>NC_042495.1:70159873-70360001 GCF_005508785.2 Acyrthosiphon pisum
TCCAAGCACTTTTACTGTCCTAAAACGTGATGACAGACACAAAAATAAAAAAAAAATAAAAAAACACACATCATTGTAAAATCAATACATTCATCGTTCCACCCAGAATCTAAAATGAAATAGTTATGTTTTTTAATTAGAATTAAAATCATGTTTCTAAAATATAAAACTACGTGTAATATTATTATGTACTATAATACTTATAATAATAATTGTCCTAATAAAGTACACTGAGAATAATAATTATACTATTAAATTCAAAATATAAGAAAAGGCAATAGAGCGGGATGGCTCGGCAGATCGATAAGTACTTTTCTATTCTATATATGCAATATGCTTATATTTTGTTTTAATTAATATTTATACTGACTGTGTTATTCAATTATAGTTTATGCGGTAATTATTAATTAATTTGTATACAAATTCCATTTTTTTGCAATTCATTAATTTGGAGTGGGTATATTATACAATATGCGATTTACTCTACAAAATTGTTAATTACGAAATTCATCAAATTAATTTCTGTTCGTTAAGTTATATTTTATAAACTTGAAGCTATTTCGCTTTGTATTAAAAAAAAAAATGCCTATTAAACATACTTTTAACGTGGTACAAAAACGTGGTGTTCTGTAATCAATCGTCTGATACATTCTAGGAGAGTCTTAGAATTATTATAAGCTTTCAAGTATAAAATTAACATATTGATGAAAAATCGAGTTTTTAATTAAAATAATTAAATATAGTAATGCTTACATTAAAAATAATGTAGGTAATAAACAAAATAATTGTTAGTTCCACACTATTTCATGTCCCCAACGAAATAACAACGAAATTTATGAATACACTCTAATTAAAAAGTAAGAACACACAAAAAAATTAATAATGTAATTAAAATTATTAACAGTGTATAATAAGAAAAGTTTATATTTCTCTGAAAATTGGAAACAAAAGATTGGTGTGATTGTTTTTCTATTCATAAAAACATGATAAATATTTTGATAAGACTTTTTTGATGAATCCTACTTATATATGTCACCCTGGATCAGGGTTGGCAAAAACCCGGGCGTTTTAGAAAAAACCCAACGCGGTTGGGGTTTTTCGGGTTTTTTCAAATAAAACCCCCAAAAAACCAAAAACCCGATGGGTTTTAATGTAAAAGTAATAATGGGTGGTTTTATCGGGTTTTTTCAGAAAAAACCCATCCAAAAACCCAGTGGGTGTTATTGTAAAATATTAATGGGCGGTTTTATCGGGGTTTTTTCTGAAAAAAACCCATCCGAAAAAAATAAAAATCGGTATTTTTTATTAAAAATAGAATAGAATTTTATTAAAAATAAAAAATTTCTATTGACCATTAGTGTGTAATTTTTTCTATTTTATTCTTTAAATTGTACCTACCTAATTAAAAAATAATTATTAATTTTTTTTCAAATCAATTTAATATTTTAATTAGAAAAATAAATAATACCTATAAGGTAATGTTTTCTGAAAATTAACACAAGTTAAAAAAAAAAATAAGAGTGAACTTCTATTTTATCCAGAAAAGTAACCCGGGTTTTATGGGTTTTTTCAAAAAAAATGAGTGGGTTTAACCCAGAAAAGCAGCCCGGGTTTTTTTATGAGTTTTTCAAAATACCAAGTGGGTTTAATCCAGAAAAGCAGCTCGGGTTTTTTTGGGGTGGGCTTTTTCATGCCAACCCTGCCCTGGATACGCCACTGACACACAGTGTATAATAAGTAGCTAAATAAACCGACGTCTTATATATTTTTTTTGACGGAATGCGACGACAACAAAAAAAACCCCTTTTACATTTTCACGACAACAACAATATTATTATTTTATTATCATTCGACCACGCGGCGGGCCAGGAATCGTGCACGCGATTGGCGTGAAGGGTACTATGGTGCGTTTTCCCCCCTCCCCCGTCGTCGTAATCCGCGAAATCAACTCTATTCATGTATTACATGGGGGCGATGATTTCTCCAATTACAATTGTGTCTACGCACCGAAGAAATCAAGTTTTGGTTTCATTTCGAGTCCGGCCTGGGAAGCCGGTGAATTTCACGGAAAGAAACGAGCCGTGTAAGAATACACTTGATGACCCCCGGGAATAACCTTTTGATTCGTCACCAAAGTTTCTGATGACTGTTGATTAATCCCCGCGGAACGGTTGTTCAAACGGTGGGAAGTATATACCTACGAGAAGAAGAAGAAGCTCCTCAATAACAATAATATATCCCCGGTGACTTAGCCGGCTAGTTTTCCACTCGTCGTGTATATTATTATAATAATATAATAAGGTGGGCATAACAATAACAATAATAATAATTATGATAATATATGTGCACACCACGGAGAGTGCTTTACGATGAAAGCGATTTTTTATTTTTTTATCTCCGTTGCAGACACATTTAATAAGCTGCTTTTAGGTTAATACGACACAGGTATAGGTACATAATATTTACATACTCGACAGTTTATAGTGCCCTATGTGAGGTATAAATGTATAATCATGTATTTTAGATCTCCGAAATTCTTAGAAGCCCGATTGGTAAGTATGACGTGTTGGTGGAATACAATACAAAATTAAATATACAGTTTAATTAAAATATTAATGATTAAACGAGCACACGCGTGTTTCCTACACATTTATGAATTATTAAAAATTTTAATTTCAAAATATATTTTGCAGACACCTAATTCAACATTGTCTCGGGTCATTTTTTATAGATTAAGTTGTATATATACATAAAATCAGTTCTATGCCTAGGTACACTCGTAAATGTGTCAGGTGTTAGGTGTTAGAATCTAATATTTAAATTTGAATAACGTTTTGCATTACAATAATATAATATATACATATTGTTATTGTTACAAAATATAATTCTTATAATATGTCAGACATTGTCGGTGTACGTATATTTAAAAAATGGAAAAATTAACTCTCCCCCTCGCTTGGGAGTCATCGACCCTCAATACTAAACTACTTACTTATAAATAACGTACAAGACCCTTACCCCACCCCGAACAAAGAAAAAACGCAAAAACTTAAATGGGTGGGACTGGGGACATGTACGTTTATAAATAAGGCCTACTTATAAATAATAAAAAATAAATGTTCAGTTGTCCCGTATGTCGACACACACAAATAGGGGTAACAAAAAAATATATAATGAAAAGAGTCACTATACCTGCCCCCGTCTGTCTTGATAATAATATTATGGAATTGCATATTACGTATAATTACTATTTGATTTATCGATTTTCGATACGAATAGATACATAATAATAGTAATGATCACACTTTTTCACCGTACTAAATTAATTTAATAATGATTGTGTTATGATTAGTTTTTATTTTGATTGCATATATTTTATATCACCGTGTAGGTATATTGTGTTATGCTATTTGGGACCAACTAAACTTTTCAACATACGACCGCGTGCACTACATTATTATAAGGTAAATCGTAAATACAGTGGAATTTCGATAAGTTGAAATTCATAGGAAATTAAATTTTTTCCTCTTGTCAAAATTGTTGACTTACTATATATGTTTAGGTTAGGTTAGATTAGGCAAGGGAACGAATGGCATTTATTTTGACTTATTAAGGTTTTCTACCCACTGTACCATACAAAACGAGATGTATGGACCTTGTATAACGAACCCTATTGATTCCAAACATTATCACGGTATAGTCGAAAAATACAACTCGATGTTATTATTAAATCATACCCGTGAAATGTGCAAGACTTGCTCAAAAATAACCACGTGTCGTAACTTGTAGCAATATAATATTAATTACTACATACTCATACGTTTTTTACAACTTCCGTGGGGGCAATTTGAAATTATTTCAGAACTCATTGTATGCAATATTATCATAAATAAATACACATTAAGCCTTTTCGTTTTTATAGCGTTTCGATTAAAAATGTTATTAGAACTCTTCTTGGAAATTGTCTTCAGTTTCAGTGGTATACATTTAACTCAACTACACCTATAATAATATTATAATAAAATAAACCAAATGGAAATTAATAATATATAGTTCTCATAATGTAGCTTTATAATTTAATACATCTTGATTGTATTCCAAGTATTGTGATTTAAATATATTTTATTTTCGACTTCCCACGAGTGCTGCACGCCTATAGTGAATACTATAGTATAATATATTATTTACAAACTCGACAAATATTTTATTAAAATGTGTAAAAAATTTCAATATCTTGTATACAATACGTGGTATCTATCTCAAATAGATCATAATATTATTATCATGAGAAAATTATAGGCCATACCCAGGTGATAAAAAAATTAAAGAAATAATTTTGAAATCCACCACTAATCACAATATTATTCTAATAGGTAATATAAAATCTGGGAATTGATTACACTGCGAGATGAATGCTTTTATGTTTTTTAAACAATAATAATAAGGCGTGTTGTCGCCGAATATTAATTAAAAACGAGAAAACCACCGCCTATTAGGTAAAAATATATTTTGTGTTATGATATATAAATTATAAAAACTATTATTATATTATCATGTTATATCTTATATTATTAATTAATTTTTTTTTAGGCTATAATTTATAAGTGTATAACGGCTTATCTTATCTCACTGATTACTTTATATCTTGTTATATTTTATTTATAATTTTCTGAGGAGGAAACATTTAAGCAATAATCATTGAGCATGACGTGCAAATTAAATAACGCAAATATTCAAAGTATAGAATATAATATTGTCCTTGATACATCATTGCAATAATACGAATAATCATAACATTTTGCTTATTTCTTTTAAAATTATTATTAATATATAATTGTTTTTCTTTCTGATCACACAACCGATTGCCGACTACCCTTAATATTAATAAAATGCTTGACATTTACATTCAGAAACTTGTAATCTCTTCATGCTCTTTAAGTCGGAATATTAAGCTTTTACTTAGAAATGTTTTTCTCCCACTTCCAATCCCAAAGTTTATTATATTATTTTTAAAATCTACCCATGTTATATTATGATTGTATTTGAATATTCGAAGATGTTTTTCTGACTGGGTTATATAAATGGTTTGTATTTGAATCACGGGTCAATTTTAGAAAAGCACGACTTACTTAATATGGTTTCAAGAAAGGCTAGCAGCATGATTCTTTATTAAATATACAACATTACAACTATCGTCTATTATTATAATATGGTTAACAAACTAACTAAAAAAAATACCAAATTTAATCGTGCCCAATCAGTATTTTACGTTTTTAAATAGAATATTATTTTGGTGAAGTACATCATTGTAAGATCAGTCTTTACCTCTGCGTGTGTTAAAAATCTAAAATTATTATGCAATACATGTTACATGCACTGTTTTCCTTGTCCAATTTAATTTTAAGAGTATTTTTATACACATGACTTTTATCGTCTTGTAAGCTCGAGTAATTTATTATGTTTTGTTTCTATTTATGTACTGGGACCAACGTAAAAATGTCATAGATTTTGTTAGATTCCCCACTTTATTACAGTGTAATCACCAAAAATTATTCATATTTGATTTTAAAGATAAATTGATATTAAATCTTAACTTTTATTTATTAATCGTTATTTATGAAATTGTGATCTTAATTTTTCATTCCGAAAATCATGTCATGTAAGTAATGACATTTTCCAATTATTTGAAAATACCGCACATGTATGTACCATCAGTACTACCTTACGAATTTTGAAACATTTATACTTTATGCATAACCTATGCCTCATAATAACATTTTTTTTTCTTTCAAGCCAAGATTTTGCACTCTATAGTTTATGTTATGACGTGTACGATGACGAAAATATTAGTCTTATAATCTTTTTATTTTCTGGAAACCTTTTAACACTTGACTTATTTTATGAGTGAAAATTATTTAAAACTCTATGAATTACAAGACGCAACACACAGATCATGCGTATTATCATATTCAATATTCATACCCTATTTTTGTACTGTTAACAATGTTTTTGACTATTGAGGAAAATCATATTTTCCCCCTCAAATTTCCATTCCAATGAAGTACTACCGAGTGAAATATGTATTTTGATTATTAAGTACATCATCAGCTAAGTTTCTTAAAGTTTAAGCAGATAGTTTATCAAACTTACTACAAGTGTAAAGTATTTTGTTAAAAGAATTAAATATCACTTAAGCAACTGCAGGTCTATCATTTCGAACTACATTACAGTTAGCACAGTGAGTTGTCGGTTATCTGAGCTTATTGGACATGTTTGTTTGTTTGTTCAGGGATGTGTATTTTGAAGGTTAGATTATGGAGTGGTATTGCCACCAGATTATTTCATGCGTAACTTGTATTATTATTCTAAATGTTCACAGGTTTTTTTATATATATATAATGTGTGGTTTTGATTTCTTCATTCTACAAAAGATGAAAATATATATTATTGTTGCAAATATTATAATGATTTGTATTATAATTTAATAAAATCAATCGTTTCAATTAATGATCGCATACCTATATGTATTGTGTATGCCGTATAGTTACTGGTTAGTGACTTTTTCGTTGCATTTTGTATCAACGTATCGAACGCAATATTACTATGCATTTATATTCTTGCCTCTTGGGTTATCTATGGTATAAGTTAACGAGTTGTGCCCCAATGGTAAAATAGGGGTACACGAATAGTGTCCCGACGAAAAAGAGAGGTATCTGTACGATTTGTGTCATACAGAAAAGTATTTATTAAGTCATAAAGAATTGGCTATTTGGTTATTACATTAAAATTAGAAGTGCTGGAACATTATCAAAGACGACACGTGAAAAAACATTTACTTCCTAGTAAAAAATATAGTATATAATATTATAATAAATGGACAAACTTCTTAATTTGAGTTTATAAAAATAGTTTCATTTGAATTTTTGCCCAATACATAATTATTTTTTGTTTGATTTATATTAGTTAAAAATATAACAAAGTAACATATTTTATTCTTGTGCAAAATGTACCTACCTATGTATAATGTCTACAATATTGTAATGGACAAACTTATCGGTTCATTTATCGGTACACAATTTGTATAAACTTACCTTTTTTCGTCTGGAAACAACTCGTGTAGCCTGAAAAAAACCGAGGGCATAATTGTGCACAATCACGTGTTTTGAACACAATTCATTTGCAACTGATAAAAATCACATAAATAACACTTCTATAGGTACCGTATAATTGTGATATTAATAGTTTTATACAGTATTGAAACATAAAATTGTATTTAAAATTAAAAAAAAAAATTTATCACGATACTGTTATTATGCTCATCAGAAAATTAAAAATATTATTATTAACAACCTAAATTTAACCAACGAGTATATTGTGAAGTGGTAAATTGAAGAATTTAAGATACTTAGGTATTATAGTTTGCATGGTAGTAGAACTGTATAAGCAGGTAGTAAAACAACGGTAGGTAGTAATAGTAGTTAATATATAAGTTAACAATATTAATTTTTGGTTTTTATGATATTCTGTACAACATAATATATCAATGGTAAATTCTAATAAAAATAACACAAACAATGTTTTGCAATATATTTTCGTTATTAAATGCCAAATTACAGCACGTGTGGTAACATAATAAACTATAAATATTATACCTATAGATCTTGGTGACTCGCCGATTAAATTAAAAGCTCGGGAACGATTTATATACTTACGATAAAACGATAATGATTGTGATTCAGATGAAGACACGTCATTTGAATTACATATTAGTATATAGCTTCTGAATAATTTTTAAATATGTGCATAATCGCTTTAGTCGCGGGAGTGGTACTATAATACTATAATCAACACTATCTTTATATGTACCAACAACGTAATCGATTGTTCAGCTGTACACTGTTAGGCCATTCAAATTCAATCGTAGGTACCCATATTATTATTCGAAATTTCAGGCTTCGATCAATTTGCATTTTCACAGTTCTGTTCATTACCAACATCACAATAATGTGCTCCGGTAAATCGAATTTCATCAAAATCTCATTCGGTCACAAATTTATTGGTTTTTGTTTTTGCAATTCACTGCATTAAACGAGTTTCTATAAGATTTCGTAAAATTATATTGGCACTACCTACTTCTACTTACCGTTTTTACAATTATATTAAAGTTTTTGTATATCATTAGAACTACGCTACCTATTAAATACATAATTTTAATAATGAATTAATTATTTCAATTACTTTTGTGTTCTTATAGTATATAATACTCTTAAGAGTGAAGGTTATGAAAAAAAAAATAAACAAACAAATCAAACATCTCTGATGGACAACAGAAAACTACAGAACAACCTAACACAAGGGCATGATTAAATTAATAAGCACGGAAAGAATCTACACGTAGAACACCTTTTTGCCAATTAGTATTCCTCATATATAAATAGATAAATAGATAAACTAGTAAAGGTTTACAATTTCAACTAGGTACCTACTGAAAAACTCACTATGAAATGAAACAATAATATTGCAGTGTTATACACACAAATACATTTTACTTGACATATTTCCATGGACAATTAGATATAAATAAATATAATATACTAGATATAATTGTTTTCTGTTTCGTTTACTTTGACAAAATAAAATATGATTGTAAAATATAAACCATTATACTCGATAGAAAAATAAATAAATATAGTGCAAACATAAGCCTCCTATTCGAAATTAGCTCAACCGGGATCTTTTCACGATTTATTTATCCACCCCAACTTTCATTTGGTCTACATGGGGTCAATATTATCTTCAGTTACATCTCTAAACTTAATCTCTTCAATATATACTTACACTGACAGTTCTCATTATCCGAAATTAATTAAATTTCTATTCAAATATGTAGGGATGTTTGAAAATCAATTTAAATTTACATATATACTATAAACATTATATAGTTTTTAATGTTTTTATGTTAATTTTGCTGAAACATGTTTTTAGACGTTTGTGAAGAATTTTTGCAAGTTTAATAAATACTTAAGGTTAAACTACTATTTCGTTTCTAAAATTACAATATTCCACTATTTATTTATTTGGAAACTAATGCGCGACAAATTGAATGCAAAATATTTTTTTTTCATTATAAAAATATAGTTAAATCAAAACGTAAAAGAAATATGTAATTTACTGGAATACTTGAAAAGTATAAATCTATTTTATAGATTACAGTGTAATAAATTAAATAATATCGCCATTTGGGAAATTGAAATTTAAAATTCTTCTCATAAATATTCAGAACACTTAAACTAAATATGTAAATGAGATCAAAATATTTTAAATATACGTTTTAGTCAATAAAATCGTTGCGAAAGACAAGGCACCTATATAATAAATCGTTTGAAATGAAAAAAAATACGAATAACTTGCGTTTGAAATGAGGTAATAATATATATTTTTATTCGAAATATTTTAAACAAATTATTCGCCATCCTATGTAGCTGGTCGGCTTAAAATATTTTTATTAGGGTCGGGAAATAAGTTGTGCATGATGATTTTAATTTTCCCCTTGTAATTGTTTATACCTAATTTATTGTATTTGAAGTTGCAACCCACTCAAAAGAATTGTATTTTTGATCAATTATTTAAAATATTTATATTTATTTACACAACACGTCATGTTGAAAAACCCATATATTTTTATTGTAGGTACATAATATATAATATTTGATTAACTTTATATTAAGTATATTCCAAGTTTCGGTACATTAAAAAAGTATTAATTTTAATATGATTTATATTTTTTAATTTATATTTATTCTTTCCAAACACACATGAAATACAATTATTTTAAATAATATTGTACGATCTCCGATATTTTTATTTTATGTGAATAGATTTATTGAAAATATAAAAAGATATATTGATATGACAGTATAGTTATTATATACATAGTAAAATAATTTATGCTTTGGGCAAATATAACTTTCTAGACTTTAGTTGTACACACATTTTGTAATATGTTTGTTTTTTTCTTCAAACTATAAAATGTTCGATGGTAAATAGTAAGTTATTAAAAGTATTTCATTCCTTTATATTATTTATGTCCATGATGGCATGAAAATAAATACACTTTTCAACCAAATACGCACTATATTATTAATATATGTTTTCTTTTTTTTTGTGCGTTTCCATAGAGAGCTAAACTTAAGAGTCAAAGCATACTAACAAAGACACAACTCTCATTTACTGTTGTTTGAAGTAATAAAGCTCAACGCGTAGTGATCTATGCAATGGTATCGTTTTAATTAAAGAGGTACACATAAAGGAGTAAATTACAATCCTTTCAATTGTATGCATATATTATGACTACAAGACATAATAATATATATAACTTCTGCCGTAGAAATTTGTATTATTAACATAGACAAATTTATATTGCGTGTGTATTTCATAAATATCAAACAAAACAATAATGTTTCGTAATTAAAAATTAAATTTTGAAATAATATATTCTTCCCCGCAAATAGCAGAATAAATCATGTTAATGAATATTGTAGAGCTTTAGTAATTTATTATTTTAATTTATTCAAATCAAAGTGGTAATCAATAACACTAGTTTCGACGGATTGATATTATTATTTTATAACAAAATTACAAACGGGTATTTTCACTAAAATATATTAAATACACGACACAACAGCTTTTAACATTTTTTTTTTCAAATATTTAAACAAATTTGATCAATAAATTATTTAGATTTAATATTTTAAAGAACATTAGAGATTCCATATTTCTTATCGCTTAGGGTTCATGAACTGTTTTTATTTATACAGATAATTTAATTATTACTAGAAATAATTATCTGAGCAATGTGTGAATTTAATGAGTCGATTATTCATTAACTATAAATAACGGAAATAATCAAGTCGATAAAAAACCTACATTTCCAAGCAATATATTATATTAATGTGTCATCTGTCGTATTACGTTAAAAGGACATTCCTTCAATTTTATAATGTAATAAATTATTAATTACATCGAAACGCTATTATCTTAGATAATACAACCACAATCGAATTCCACATAAATAGTTTGTAAAGTAGGTAAGTAATAATAATTTAAAGTTTCATCGTATATTATAGGTTTATTAGAATATGAATATTATAGACCGAGTGATTTAAAAATAAAATTAATGCATCTATGTGTTTCGGCCTTCATTTTACAGTAAAATATGAAATAAATATATTGCTTTAAGCGTATTTAATTGTTTAATTAAAAATGGGTTCAATTTTTTTTTCATTATGATTTTCTTAGTATGACTTTTAAGTATAAAAATATTGATAATGTTTTACTTTTTAATGAGAAGTGCAAATTGAATGAATATAAGAAAATGTATTTTTGGTGTGATTGACTAGGTACCCACATAATGTATTATTAAAATTTCCAAAAAAAAAAATAAATAAGTACTCTTATTTATATGATTTCCTAATAAATAATAATATATTATTATAATTTGACGTACATAATAATATGTAGTATACCATGTAGGCTTTTACTTTATCAAACTGCTTTAAAATTACAAATCAATTTGACGGTACGTTTTAATTAATAAAACAATTTAAAAGTTAGCGTTTTAATAATGCAAAGAGAACCGGAAAGTTTGAAGGAAACTTTTCAAGTGTACTCGATCCTGGAGTAATTTCAAATCGAAAATCACTACCCATAATATTGTTTTTACAAGTTTTTTTAATAGATTTAGGGATCAGAAATCTCTAATCCCAATAATATAGAATTCCTGTAGAGTTTAATATTTTTATTTATATACTTTAGGTATGATTTTAGGTTTTCGTATTGGAAATAGTAATATTCTCAGTTGTGAACACGATACTGATTAAATTATTATTTGTGTTTACTACCAAAGAGCATTATAACCCATGTGTGAAAAACGAGAAGTTTAAAATGAAAACAAAAACATAAATTATATTTCTCCTCCCGCATAACTACTATATTTCACTCTAATGAAATTGCTATTATAATTTATAGTAATATATATTATTATTATATGAATGTGATAACAATGTATAAAGGCAATAGAAAGGGGAAGCGTAAAACATATATTTAATGTATATTTTAGTTTACGGAATGTCAAGTATGTGTTTCTAATTTAAGATCACTCAATTTAATTTTGTATGCCTCGGGATTGTATTGTTATTTTAAAATCAATATTGATTTACTGATTTTTGAGGTCAAATAACCATTCAAATCATTTCAGTGGTTACTGGTTACCGGGTATAATTCAGAGCGAATAATGGGATGTCTTTTTGGACGAATAATTGTATTGCATACCTACCTAGAAATAAAATAAAACATAATTGTGTATTGTATCTCGCAATATATTATATACCATAATGTGTGTGAAATGTGAAATGTGGTTTATGGAGAAGTAATAATTCAAATTATATTATTGATTATTTAATTTTTTATGAGATAAATTAACTTGATAAAAATATTGTTGTATTCTAAGGTAGTCCAATAAAGAGGATAATATACACGAGTATATAATAATATTATAAAGAACATAATCTTACAACGACAAAAAATATTTTTTTAACTTCACGTACAATGCAATGTGGTCAATTGCTTAAATTAAAATAATTGAATACATTTATCAAGTGCTTGTATTGTGATAAAATAAAAAGAGATTTAAACAATAAAAAATGTTTTTGTCCATTAATATATATTTCAGAAATACTACTGTGATGATAAAATAAAATGTAAAAATATACTCTAATAGAATGCATTTTTCATATAATGAGATAAAATGTATATGCAAACATAATAATACTCGAGTCATATTTAGATTTATAAATTTTATTTTCGTTCACGAACGAAAAAATGTGTTTGTAAGTATTGAAGAATAATTGACGTGCGTAGGTACCAACATAAAATAAAAATACATTTTAGTAATTTAACTTCATAATACACGGTGTTCAATACATCACTAAACCTCGTGGAGTTCTAAAGCAATCGATCCGTAGAAGATTTATGTCGGTGGGAATTATTATTAAATGGGTGAACAAGGACGAGAGAGGGGAAAAAATCAATTGCTGTCTGTGAGCGATAATAACGCACGTGTCTGAGGTATTGGTGGAAAATTAGAGAATTAGCCGAATTCTGGTAGACTTTATTCACTGTCATGGACGAGAGGGAATGCGTGTCAAGATGAATGTTTCTATTCATTAGTCGGCTCCGAACTGCTGCCAGCACCTCTGCAGCAACACTTATTAATGGCAACAGAATATGCCGGCCATAAATATCTTATAGTTGTGTGTTAAATTAATTATCGCTCCGAGTGATTTATTGTCAAACAGACGAGTTTTGTAAACAGAAAAAGCCATAACCATCACCGATCGCCCTCGTTTGAAAATATTATTAGTTTTAAAATTTACCTAAAACGTGTACTGCTACGTCGACATAATAGATCATACTATAATATGATTATATTTATATGCATCTAACTTAGTACCTCCCTATCCGCGGATAATATAAAGCTATCTTATATGTCGTAAGTCTTACCGGATATTATGTCCTACCAAGGTAGTCGTTAAATGAAAATATTAAATTAATCTTTGTTTTGTTTTGTCTTTGAGGGTTCTAAGTTTATAACAGTTGTAGTACGTAGCACAAGTAACTACAAATTAAAAAGTAAACTCTTATTTTTAGGCTCGGAGAGGGGGATCTAGTACTATTGGACCCTCGCAGTTAATACGATACTGATTGTAATTAGTAGGTTGGTGGACATAATTTTGAATTGTAATTTTACTAAGGGCGGCATAATTTAATTTGCCACAAGGTGGCAACATTTAGCTCAAGCCGGCATCGTGTCCAACAAGACGTGCGTCGTGATGTATTATCATCGAGTCCAATATCATCTCCGCACGATCATTCGTGTAAACTATAAATTGAACGCCAATAGATTTATAGGGTGTTACAGTAAAAATGTATACCATATAATATTCAATTACATTGTCTTAAACATCTCCTACCATGTAACCATGTATATTACGTAAATCTATCAATTACAGTATCACACGATAACCATAGTACCTATAGTGTTTCAGGAAGGATTCTTAGTGGTACCAATTTGTGTTTTTTTTTTTTAAATATTTTATGTCCATCACCATTATGTCAACCACTTACATACATCATTCATAGAACCTTGGTAATGACCGCTACACATAATTAATATAATTCCAAAGGTGAATATCTGAGATCCACTACTCCTACTGCACTCCGTGCATTACGACCCGCGGACCTTAGGAAATGCACACAGAATTAGGACAGAGTTGGTTACGTTCATGAACACGGCTCACCCATGTGATCATATCTATCTGAAAATGGTGTCAACGTTTTGCGAATAATTTGCTAGTAACTTTTACCCATTCCTTTTGGCAAATAATCCAACTTTTCATGTAGCACACCCACTACATTTCATCAAAATTGGCGTAAATAGCTTCGGTTTGATTTGCTGGAATTGGCGAGCAACTCAAAGCTCGGATACTCGGAAGCTCGATTGCTTACCCTAGACTCGTATTTGATCTTAAAATTAAATATGTAAAATTATATCAACTCTATCAATTTAAAATAAATTATCTATAAGGTTAGGTTAGACTGAAGTATACTCCATCGGATTTATGATAATAATTTACACTAGAGGGTTAAGTAGTAAGATAACTACAGACAGTCTACAACAACCAAACATGAATCGAATATACAGGTAAACAATTTATAAAGGTACTTAAAAATTTTTTTTGTAAAAAGTCGGTATTTTAATCTATTGGAAATCACATATTTTTTAATCAAATTGTTCACTTTTATTTTTAAAATATTAAATACTAATAAATTAAATGTTTATATTATTATTCAGAATATTATCGTTTGTGGTTTATATAAAAAAAAACAAATGATTAATGATTGGGCATGACTTCTAGTTTTAATATCATTTGATATAATATTATATTCCACCACATTATTAATGAATACTAAATAGTACCAAGTGATGATTAAATAATAATAGTTTACTTTGGCCAACATTTTACAAAATTTAACAACTGGACTATAATAATATGGTAATTGGTAATTATTAATTTTTAGTTGTAATTAATTAGCGTAGTACATTTATAAATGTTTCTGAAAGAAAATATAAATTTAATAATACAATTTTATTATTATACTCATATCTTAATATTTGTATAATTAATTTTTTAATGAATAATAAAACTGTTGGCGATTATCTAAAATTAAAAAGTAATAATCATGAAAGAGATAATATTCATTTAATTTAATTGCTACTATTTTAAGAACTTGTGATAATTTCATATTACTCTTAATGCTCTACAATAGTGTAAAATAACACGATGATTACGTAATATTCGATTTAATTTATTTTTAATAATAATCAGTCCTTTTAGGTATTTATTGAAAATAAGTGCAATAATGTAGGTAGTAGGCATTTTTAATTACTAGAAAATGTATGTAATATTCCATAAATTATAATGATTAAACGATTATTTTGGTTGTCATTTCAGATGAAATATTTTACAAATTCCATTTCGTTTTCACACTATATTATAATAATTATTTTTTTACGACCAGAAGTCTAAAATTCAATGCACAATGGGTGTAAACATAATAAACACTACGATATAATAAATAATACAATAGTTATATAAATATACAAATATATAAAATATGTATAAATAGATATTTTTTGGGGTTTACCCAATGTTGGTCTAAAATACTTAAGCTAAGGCTAATCAAGCGTTTGAGACACTAATGTCTTGCGAGTTGTCAAGAAGTCTAACGGTTGCATCGATCTACAACTCTAGTTTATTCATATGTTGGTAGGCGAACTTTTTGATTTCATCCTAGGTGGATGATATCTTTAGGTGACGATGGAAGACTTCACGCCTGTCAAATATGCTGCAACAATGGTACGAAAGGCAATATTTTGGCAACCTCAAATGATTTCGATGTTGGATTGGCTGGCACAACCTCATGGTTATATGCCAATATGCCATAAGTACAAACCGGTGTTTGATCTACGTAAAGGAGGTGATTTTAGGGCAAGTTTGGAATGTTTTCCAAAGTTCCAACTCGCCAGTAAAACTTGTGAATTTTGTCTTTGATTGATTGTAATCTTTTCTGACGGACAATTCAATCGAGAATCAAGGTGCATACCCATTACTCAATATAGCCACAATGCCGTATACATTTCTTTTGGATTGGATTTATTTTTTATTAGGATGTTTACAACTTTAGAACATCACATACAAATATACCCCTGACATGTAGGTCTCTTTTAATTTTGTATACATAGGTTTCCTGGTACAGACCATGAATCAAAACATAGAATAATTGTTTTTCTACTTTAAATTGGTATTCGTGATATACTCAGTTTTGTTATTCTCAAGAATTTATAATGTTCGATAAAACTGATGTTCATCCTGTGTATATCTCACCATATATGTCACCAATAGCTATAGTTTTCAGTCGCTGTTCATGGCCGGCAGGTTCTTCACGAGTTAAATTACAAACTAAGTTTTGTATATTATCATCAACACCACAGGCTGTGATTGGCGGTGGTTTACATACTTAAGGCTCTGTTCTTGATAGTATTATTATCTATACTCTACATCCGTTTTTTGGTAGGCTTAAACTAGCTTAGCTCCTGAGCTCTATAGAAACATAAAACACAGTAATAATAAACATTTGATAAATTTGACAATACAATACAATACAATAAAGATAGTATAATAGCGTTTAACATTTTTAGCTACCAATAAATTAATGTTTTAATTCATATTAAATTAAATTTGATATGAATTAAAACATTAATTTATTGGCAGTTAAAAATGTTAAACTATGACATAATACATAATACTTGTATAGTCAAAAAAAAAAGAGTAGATATATTTATTTAAATGATAGAAAACATCAATATTACAGTATAAAACCTTGGAAATTACTCTGCTGTTTAATAGGTTTTGAGTGTACCTCATCATTGAGTGAGTCACTGTTATAGATGTTCTAAATTTTAAATTCAATGATACCCATTTTATACGAAAAACGATTCTAGCAAATACAGTTTGGTGTCACTGCCGCCGTCTCTATTTCTATTTAAATATTTCACAATTTGTTAATATTGATTGTTAGGTACTATTAATAAAATATTTTTTATTAGTAGCGTGGTATTTTGAACTAATTTTTGCCAAAAAAATTTCATGAAACATAAATAATTATTATAATATTAATTGTTTGCTTTTTTTTCTTCATGTTACAGCTTCAACTGTTTAGGTAATAAAATAAGCTTACAAAAATAAAAATTTATTTTGTTACAAAAGTGTATAATATATTATATACAGTTGACAGACTAATTTGAGATGTATACATACATTTTTTTAGAGATGAAAGAATTTTCTTTAAATTGTCTTCTTGTGGGTTATAAAGCTGAGCTTTATACAAGTTGTCCAATATATCTAGTTATGTTCTAGTTACAGAGTGGTTCGGCATTCTAGGTAATAATATGGCCTTGTAAAAAATGACCATGAAAAAATTAGCAAAATAATT
This sequence comes from Acyrthosiphon pisum, assembly GCF_005508785.2. Taxonomy (NCBI): domain Eukaryota; kingdom Metazoa; phylum Arthropoda; class Insecta; order Hemiptera; family Aphididae; genus Acyrthosiphon; species Acyrthosiphon pisum. The sequence continues at coordinate 70,177,487 of NC_042495.1, forward strand.
TAATGGATAACAAATTATAGTAAAGCAATTTTTGAGTAGATTTTTCGAAGGCTAATTAAAATAAGCTTTTATTTAAATTTTATTGAAAATTAATTTAAAACAATTGTTCAATGTTATATAGAATTTCGGCTCTATGTGACTATGTATACATACGATTTTCAGCATTCAATAGCGAGGAATTATTGTATAATATTATCATTATTTATAAACGAGATTATTATCCCATGTTGGTTATTATACGCTTAGATCCAATGTCTAAGATAATGCAATAGATATCGTAAAATATACGATCTAGAAAACCAGCATACTATGAAACGCGATCGACAACGTCGACCAGTCAGACTTTGCACACAGTCGAAATTTATCAAGTTCTGATTTAAAATTTGCATCAACAATGGCTCAAGTTATATTGTTGAATAAAAATAAAAATAAATTACCTATGTCTGTTGACGTTTACACGTCATACACAATTCAACATATTTAAAAACTAAATATTCGTTGGCGCTGTAGAAACAAGTTTTAATTAATTGTGAGGCAGTTTTTTAAAAACTATTAAGGACTATATTCACACCCAGAATTAGTGAAAGATCATTGTCATCCTTCCGAATCTGAGGAAGTTTGTGGACCAAAAAACTGTGTAGCTAAAATGAAAGTAAGTAATTTCTAAGTAATATTCATTTATTTGTTTAAATATGTATATTACTTTATTTTGTATCATATACCAACACAAAACATGCCAAAACATTGCATTTATTCCACACATTATTCTCGTGTCAATTTTCGACATAGACAATTATACATTTTTTGAATAAACAAAAAAGAGCAAAAATATCCAAAAAATTTAATTATTTTTAAAGAATATGCAATTATAAAATACATTCGATGAAAATTTCAAGACTGGTGCTTATTTTTGAATAACGATGAAAAAAACAAAAATATTTTGTCATAAACTGAATTTTCGTATAATTTTGTTAATTTTGTTAATTTTTTACTTTTTATTTAGTATCAACTATATCCAATTTTTTACTATAAAGTAGAGACCACCCTTAAAGTTGAAGATTAAAAAAATTGTGAACTCCCAAGTGACAGACAAAAAACACACATTATTATTGTAAATCGAATCATTCCGCTCAGATTTTTATTTTTTTTTCGCAGAATCCAAACGAATAATGTGTTATCATATCATCATAATAATTATACATATTATATTCGTATCCGGTTAATAAACCAACATAGATTAGAGATATTTATTTTTATATTGAATAAATAAAAAAATGTTTGAAGCAGTACTTATATTTGTTGACAACAATTTTAGCTGAAGGTTTTTTAGGTCGAGCACAGATAATTATCACGAATATGATATATAATCACTTATATTCACGCTTGAGCGTTCATCGTGTTTTATAGAAAAACAAAATGGTATTAATAAATATTAGTATAATATAATATATATATTATATTATATATATAGGTATCTTACCCTATAATTATTGGCGATTGAAAGCTTATCAACTATCAGGCCGGAGGGGGGTGGATCTGTAACGGGGAACATGTAAAATAACATATAAATGATACACAGCGTCCCCGTTACATCTTATCAATTTCAATCGCCAATAGTGATAATACATTTGAACAGTGTTAAGAGTTACATTATTATCTGGACAAATATTAAGTTATTTTTATCAAATATTTAGTTTTTTTTATCGTAACAAGATAAATATTAAATAGTCTCAAGTTAATTAAAACCGTTGTATTAGATAAAATATCACTTAACAATAGGATACGTCATAATAATTCGTTTGAAAATTTTTTTAGTGATTATTATAATTTAATACAGGAATTTTCAAGTTTACATTTAATTTTTGACAATAAACATTAAACTGTATACTTTTTACCATTATTGCTTTGAGACGTTTTACAACAATACTGCGGGGATCAGCATAAAAATCTTAAGTTTAGAAGATACTAAAGTTAGTTAACATTTCAATTCTGAAAAACAGAAGACAAATAAATTTATATTTAACAGATTTTTAATCCTTCTTTAGTAGATCGTAGGCACGATTTAAATATCTTAAAGTTATTATTTTATTTTTTTAACAAACTGTAGGTTACAGATTATTGAATAATTATGTTTTTTTTTAATTTTATATTATATGATGTTCAAAAGTTATTAAAACAAATTTGAATAGATGATATTAATTATACATAAAATGTTAACACATATTAACCATGGATTATGCATTTATGCCTTCCACATAATTATTTATGTAAACCAAACTTAAAAATATTTTAAAAGAATAGTCTTGTTTTATCATTATCTCGATTGGTTTAATAGTCATCTAAGGTCTAAACTTATTACTTAACACTATTTTTTATTTTTTACTTTTTACCTTCAAAACTTATAACCTTGGTTGATGAATATTCTAAATATTATTATATAATATCATATGTACACACAATACACGTTAGTTTATTTTAAAATTACACATTCGTCTAGGTATATACTATTATTATAATTGAATTATAATCTGCAAGATTTGCTCGAATATTACTAATCTTATATCATAGAGAACGTATACCCATTCAAGTTGTACAACTACGTGATTTAATTGGTAATCGGCGCAGAGCTTATTTTAAAATCGATTACAACAGTATACGTCCTACAGTATTCCGTGTATGTATTCAGACAAGCCTTTCCAAAGTCTCCACGTTCAAGGAAGGAAAAATAAACCTTTTATAATGGTTTTATTTTGTTATATACATTATGATTTATGGTAGGTGCCTGTATATATTATATGATTATTCTGTTAAAAATCTCTTTTTATATTTTGTTACCAACATTTTACGGACGAACTTGCACGTATAAATACGTCGATCACATAAGCACTTTTATAGTTTTATCAGACGATAAAATATAATAATGAATAATGATTGACAAAACGAAATGTCCCTGAAATTCAATCGTTTGAAATAACTTTGGCTTATCCGCCGAGAGACTCGAGAGAAACACTTATACTATACACAGTCGAAAGTTGCGTGTTCAATCTTCCGGATATCCACTCGTGCCGACCGTCTTTAAACATTTTTTTTCACTTCGGTGGCTACGGAATTTCACAAATGGAAGGTGTTAAATGAGTAATATAATGTTTCAAAGACTGCTGTAAATTACAACTTCCTAGAGGCTGAACCAAATCTATGTCGTAATAGGTAATATCTGCGCAAGAGCTCAAGAGCTCGTTGTGATATTATTATTATCACATACATAAAGTACCTATACCTATACGTCACATCAAATAATGTACCAATATGGCAACATATAATACGTGTTTATTTATGATATTGATTATATAATAATAATAATATATGTAGGTACCTAATAGGTATTATTATGTAACTGACCAAGAAAAATAAATACATTTTAATTTTTAAGTACCTATTTTAATTTGTTTTATATTACTTATATATTATATAATTCTAAGACAATATCCAGAAAATATGACATTATATGCTCATAGATACATCACATGTAACTAAAACAAATTATATCCTTTCATGTATTAAATACTTAAAATATTTTGTAAAAATCTTTAAACTGTAATGTATTTCAGAAACTTTTACAACCTTAGGAGTATATATGGGCGTAACTATACATATTATACATAAATAAATAAAAAAAAATTCCAAGAAATTTATTAATTAATTTTCATGTGTGAAATACTTATAATTTTTTTTGTTTTTAAATTAAACTTCTCCTATGATATGATGTCCCGTAGCCGGTAGACATAACTATACAGTACAATGCGTAAAACCAACTTTTGGCAGAGGTAAAACTGTTAAAGTACCAATTATTGGTGTGTGTAATTTTTTGATGATAATAATAATATATACCTATCATGTAATATGTAATTGTTGTAACTGAGTAAAATGTACAGTTTTATGTCACATGTTTTTAATTTTAATTTGTTCGGTATTTATAGCTATAGGATATTAATTAATTTCCAGACATAGTTAACTACGAACTAGGCATAGGTGACTATTACAATATTATAGTTAAAAATATTATTTCTTTTCTTGTAATGTAGTTTTCTATAAGTACGTACTTAATCGAGGATACGATTTCCTGTGACTAAATAATATGCGAAACAAATTGTTGTCGGAGGTAAAAGACTTGTGATAAAAAAATAAAAACCTCGCATTTTTACAAAATCGGATTCTATGTGTTACGTCGGAGGAAAAAAACAGCAGTCTTATTTTCCTTCGAACTTAGTATTTGCTGTAAATCAGACGTATTTTATTGTAAGCTCTCATACATGATTTACGAGTACTCTTGCGATTGATATGAAAAAACTTTATATCAAATTGTATTATCCCTTTTGTTTATGTTAACAAAAATGTAATAAATATAACGTTGAAATAGTCATAATAATATATTATTATTCCATGAAAAAAGAATTCTAAAACCACTTTCTTTGAATATTTTGTTTTGGTTTTCTGTCTACCGTTCCTGACCACTAAAAGGTTTGGTGATAAAAAGTTGTAGGTTTGTACGTTTTACGTTGTTATCATACATTATAATCTCAAGTATCCTTAATTAAAGAAGTGCATATAATATTATGTTTGTATCGTTACTAAAAAAAAAATATAGGTACCGTATAATGATAACAAAAAGAGCTGCTCTATATAATATTATAATATTATTTCGTACAGAATGTTTTCAGCCACTGACTGTAGTAAAAATAAACGGTCCCGTTGTAAGTCAAAGTATTTATTTATTTTTTACATCAATTTTATTTCTAGTCTATTCTACTCGATTCGCTTGGAAGATTATGATTTAAGAGTTTTAGTAGGTATTCATTGGTTCCATATAATTACCATTGCTGGAAGGCATAATCAATTCACTTCCGCACACAATTTACCTAGCCCTTTGTTTGCCACATAAAATATTAGTAATATAATATAAATACAAGCACCTACCTAATAAAATAGAGTAATGTACTTTCGACACGTAAACTCATCGACGACCTGCTGCAGCCAAATGACACATTTTTATTTTGTGTATAATAATAATAATAATATGCGTTACAAAAATAAATATTACTTTAACACAATATAGTTATGATTATTTTCTAATGGTACACACGAATGATAATATTATTATAGTTTTTGATTGCGCACCATAGCTGCCTACGCTTATAATATTATAATATTATTATTGTGGACCAACCTATTATCACTCGTATGTGTACTTAAATTTCTAACACTGCACAATCACATCCCATGTTCACGTTAAAATTTTCCTGGCTTATTACAAACTTTAATTCGACAATACGATGGTAATTTATTTACATTTTTAAATAAACGATATTATCACGTAGACAATATAACAGTAGTAACAATAATTAATACACACAATACTCCCTTTATCGGCCCCGTTGAAAAATAATGATAACGATTATTACAATATCATTATAACAGTGTTGTTAGTATCTAGTTGTAATATAAATTACGTCAACCGTTTACATCCATTATAGACCTTATACTAAGTATAATAATATAGTTGACAACGCATCACATCAGTACCAAATATTATAATATAATAGGTGTGACCCTAAAACGGCATAGATTATAAGCCGTTATTGTATAGCGAGTACCATTGATTATAAACACTAGTATTTAATATATTTTATAATCAATGGTTGTAGGCATGTCTAACAATAATTAAACTGTCATTATTTAATTATTAGCTTCTTTATGTATCGAGACAATTTAAGTAACCGCAATGTAGAGCAAGTACTAATGTGTCTATAGAATATTGTATTTTATTTTAGGATATTGTTTTTTAATTGAAATTTAAAGTAAGGATATTCGTTTTGTTATTTTGTAAGAGTATAATATTATTATACTATTGTCTCTTTTCGTATTTTTTATTTGATACCATTCAAATAAATTCATTAATAACAATAATAATATTATATATAGTTTTATTTGTGTTTGCGAACAAGACACTATAAAATAATAATATAGATTTAGTTTTAATTGAATTTCACACTTATATAATATAATATATTGTGATGACGTTTAATTAAAAACCTAGTCAATATTGTTTCGTTCTTAGAAAATATTGTTCGTCATGATGATAATATTAAAGTGAGTGTATCTACTATCAGTGTAAATATATTATATACATATTTTTTACAACCATAAGTGTAAATATTAATATTAAAGTTTCTGCAAAATTAATAAAAACAATATAGACTTTTCCAAAGGTTCATTTAATTTAGAAATTGATTAATGTTTAAAGTAATATATAAAAGAAAATTATGTATGTACAAATAAAAAAATATCTTTGTGGGGAATTGTTTAACTTTAATTAAAAAATATTACACTTGGATGATATGAAATTGAGTTTCCCCTCTTCAAGCTTTGGGAACTTTTTATGACTCCGTATATAGTTATAAGTTTATAATTCGTTTTCATGAGATGAACTAAACATTTACATTATTTATACATATATACAATATATTGTCCCGCCTTTGCGTTGTACTTATTTCACGTTATTTTGTTTCACTTATATATTCGATCGACCTATACCTTTTCTTTGAAGAATTTTTTTAAATGAACTTTTTATGCGTTTTGTGGAATTATTTTATTTTGTTTACAAACTTTACTTATCTTGTCGACTTGAAGCTCTTAATGTATTTATTTTTTGTAATTGTAAATACGACGTCACGTCACGATTTTAATATTTAGGGGCCACAGTAGTGACTGCAGTGTTTGTCGAAATTAAAAATCGAATAAATAAAGGAATTTCATTATGATTTTATTTTTATTTATTATAAACTCAATTAAATTTGGAAGAAACTAATTCCACAAGTCTTAAAATTTAATTATTCATTTATACGATAAATGACTCGCAAAACGAATTAACTTAATACGTACTGGTAGATTTAACAAGTTATATACAATTCAAACTATTCTAAAAAGGAAATAGAACTTATTAAATTCTACAATTACGTCTTGCAATCTTTTTTAGATTAGAAGGTACTTCCACAAGTATTTTCTACAACGTTTCTTATTTCCACTTACACCTCCTTTAATACTTATACAGGTCGTATTTGTATAATATATATGATAATATTATATGTTGGTTATACAAAATATAGTTAGTTATAAATGTTACAAAATATGTAATAATTGTATAGTTAATAAACGACCGAATTAAATTAATATTCGTTTTCTGTTTGAAAAATCACAAAAACTGATAAATTAATAAAATACTAGTGATATAATATTATAATAGGTATTAAACTTTTGTTGTAAGATATTAAATCTGCAAACTCGTGATAAACAGATGTAAGGGTAAAAAGAAAGAATAAACATGATCTACTTCGAAAAAATATTTTGACACAATCCAAATTCCAAACATTAAACTATGGATTCCAGTATAACATTAATATTTTATTAGATATACGATTGGATACGAAAGATTATATTTTAATGAAATCAATTGTACATTTCTCTGCTATGATAATATTTTACAATTCAATATTTTGTGGGCAATGAGTCTCGATTTACAGTAACCTATTCAAGCCCGATTATAGTATGCGGGCGTGGTAATAATATACTAATTAAAATACAAATTTAAATTAATAATTACGAAACGTATTTATGCAATGAAATTATTGGGGTTAAAAAACTGTAAGTACGACGGTTAGGTTAAATTAATTATTTTTTTTAATATTATTGTTCCAATAATAATATGCTTTGTTGAAATTAAAATTGTATTTACATATAGGTAATGTCATAATAATATACAATTCGTCTTTATTTTTTAACTTTGCTAACAGTTCTTTATATAAAAAAAAAAAAATGTATTCGCTAATGTGAAACACAATATGTAAGTATATATTATTATAATGAATGGATATAATAATGAATATAAAAATCATCAATCATATTATAATAAGTAACAACTCGATCTAATTAGTGTGTAAGACTCTGAATGTCTGGCAGAGATAAACAAATACTATTATCTATACCTTACTATGTGCGTTCGAAGATAATAATGTAGGTACATATTTGTATATTAATTTATGACCAGATCCTCTACACTTTAGTTTATTTTTATTCACATTTGAAGTAGGTATCTACTTTATGGTGATTAGGTATCTACTTAACGAAGAAATACTGCGAAATCAGTTCCTATTTCGTCGTCGTTGTCGTCGGTTCCAAAACGAAAAAATAAAATAAAAAATAGTGCTTACCGGCTAGTTCAAGAGCTGATATCCGTTGGTCGGTCGAGGCAATTTGTGTTTTGATATTTTGTTACGTTTAAATTATTTTCTGAACAACAGAATTTCCATTTCAATGTTAAATCTTACAAATGACTCAGTCGGGACGCCAGCAACGGATAGACGGACGACAGATTAAATTGAAAGCTAATTAAAACACAACTGAGCTTAATGAAACGAATCATATTGTTACCGAACCCGTATTTGGTTCGTTTTGCATCGTTTATAATAATATTTAATAGCAATCAATCTATACGGACGAGATATTATATACAATATTATACTGTATTATGTTTGACAAATACTACCTAAACACGCGTTTAAAGTTGGAGTTTTTACGATTAGAGTTTAAATTTAATTTCAAAATATCAAATTACGAACAGTAGACGTTTTAACAACAAAATGTAAATATTTAAGTTTTACCTGACTTATATAGTCATACCAATAATAATGCAATTTTATAACGATCAGTAGGAGGTATACTCATAGACCATATTAGCTACATAATATTATACCTACATTATATTATTATTTACTTATATTATGTGATATCAGTCTTATTCGTATAGATTGTAGACAAACATTATAATACACTTATTAATATACGCATGCTGTATAATATGATTTTTACAAGACCACTCGTCATTTCGAAGTGCGTTGATTTTTAAAAAAAAATTACCTTTTGGCAAATAAATGTGTGTATCAAATGTACAATATCATCCATATTTTTAATCACCAATAATATTATTATAAAATTTAATTGTTCCAATTATTAACTTTTATTTTTGGTAAACCTATTTATTTATGTAGCTTCATAGATATGGCTATATGATGTATAAATATTAAATTAATATTATTTATTTGCGGTTATAATCAGTCGACTTTACATTTTAGATGCACGGAACGCCCTTGGCTGCACTTCACTCTTCTGATCTAAAGTTCAAAAACTTATTTAAAAAAAAAAGTTTTGTTCGATATTGAATATTTATACATCAACATCTTTATTTAAAAGTATTACTTCAATTAATGAAAATAAAAATGTAGGTTGCGATTTAAAAAACCAAACTTGATAAAGGGTTTTTTGGTAAAAAAAAAATAAGGACTGTATAAAAATTAGCATTTATATCCAAAATAAATTACCTAGTCTAAAAATGAAATACCAAAAAACAAATAATAATTTTCGAAATGGGTGTTCACTGTTAAAATATTCATCCTGTATAATAGTGTACATAAGGATATCAGTATTACATTTTTGTTGTACAGGATGATTTGAAAAATCCCTCAAAAAGCCAAAGTTTTTTTTTATTTATTTCCAACATTGAAATATTATATTCTACATATTTTCTATGTAATATAATATTATTAAGCATGACCGATGGAGGGACTAGGAAATTTTATTTTTTTTAGATTTCACATTGTTCACAATATTGTGTTTAGCAGAATAATATTTAATAAGTACTAAAATAGAAAATGTAAATACAAAAAAATAACTAATAACTTATAAGTTATTATCTAATATCCATATTATTAATGGAATGTATATGCTATATTCATGTTCTATTTGAATAGAAAACATATTTTTGTAAACACTTTGCAAACGTTTTAGTTTTAAAACCAGTAGGCGTAATTGTTTTTTATTTTTATATTTTTAACGAACATGACTACGATTTGGTGTACCTATATATTTGTACGTTTGAAGTTTATAAATTATTATTATTATTATTATCAGAGTAAAAACATAAAAACAAACTTACCTAAAATAAAGACCAATTCGTCTTCAATCGAAATGTTTTGTCAAAAGAACTGTCTAAAAAAAATTACCTAGATTTAATTTTTACATAAAATATATTAATTTTTTTAAATTAAACAGGTTTTGGATTTGAAGATTCATTCAATAATAAATTCACAACGCTTGTTGTAGATTGAAAATTACTATGGTGTAATGCTGCACGTTGAAAACTGATTCTTCGAATTCGTATAAAATTAAATCGAATAAATTTAAAGAAAAACGTAAATATATTACTTCTGGCTAAACATAATGCAATACTAAAAAACGTCTTTGGTGTAATAATTCAAAATAACATAACGTAAAATAACGTATAAATAAAAAGGGATTTGACGTTTTGAAGCTATTCGTATAAATCACGAGTATTATATTATGAAATTCGTGTATACAATAACACATACATTATACGCACAGAAATAGGACTTAATTATATTTCGGGGACAGTCCGCCGATCAAACATGATAATATTATGTATTATTATTTTATAAAAAAAAAAAAGAATAATAATAACAGCCAGATTATCGTCACCGGTCGACGATAGCTATTTTATTTTCACTGACCGCAAATTCTTTACCATGCACGCGAGTATATAATTATTGTATAATGTTCTAACAATCAGGGCCTGAAAATTAGTGTGTAAAACGGAATGTGTAATAATAGTGATAAGAGCGATAATATTAAACTATATTGACTTGATTAAATTATACATATTTTCATGTTGCTAATTGGTACACTATAATATACAAATCAGCAATCATAAAAAAAAAAGTTAGTAAAAAGGTATTGATTTATTATCGATCGAGGTTCGTTCGAAAACAAAATGTACACGCACAATATTGTCCAATAAATCACTCGATTCTGCGCTGCAGACTGCAAATGTCCACTACTGTAGTTTTATAGCTCAGTGTAGAACACGCATTATACATTTATACGAAAAGGAACAGCTGAATTTCGAGTTGTCTCTTCGGATGATCTTTTTTTTCTGTAGGCAGAAGGGTCTGAGACCCTCCAAGCCCCTATGAGGTCCGAGCCATAGTAATATAATCATGTTGTACGTCAATAGGCCAGTATATAAATACAGAGTGAATCAAAAGACAAGCTCACTCCCATTTTTCCTTTAACAGTGAATTTATTCAAATTCTTGTTTTTTTGAATTTCTAATAATAGATATGCCGCCTTAAAGACCATATTTTCAAATACATAAACTTACATTTTTCGTGCCATTTAAAGAGTGTCTGTGATGATACAGGATTTTTTAAAATATGAACCCCCTTTTATCATTTAAGTTGTTAGAAACCTAGGTTTTTTTTTTTTAATGTTAAATGTATATAAATCGAAATTTCATCGTGTGGTTTTTGAAATAAACTTCATGTCCAAAAGATAATAAATTTAATGATATGGCTATATGGGACTATATGATGATTTGATAATTATAGGTATTAATTTATAATAATGTTATTAGTGTTTTATAATTTGTAATAATTGTCAAAGCATAATAATTAATAAGTACTACTAATTAATAGTTGAATAAATATTATAGAATTTACATTAGGTATATTTAAAATATTATGTTTATCTTTTCTGTCTTATAGTAGTGTCTCATATATTGTTATTGCACTCTGTTAAACTAACCTAGTAATCTTTTAGAACCATTGATATCTGATACATATACAAATTTTAACAACTATGTACCTATATACCTAAGATTAAATGTCAGGAAAACTTTAAGAAAAAAAGTAGGGATTCATTATTAAAATTTTGATTTCTATATAGGAAAATCAAAAAAAAATCAACTGTTTAGAAATTTACAGTAAAAAAGGTGGTTATCATTTACAGAAAAAAGAAAGTTTGTATCAGCACACTGCAAATGAAATGATAAAAATTCTGTGTATCTAAAAATACTGTTTTTAAGTATATTTAAAAAGTCCATACATCAACCGAATTGTTTGAATAATTGTGATAGTAAAGAATAAATTGCTTGGTGATTCATCCTGTATATAGGTACCCATAAAATATAATATATTGTCTGTAAGGTGCTGATGCAGTTTTGTATAAGCCGCGTATGAACAGCTGAATTCTAGTTGGCTTTTGTGTTTTTTTTTGTGACGTACGGTTTTTCGAAATCACAAATCACTGCAATAAAATAAATCGGTACGTATATAAAAAATCATTTTGTAATCATTTTTAAATCCATCTGACTTGATTGTGACATAAACATTTTAGGTACATTGTACATATAGGTAGGTAAGTAGGTTTATTGTTAAAACCGTTATTATTATTATTATTATTATTAATGTGGTACACGGTGCAGGAAATTGAAATAATTTATATCTCATTTCTCGTACATAGAAAACTTGTTAGTATGAAAAAATGCTAGGAAAATTAATTTTTGTATTTCCAATAATATGGTTTATTGAACGGTTTGTAAAAGCACCGAACATTAATATTGTAGAAGAGAATTTAATCTGTGCCTGTATAAAAGTAAATTTTCGATATTTAAATTACTAAACTCAATAATTCAAATTCAAAAAGTAAAATATCACAAGTTATTTAGAGCTAATATTATTGGACATTGAAAATAAAATATAGAAAATCGACTCATACTTCGATTCATCTTTGATTATCATTCATTTTTTTTTTTAAATTTTTTATTATATTTAAATGAATTAAATGTAAGTATGTATGTCAAATGGCTTATAAAATATTTTGTATAGAAATAAGAACGAATCATTTATGTGAATGTTAGATAATTTTAATTATTAGCTACTTTGTAGGTTTTCAGTGTTACTGATGATTAATAATAATTTGATATTACATTTTTTTTTTTTGCAATAATCAATAATATTAATAGGTATATTTTTAATTTTTAATTTTTAAAACATGAACTTTTTTCCGTGTTTTTTTTTTACCTTGGTCTTTTTTTTTTATCAATTACCGTCTACTGTAATGATGTTAGTTTTCTGAGATTTAATTTTTGAGAAATTTCAAGGAAACGGAATATTTTAAAAACGAAAGCTGAATAATATGTAAATAAGTATTGTTATAAAACTTAAAAAATAGTCCTAAGTTTGAAAATACTATCTAAATGACTAGCGCATATTATACACTGTATATTATAGTCTGCGTGTATCTATGATAATGTAATATATTAAAATGTATTTGAAGGGTTTTTGAAAAATGTATAATAATTGTTTTCGGAAACTCTCTACTACGAGTAAGTACTAAACCTATAGTCTGCGAGACTCGTGGTGTCACCGAATGGGGTGGGGGAATACGGTCTACTAAAAAACACGTCACGCTTATTTGTATAGTTTTTACTATATGTTTAATGCGTATTCCTGTATGCCGTATGTACACTTATATTGCCCTTTAGGTATACATTTTATATTTCCTGTAAAAATAACAAATAATGGGACAGCCGTGTTTATTTTACGACTACAGCTGCACCGACGATATTATTATTCACAAGAAATATCCTTAGCAGGTCTTTTGACGCATGATAATAATAATGACGTGTTCCCGGCCGCAGTAACATACATCGTACGGCCGTTTAAGAAATCTCTGGCCGAAAAAAAATGTTTATAGATCATGGGTATAATTATTATTTTATTCTAATGTAAATGCTATCATCTATTTACCTCGTATATTATGTTCGAATTCAGGTGGTTTTCATTAGTTTTGCGTAGGAAACGTACGCGTTTGAAGGGTATCGTTTTAAATATTATTATTATCACTATATTTTAAAATACGTAGTAATTTCTTACAAAAAAAAAATCGTTTTTTCATATTATATTTTTGAAACAATTCACGATTCACCTATAACAATTATTATTATTTTATAATATTTTATTATTAGGTATCAAACGCACCGTTTTAACGTCGGCGCGTCTCCCCACCATACCCACCCGCGAACGTCCGAGCACACACACACACACGCGCACAACCCCTTCCGAACGGTGGCGGCGGACCGTCGCGCCACCCCGCGACCCGCGCCGGCCGAGAAATGTGGGTGGAGAGAGATTCTGTGTGGCGCGCAGTTGCCCCGGTCCGCGTACAGGTGTCGCCGCGGTCGACTCGGGTTTTTCGTTCTCCGCTCCCGGACTCTTCGCATGTGAGATTCATGTGGTTCGCCCGCGACTATTAACCACACGATACCGAGTTCGACGCGCTCTCCTCGCCCGGATGTGCTAATAATAATAACACAATAATCATAATAATCATAATAATAATAGTAATAATAATAATAATAAAAATACGTGATATTATAATATTTATTAAATAATATTGATATTGTGATCGATTCGCAAGAACCGTTTGATTTGTCGTACGTATATTATATTATGGTGTAATTACAGCAATAATCATCGCGATATTATTATTAACGCATATTATATTATTTTTATTGTCGTCCGTCGTGTACGCGTATAGTAGTCGCATCGCGAAAAAACTATAATACTTTTTTACTTTTTCGTTTCGTTTGGTTTTTTATTAAAATTTTTTTTTTTTCATTTTTGTTTCGACCGCCGCGCCGATAACTTTTTGCTCCGGAACCCGAATTCGACGACATTGCCGCACAGTTAAATATTTACCTACGTTTATTCCGTTTGACTTTTATGTTTTTTGTTTTGTTTCGTTAACTTATCTTTCATTCGTTCGCGTCATTTTATTTATATTTTCATATACGAGTGAAGTGCGTTTCTTGTGACAGATAATTAAAATTTTTTTTTTTCAATTTCATACTTTTTCGAAAATCATCGTTATCTTATATGTTTGACTATTTTTTCCCGTCGCTTAAAGTCCTAGGATCGCCTAGGACCTCAAATTAAATTTAGTGCGAAACATGGAAGCTTCTTATTGCATCGGAAACGACGTTGACGTATGCCGAATGTTCGATCAATATTTATACAAGGTAAATACAATATTTTATTAGACCCCCACCGAAAAATAAAATAAAATATTTGCCAACATCAAATTTACCTACGAGCTTAGATAATTAAAAAAGTTATAACTATTATGATGCTTAGAATTTCAAATCTAATGGTCATTGAAACGTAGAAATTGAAAAATAAACCAATAACTGTTTAATAATATATTTATTAAATAAATAATAATTGTAATTATTCAACGTCTTTGTAGATTGGGTACAAATATAAGAATTTAAATTATGACTAGCTAAAACCGGTTATGTTAGTATTTTTTATTCTTTATTATAATGATTAATACTATATCTATATAGTTAAATTAAACAGAAAAGGTTCGTTAAAATAATAATCGATTTCATATAATTACTACTCGAATCAATTGGGAAGATCAAAATAAATATAAAAAAAAAATAATAAAAAATAATAAAACGAAAAAAAAATACTGCGGTCGAGAAATCGTTGGTAACAACGATTAATGAATTAACCACCAGTGCTCGAGTCGGGTCAACCAACCATGACCTTGGTTGGCCTTGAACTTAGCAGCCAGCATCTTTAGACGCAGTACCTATACGATCACTTAGGAATTCCACATTTCCAATATAGATACATTCCGATAATAGTATATAATACAGTACGAGTAAAAACAAAAAGAAAATCTGTCGATTGGTTCGGTTTCCATATTTATTGTAAAATGCCCA
The DNA here is from genome assembly GCF_005508785.2 of Acyrthosiphon pisum. Lineage (NCBI taxonomy): Eukaryota > Metazoa > Arthropoda > Insecta > Hemiptera > Aphididae > Acyrthosiphon > Acyrthosiphon pisum. The sequence continues at coordinate 70,193,184 of NC_042495.1, forward strand.
ATCCCGTGATTTCTATACTGGATCAGTCGTGCACAACGTTTAAAAGTAACAAAAAACCAAAAAATTATCGTTTGACCAAATCACCGAAATTGTACCCTTAATAAAATGCATGCAGACATGTCATAATTTAATAGGTCTGATTCGCATGCTATAATGGTCGTGCAGTTAAAATTAAATTGACAACCGTTACACGAATTAACAGGCCAAACTGAATATAGTATAGGTAACGTAATATTATGTCCCCGCTACATAATATCGTATTATTCGTATTGTAGTCGACGACTGATTTTTTTTATCGCTTCTTGCACCGATCATAATAATATAGCTTGCGTCGACTTGACTCTATGTGATTTTGTCGAGATCCGAGGGCACACGTGCCCCGGGTTGGGATTCACAGGTGGGTGCTTCAGTGCTTGGCCCCGAAAAATTCAACAGAAACGAAAACGCGTCCGTCGGTTATCGTGGCGTAAAAATTCTCTTCCCGTTTTTCCCATGACGGGACGACGACAGTCGACAAGTATAATATATAGGTAGGTAAACTGAAAACCGGCTCCATTAACCACACACTCGCTGACGAACACATGTTGTAAACAATCGTTCGATTTCTTCTCTTTGCTTTGTCAGCCACACACGCAGACAACTGGCGCAACGAAAAGTAAAAAAAAATATCTACAAGCATTCTAGAAACGGAGATTATAACATTTATTTTTTTATTTTTCAATCTCAATCCCTCTCACTCTTTCTCGTTATTTTCTATTGTATGCTAATACTCGTTTTATATATTATTATATATTATATATATTTATATGTGTATACAATTTATACTACGGCAACACGATAAGAGACTTAAAATAAAGATTCAGAATAATTTATTAGATCGCTATTGTGCTTCCACCAGTACTTTATTACCCGGGGACTTATTGAAAAAAAGAGTCAAGTGTAAGCACACGTCATGACCTTTTTCCTGCCCCCCCCTTACTCGCCCTGTTTTTTAATGTACATTTTTTATTGCCCGGCCGGGGTTTTTCTGATTTAATGGTAATAAAAAGTGTTCTATCCATGAATACTAATTGGTTCATTACGTTCCGATTTAAATTCATTTTATTTTCTTGTTATGTTTAGATACGTATCTAATAAATCGAACAGCAATATTTTTTCCTGTCCGTCCACTTATTAAAAAATAAAAAAGGCGTTGATAAGAACAATACGTTTACTAAACGTATTTTATTACATTCTAAATATAACGTTCCATATCTATATATCGCGATATCGATAATTTTAGTTTGACGTGGTGCTGTGTATATTAAAACGAACGTCATTATTCCAAATATAAAATGTAATCTCAAGTGATTCTTTTTTCAGTAGATAGGTTCTATGTAGAATAATAAATATTTGAATTATGATGAAATAATTTGGTATGACCTAAAAATAAAAATGATTTTAGATAATTCTTTGGGAGTGGGGTAAACGTCTGAAAATCTAAAATCTAAATATTATTGTATTATTGGTTATTAAAGTCTGTGCAGGTAAATGAAACGTAATTTGATATATTATATTATTATAAAGTCAAACTTGTAATCTTCTATCTTGGATTAAATATTTAAATATAGGAAGTGAATCAAAAAAAAAAATGCTTCAACTTATATTTTCACGCGGGTTTCATGACCCCTAAATTCCCTTTTGCGACCAACACACAACGTCTAAATTTGGCTTAACGTGGTTCTATATTATTGTAGTGAGATAAATAACTATTATAATATTGTAATATCACAATCAATCACCCCGGGTTAATTCGTATGTGCAAATGACCACAAACCTAAAACTATACCTGTTTACTTTGTTATTAATAAAAAATTATATACTATAGTAAAATAATAATTATAACATTAATTAATATTTTATAGTTATGTATAATGCACACTCTATAAACACCCACACACACGTTACCGAGAACAATAATTATTATATTATTATTATTATAGTACCGATATCCATAAGAGTCCGACCTCTTCCCGATGCGGTTATCGGGCTTATAGATTTTTAAAATACTTCACTGGATGACCTCAATATGTTTCTATAATATACCTACCATTACACGTAGAATTCTTAACTTTTATTCATTTTTAATATATATTCTTAAATTCAATAAATCACTCGATTACAGATTTTGTTTGTTCGTAATCACCAGCTATTAGAGGATGACCCTATTGACAACAATTAAGTATGTTAATGATGCGTCGTAAAAATAGGTTATATTTATTAATGTGAGTTTCAAACCATTGTTGAATTTTTAAATCTTGAAAGAGAACAAAAACTGTAATCCCATCACTGCAGCAGCCCATTAAAATATATCTAGGTACTAGTGTACTACACATAAATTAAATACCAGTCCAATTTGTATTTTCATTAAATAAAACGCCAATAGAAAATAACATTGTTTTTATTCAGAAAATAGTTAACTACCTATATAATTTGAGTTATACTTAACCTTGACAGTTATAAGACAATTACAAAATGTTTAAAATGTTAATTAGAAAAACCACGTAGGTAATATAATTATATAATAGTAGGTAAATTGTTTAATATTACTATACCTATTACCTATAGTCTATATACACATTGATGATACATTTATTATTAAAATTATTAATCATAAGACAAATTTTAATTGTGCATTTATAAATTCTCAAGCTCATTTAATTTACTTACGCGATGCAGTTCTTTTAGCTCATCGACGAATGTAGGATATTTTATTTTTTCAATAGTAGGTAAATCGTTTAACATTTTTACCTATACACATTGATGATACATTTATTATTTAAATTATCAATCATAAGACAAATTTTAATTGTACATTTATAAATTCCCAAGCTGATTTAATTTACTTACGCGATGCAGTTCTTTTAGTTCTTCGGCAAATTTCATAGGATATTCTTTTATTTCGAATGACACACATTTTTTTTCAAGCTTGATCGGCGCTGTTTCGATGCTATTGGATAGTTGATATTTTGACCACGGTCGCATCTTAGAAGTCTTTGAATCGACCACTTGCTCCTCGACTTGCCCCATTGCCACGTCTTTAAATGTATTTTGGTGCTTTAAGGACTTAGTTTCGGATAGTTCCGTATTATTATCTCGGTCCATACTATGTCCGAAGAACACTTCCGGGTCCTTATGAAGTTCAACCACATTCCCATCGTTTTGGACGTAGATGACGACTACACGTTTCAAAACTGGCAATTCATACTCACGGATTCTCATTAATTTTACTTCTTGATAGTCATCTAAAAAATAAAATGAAAATGTTTACCCACCAATGTGCTTGATTTAATTTAATACTATATAATCGTAAAATTGACAATGATAGTACCTACATTAAATAATAATAATTGAACTATAGGATATTTTACATGACATTAACAATATTCAAAATTATATAGAAAAATTTGTGAAAAACTATTGTTTCTGCGAGACGTACGATATTGTCTATTTGTCTAAATCAGATGACAAAGAAATATTGAATAAAATATTTTCTGCTAAGGAAACGGGTCTGATAGTGCATTCGACCACGTAATTAACAGATGTTCGTCACATGAATGCGAGAAATTGTGTGTGGTGTTCAGGTGTTCTCGTGATAATAACAACAAATTTTTAAAGAGGATCTATTCTAATCATAAATATACACGTATACACAAATATTATAATATTACCGTTATTATTATTGGTGCTATTATGTTCCATTTTTTTGCGCGTGATTCGAAACAAAAATTGTGAAAAAAAAATGTTTTATTAACTGCATAAAAATTATTTTCATTGATTTGGTTGCGTTAAATTAATATTCTGATTGTTTCTGGTCAGACGACATGGATACATCTTACCAAGGACGGTAATCTGCAGATGAGACCGGTCATCAGTGTAATATTCCAAAGACGTCCAAAGATGTCCGAATAGAAAATGTGGGAATCATGAACTGCAAAACATCGAATAATTATTATAAAGCTAATGGATTGACTTATGAACAGCGTAAACAAAGAAAATGCGTTGTTAATATTTACCTGATATAAATTTTAAATAAAAAAACCTACACTGAAGAAAAGTAATAATTATCAAATCAATTCGAAATGGTCAATATAATATAATAATTGGTAGATATAGTTGTAATATTTTAATAATTATTATTAAAATGTATTACGGTTCATACCATAGCTGTAATTATAACAAGTCCATATTGTAGGATTGAAAGAGAAATAATAATACGTATTATTATTATGATGTTGTAAAACAAAGTGTTTTGTAATCGTTTCGAAACTCGAAAATAAAGAAGTATGTTATTCATAAATTACTTCCTCATGCTTAGCCCCCTCGCAAAAATAAAATTGCATTTTTCTTCCAATATCAGAGTATAATACGTTATTATTTTTTTTTTATTTTCATTGAGCAGCATATGGGCGGAGGGGGAGATGGGATGATGAGATATTTTCTTTTAACTGAACGCGTCGTATAATAATAAAACGTCACATATAGAAATCAAATAAGAAGAGAACAATATGTTATACTAGTTGTACTGCGGGAAATAAGAAAAAATAAGTTACACACAATTTCTAAATAAATGCTCATTTTTCCATACAAAATATAATATTATTTAATATCATACGAATTCGATTTCGAGTGTCTCTTCAATGGGTAATGGAAAAATGATGAACTCTTGCGTCAAAGATGAATTCTAAAATGTACATGTAAAATGCATTATGCATTTTGATATTTTAAATAATATTCCAACGAAGTTACTACTTACTTCCGTCTTCCTCATTCTGACATATACTCAAATCGTTTAGATTTGGCTGTTCGACCATTTATGCAAGATATGCATGAATATATAATACTATGTATATTATAGATACCAAATAAGCAAATTATTTTTCATGCATGTTTTGTTCAAATAACAGAAACAACATTTACGGCTTAAAAATATTTTTCAAAAATAATTTATATCATAGACACTTATAGACTATAGTTATGCACTTGTGTATACTTAAGTCTGTATCTAAAAGTTTCCGAGATTTGTCATTTTTTTACAGTAAAACCAATAAAAATTACCAGCAAAACTTTTCATTTACCTAATCTAGTATAACGGTTAGATAATAGAATGTAGATTCGGTGTACATAATATAATTACTAATTAATTATTATCAGTTATGCAACCAATTTACTCTTACATGTTATTTTCTTCATAAAACCAGATTAGTGACAACGCCGTTGTTAATGGTTCTTAAACATTGCGAACGTGCGGCCACTGCGGTCCATTCGAATTTGAACAGAGTAAAATAAACAACGATTTTACGTCATTGCGGTTTCACGTAACGCAACTGATCAATTGCAAGAAAGAAGGAAAAAACAAAACAGGCACACCGAGGACGGAGCGATTATTTTGTATTATATTATAACTAATATCTCCTCGACAAGAATAAATTACTGAAAGTTATTACAATAATTAAATAATCTGAAAAACGTAGGTATAGGTAGTATATATATACATCGGAACAGGTCCGTCCGCGTCCATCCATTCGTACGGCTGTTTAAAGGTTATTGTAAATTATGACACATGATTATTCTTTCGACGATCGTTTCCTCTACCCGCCCACCCGTTACCTACCACCATCAGTCAACCCCGCCACCGGCTCGTCCACCCCGGAGAAATAATTTTGTTTTCTCTCCACTTTTTTTTTCCTGTTTTGTTTTAATAGCACTATAAATCTTCGGACGAAATTATAGGAACGCACCAAATGAGAGGAATACACAATACAACATACGCCCACTTCAGAAACAATGACAACAATGCCAAAGCCTATTGTGCGTGTTCCCTCTCTAGTCACTACCCTTTTGGTTCACTCTTCTAAAATACGTTCGATTTATGGCGATGCTTTTGTGCGTTTATTCGGTAACCGTGCTGTACACGCGCAATGTTAATATGCACTCAGATCGAACTTGAAACCGTTCAGGACTAAAATTAAGTGGCAATCTATATAACTTAATGGCAGCTTTGAGTTGTTCGACTGTGTGATTTCATTTGGAACGTTTCTATCGCGGACCCACGACGATAACGTCAGCGTGTAAATAAATGATGTAGGTACGTTATAGGTCATAATATTATTATATTATTATTTATGATCTAATTATGGGTAACATATAGATCTTCTGATCATCACTGTACCTACGACTTACGGGATGTATAAAATATAATTAACTAATAGTGTGTTTAATTAGCAAAGAAGAAACAAATAAACTGAAGTCTGAATATCTTATCAATGCACAGTGTTTTTCAATAATTAATTGTATTCACAATGCTTTATTGTCATTGGTTAAAAACATCGAAGATGTATATTTTTATAATACCGCAATTTATTGTTGTTCAAACGTATTTTTGAATTAATTAAATGACTAACACAAGGTTTATTTCATTCTGTTTGTTCATATTCAATTTGATGAAAATTGTTAAAAAATTATTCAAATAAAAGTTTTATTTAAAAAAAATATTCACTAATTATGAATCCGTTTTCTTATTAAATATCATGTTTATTTATGAACTTCATTATAAATGGAAAATTATTTGTTGAATATATAAAATACATTTTTATTATTGTATTAAGCAACGGATTGTTAGAACCCCTTTTATATAAAAGTTTCAAACCATAGAAATAGTATTGAAATGGTTTGAATAAATTAAAAACAAAAAAATCAATACCGTCTCATAAAATAAACAAGCTGCAGTATACTTTGAATGTTATTAAAATTTTACCATAATCCCTGTAGTTTATTATGGAAATAACTTGAACTGAAATAATTTTTATTCCGTGTATATTAAAGCTTGTTTATTTTCTAACGTTAATAAACATTTTCTATATTATGTATATAAATATAATAGCATTTCAGTATCTTCCCGTATACTTACCTACCCACCGTCTACCAGTATTTTAAATCACTAATTGGCTATACAAAATAATTTAAAAATAATTCAATAAACAGTTTGATTTTTCACGGCATGCCAATATAATGAATAATGCATTATGCACATAATACATTTATGTTTCTATATATAATATTATATACAGTTAGTTTTCAAATTAAAACGGCCAAGTATTATATTATCAATTATTATTAAAATATTATGCGGTGATTTTAACTCACGACTATCCCAAACAAGAGACCACGTCACTACCGCGCTTCGTCGTCGTCCATCGACAATAGATTATAGAGCCGATAATAGACAATAGAAAAGAGTATTATTTCCCAAAGAGGAATATTGTTTGGAATGTTTTTTAGTACTACTTTAAAGCTCGTGTCGAATGAGTAAGTGAGAAAGGGAGGGGAGGAACACTACATGTATAATACTGACGTTATAAAACTTTATTTTTTTTCTCCTTATCCGCCAGACAAGAAGTTCACCAAAGTCGATATTTGCACGGCAATAATTCTCGAAAAACGCGTGCGGGTTAGATGATGCAGACGTACGGGTAGAGGGTGACGGCGTGTGTGGTAGGTGGCGGCAGTGGAGGTAGAAAATATATAAAGTTTTTAAACATAAAAGACCCTTTCCATTCTAAATAATATATTATATTATATAATATGTGTTATTTCCTTTCTTTCTTTTATATTTATTTTTCGTAATAAACAGCATTCCTGTCGCATGGTCCATTAAGGAAGTAATAATTTTTGTTCCAAACACGAAAAAACAACACAAATTACAATTTAATTGATATTTATTGGCATAATAATGACGGAGCCCGAATAGGAACAATGTAACAATGGCGTTATTGCATTAACTAAGTGGACATTTCTAAATGTCTTCTCAGGGTTGTTTCAATTAGACACACCGAACCTATATGTATATAAACTTGTATATATATATATATATACATACGCGTATTATATACAATTTCGTTCGAGTGCGTGTTGTATCATTTATACGCAGTCGGCCGACCAAAACTGTGCGGACCTCGCCGAGTGCAATAATATATAATAATATAATCTTGGCCGGCCTAACATGGCGCGCGAGCTCACAATAATAATATACAAATAATATTATATCGCACCTATACATTTATCCCCCGTCGGGTCCTACCAAACCGTTGTCGTCGCCGGGTGTCCCGTGATTTCGAAACGTTCCGAAACGACTGTGCCTACAATATAATATTATAATATATATAGGTACATATGCGATAAACATTTTTTTGAACTCGAAGGGCCGTGAGAACGTCATTCTTCCCTCCGCAGTAGGTATATAATATTATATTGTTGTGTTTAGAAATCTATACGTACGTTTATTATACCTCTGCATATAATAATAATATAACCGTATCCCTCGATTTACTGGCCGCGGTTTGCCTTTCCTTGTATCGTGGAAAGCTCTTCAGAGTCGACTTGTCGCATATCTATATCGATAATACCTAGTTAATTATTATAATACGTATTCATATAATTATATTGTTACATATTTTATACGACGACGGTACAACAATTGTTTTTTCGAGTATATTACACCTATATATACGGTGATGATAACACGAAATCACTGGCGTCGGGACTCGATTAATCCCAGGGTTGAACCTAATTAATATTTTTATTAGTTTTATCAATCTGTACATGCTGAACATCATCTGCTACATCATCTGGTATATTGACAATATCACACAATTTATTTAATAGCCGAATCACCACACTGTTATAACAATGTACACTGTGTGTCATTACAAGCATATATTCAGCTTTGACACGATATATTATAATTATTTTTATACATTGTCACATAGGTACGGGTTTTTTTTTGTGTTTGGTTGAGATTTCGCTCTATACGCAAAGGCTTTTATGTGCGTTTTAATCCAATGAACCATTAATTGCATTTAATGCCCGAACACTGATAAGTGTTTTTTGTGGTTTCAAAATAACCATTACTTTATCGATTGAATCAGCGCTTTTTTTTTGGTGGCTAGAAAGGGGTTTAAACACTGTAACTATAATCGAAGGTACCCCAAATAGTTTTAAATTTTTTTTATTCAACCAACTATTGAATATTATACTTTTACGTTTTTTATTTTAATCTAGTTTGTAGTAATAATAATAATAATTCAAATTAAATTAAAAACTATATATTTTCGTGTATAGTTTTTTTTTATTATTCATTATTTGAAAACTAAAACCGTTAACATGTTGAAGTCATAATAAGTGTCGCTAATGAGATACTTCTTTCTCAAGACTATTGTCCAAATTTAACAACAACCGACAATTATGCTTACTATATTGTACAAAAAAATGCAGTGGATTAACTATGGATCGTATATTCAAATAATAAAACATTTTTAAGGATTAATTGTATTGTAATTTTTGATATGCATATCATATATTAAGTATTGACAGGGCCTAAAATAATATTTTGCAACACACATGCAGTACGTATAGGGAACCTATAGTACGAAATCGAATTAGTTAATTTAACAAAATATATAAATATGTACAATTATTTTAATGGACTGCATTATGCAACTCGAGGAATTTGAATTTGGTCACATTGGCACATTAGTGGTTAGTCGTTAGACTGGACATTAAATAGGAAATTTGAGAAAATTACAATTATTGTGGGATATATTACTTTGTTTTAACTTTTCTATTTTTTTTTGTAATTTATTTTTTAACCACCTGCATGAAATGATATTATTATGGTGAAATTAATGAATTATACGGATATATAGGTAACCGTAATGTCGCGGCGGACACTGCAGTATTTATCAAGCATCGGCGCAGTTTGCACACCTATAGAAACTATTACTAATAATATAATAATCAAAATGTCATCTGTTCTACTGCCCGTGACGGGGCGAGCTCAGCGATAATATATTATTATTACTATAAGGTCAGCGCGTCGACTGTGCCCGGGACATAAAACATTGTCGACTGGCCAAAAACGATGGTCACATACAATATAAATTGTAAACCGCTATCGAAATCACGCGTTTGCCAAAGGTGTTGGGCGCCGTGCGATTTTCAACAAAAACCAAATCCAGTGCCCCTTTATATTTTTTCTTTGTACTTTTATTATAATATATATACCTGTAACGTCGTGCAGAGATCGTACCACGCCGTGTCGCTACCTGTTGTACCTACCTATAACGTTTTGGCGTTATTTGTACGTACAAAACGACGTGGGTACTACAACACAATAAAATATTTTATAACCGTACACAAAAATCCATTTGAAACGGTACGTTTGGTTTTTCGAGGGGTCGACAATCACGATGTGATTTTCCCCCTCCCAAAAATTGCTCGACGATTTCGATTATTTGATCACTCTGTATAGTATGACTTTATACAACTTATAATATTATTATGTTAACATAGTATACAGAGCGTTCGACGGCCGAACTGCGTTGTTCAGACGCCTTTTTTTAATATAGGTACTCTGTGACGCATAACAATATTATTATAAGTCACTCCGGCAAACACTTGTTTAGAGTGTTTAAACGACCGTAAATCGCACAGCTGTTATATCATATTTCGCCGAAGCCGAGCTTTACAAGCAAAGTATGCTATGATAACGAAATCAAAATCAAAACATAATAGAGACTATATAATTCCGATTGTGTTTTGATTGTTGTAGGCAATTAGGTAATAGCTGGTACACCTACCGGATCTCCGTAACGTGTGCTATACTATATTGTACTAATCGTACCCATTTACGACGGAAAACCATATTATAACCTCCGCTATAGTAATAATTAGTACGTGCTACTCGATCCCCTTCAAAGTAATCGCCGTAAGCCAACAAACGTAATATTCGAATTCGCCAAACTGCCGCAACGACGCTTGCAAATAATTGATAATAACCATCGCTATATTATTATATACACACACCGAGCTATCGTCGTCATTGTGGAACCCAAATTCAATTTTTCTAGCTGTAATATAATAAATTTAAATGTATTAATATAACGATCCGTCTTATCGACCCCGAAGAGTCGCACCGTGACAAATGAAAATCACAGGCAAACCAGCGGTTCAAACGTCGTCTCTGTTGCGTGCCAACGCTGATCAATGACAATAATATTATGTTGTTATAAAAATAATAATAAATTATCGTCATCGATGGGTACGACACTGCTGTGGTGCAGCCGGAGTGACTACCGTCCAGAGTCGATATCAATATGTTAAACGTCGAAATTGATCGGAAACGACAACGGGGAAAAGCGTACTGCTTACATAATATAATATAATAATATTATCGTAATCTCTTCGAAAAACAGTGACGGAAACAATGATGAGACGACCGGCCTTAAAAACTTATGTCCGGCGATTCGTCTGGACCCCGGCGCGTAAAACCACGACCATGGGGTTGGTCAGTGACGGTCATCGTCGTGTGTCCGTTACACACGCACGTGTTTGGGAGACCACCACGAAAGGTACCCATAATATGAACCATATACGCCTCGCAAGTCATTCGATCCGAGTGCTCGCACACGATATCATACGATTACACGAACGCACAATATGTAAGTACATTATATTATTATATTATAATATTTCGACGGCACTCGCGTGTGTGCCTGGGTAAACGTGTAATATTATAGCGCCGTATCTTCGTGTTGCGTCGAACGCGTGTGGTCGGAGGAGGAGGTCGTGTTTGGAGTTTGAGCCGCGCCAGATGGGCTGATGGTCGCCCTGATCGGGTGGCTGCACCGGTCACTCTGTTGAAGTTATAATAATAGTAATAATATGTATATCTAAAACAGCTAGGCGACTATCGTAATTTTACGAGTCGATGCTCCGGCGTGGAGTCGCGTTTACGATGTTATGTAACTATATTATTGCACACGTGTGTTGTATTAAAGTGGTCGCATGTACTATAACAATTTATATTATGTGCATGGGGTGTTGAAGAAGACGCGAGAAAAATATGCTCCAAAATAAATACACTATGTCTACCGTCTTACACGATACACGCGCTGTATATACATCATAATATCCTATATTGGTACGTTCGATGTGGCGGGGGAGTGGCCCCGGGGGGTTAGACGATTACCTGCGTGTGCCGCACGGACCTTTTTTCTTCTATTCTTTCTTGTCCTTCGAACCCTTCACCCACATGTCCTCTCGCTACCGACGACGCTGTAAGTGGCTCGCGCGATTCGACATCGTGTCGTCTGCCCCATACTCGATCTCCGCCGTCTGTCGTACACCCCCACCCCCCCACGTCGTCTCGTTCGACCCTCGTCGTCCAAACACCCCTCCGTTCACGATACAACACAATAGCGACCCAGAAAGTATATTATATTATGGTATTATGCGCTGTATAAAAATCGACAACTGCAGCAGCGTCGCGACGGTACAAATCGTATTGCCGCCGCCGACCCACCATAACAGTGCGTTTTTCGAGGTCATGGTTTTTGCGTGTATAGTGTATATTATACACTTTGCGTTATACCGCGGTAGTAGTATAGATGCGGTTACCACCACCGCCGCATTCTCGATTCATCCGAAACGGCGCGTGGACAAACCGCCACCGCCGCCGCCGCCGCAAAAGGTTGTGCTTATTATTATAATAATAATATAAACGCATGTACACAAAACTCCCTTATATTTATTTAAACGCACTACAAATGATAAACACGTTCAAAAGTTGTTGCATCAACGAAGTAACGAACTTGTTTTATGACCAGTAGATACCTATAGCTATTACAACATTTTTCTCGTTATTTTGTTTTCAATGATTTTGTTTCAGAAAAAAATTCACTTTAAAAATGCCACATAGTAATAGATATATTGCACATTATATATAAGCCAATTTCATTTTTCACACGATAGATGTAACGATATTATTTTAATTTTAAATAGTCTTAATTTCAATTCTACGACGCTGTGGTTGAAAAGTTCGTCAGTTGAAAATATTATCTTGTGACTCTAATAATTCAGTATTATTCGATAACATTCATCAATCGCCGGGTTTTTTATAACCTTATGTTTAAATAAATACATTTGTGTGTAATACATTTACTATTATCTGTATACTGGGTTTATGCGATAATGATAGTAAAAGCAAACAAATAAAATTATAATATTTTATAAGCAAGGATTCTATCATTTATATACGACTTATATTATATAGGTTGTAGTCTTGTAGAAACTCACCTAATCTGAAGTACATGTTCCCAGTATAATATAAACATTTTTTTTTTTAGTAAGATACCATAGTAGTTATCTTATCTTCTATTAAAAGCATTACATAAATAACATTTATTACATGAACGGATCTTCTTGACAGGTTTCGGTTAATTTACTTTAGACTAATTTAAAATGAAAATAGAACGACTACGCTAGTTTTTTTTTTTGACGCGCAGCTGTAATTTTAATTGGTATTTTCAAAAAGGGCATGTGACTGATTATTCACTTATGCAGGTGGAATTATTTTAATAAGTCCGTTTGTGTGCTCGTGTCAAAAATCGAAGTACACACGAAACGTTTCATTTGTATACGTTAAAATATTGTGTTCAAATAGTACGGTGTGATCAAATTTGCTTTTTCAAATAAACACTACCATTAATTTTAAATACATAATATTATAATGTTACATCGGTGCTACTGTAAAGTCTGCCCATCTACCTACGACTTTAAACGCAGATACAACGAGTATTACAAGAGTATTGCTCCATAGTAAAATATAAACATGACTTCGATAATGGAACTTTTACACTCCTTAATTTCTTGTGTTCGTAATCGTACCCGATCTCTTACGTTGTGACACGATCGTTTCAATTACTTGCTCGTCCACCTGCGATCATTTTTCTCATTACCTATGCCCCAAGCCCCCAAATAATAATAATATATTACCCTTTGGACGGACTGCAGTGCATATTATTATGCTACATAAAATGTGCACGCGAGTGTGGTATCGACAGTCTGTCCCCTAATTGCTGGTAATTCTCAGCGTCAGAGGAAAAGGGTTCGCGATTCACCACGACTGAACTGACACGCGACAACGACAATAATTTAGCTGGTTTGCTTCGGTCATAATAATACTATTATTAACGTGCAGGCCGTGCACTGTAACCACGGCAGTAAAACGTTCATCGGTACGTTCAATCTGAGAAATCTTTCACGGAAAATGTGGTCAACGCGTCTGTTTATTCGAGCGACTTGTTTGTGTAATTTCCCGTGGATCGGATATCCCATAATTTCGGTTCAAAACTATGTACATTATGGCCATAGTATAAGCACAGTATATATAAAATTTCATATTATATGCGAAATTTCATGATAATATATTCTGTGGTATAAGTAATTAGTATAGGTATAGGTAGTAGGTACTATATAATATTATATAGGTACTGTAATGAGTGCCTTTACTTAGCGGTAATTAAATATTATTAAATAAATGTCATAGAATATTGAAGACGAAATACATTATTAACGGCAGCTAACTTTTTTTCTTCAATTTTAAAACATTATAATATAACGTTACAATATTATGTATGCAACAGATCTACAACGGCATATTACTATAATTCGTATTACATAATATAATCGGTTTAGTGTTTGTATTTACTATTTACTATTTATTTTATCTCGAGATTAAAATATGTGTGTCTTCATTATGCCTATATATAATTTAAAGATAAATGATAATTTATTACATTGCGACCGGATTTCACTTAAAGCCTGAGCCATTGACAAACAAACCTATTGGTATAATATAGACTAATAACTGAGTTATAACGTTATATTATTGTACCAGAAAACGCATTCAATGTCGTATTACAACAAAATGGTTAACCCAAGTCTTACAGTTCATTTTACATTAATCCTCCTCTGGTTATAACTACTGGTTTGGAATTAAATGCACATTATATTTATATTTTTGACCTAATAACCGAGCATGACGCGTATAATATTATACAAGATAATAGTTTTTGTTTAAATTAAATCAAATTCTCAGAACCGTGTTTTTAATTAATTGATTTTTTGTTTATAATTAAGAACCAAGGACATGCGTGCCTTAATTTAAACCACGGATATACACGTCGAGAATCGAGTGGCGTATATAATATCTATCATTATAATCAGTCATTTTTATTTTATTCGTTTGGCACTCCAAAAATTGTATTCGTGTTGGTATTATTATAACGTCAAATGGTTGATTTTTGTTTGCTGTTAACTCTTTAGTCTTTTGTTTATAAAGCGAAACAATCAAAAAATAAATCCTATATAATTAAATTATTAGATAAAAATGTAATATTTTTAATAATATTGGAATTTTTCATAGAATTATCGATCGAAAGTGCTGGAAAAGAAATGCTCGAAATAAAACAAATTATTATAAACGAACGGATTACACGAGATGACCTCGACTCGCTGTTTTGGGCATATTGTTTTCCTAACGGTAGCGCGCATTGTTGGCGGCGGTGGTTGTGGCTGAGTTGTGGTTTCGTTTTAATGCGTACCTCTACTTACACACACAAACCCAACTCGATATCGTCGCTGAGACATTCAAGCACGATTTTGGGTTTATTGTTTTTCCCCCATATGCAATCAACGGACTACAATCAGTAAATTAGCCATTAGTATTCTATTAACAATAACCCTGCTTCGATGTTCGTCATCTTTGATGATAATAAATTATTTTCGATTAAAAAAAAAAAATATTACGCCAGTGGTCCATATTGTATGAGTAAGAGTTGCAGGACGAGAAGTGGGAGATTTAAATGAGTGGAAGGAGTTGGTGGAGGATGAAAACCGGGGGGAGGGGGTGGTGGGTAGGACGTGGCTGTGAGGCCCAGCATGGTCTCCTTCACGGTTTGTTAGCTTCGCCATACGATTACTTTGTTGCGTTATTCAAAGAATGTTCTCCGTTCATTGTTGCCCGTTGTTGTGAATGCTCTCATTTGAATAATATTACACACAAACGCACTTATTATTTTTTTCATTAAGTAAATCATAATTTTAATAATCCAAACATGCGTATTATTAATTGCCGTAAAAACGGGAACTACTTAGTTATAATTTCGATGGAAAATAAGGTTGTGTACCTTTATGTTAAATAAAGGCACTGTGGAGTTTTTTTTTCGCCTTTCGTTTCCTTTTATTTTTATATTTATATAAATTGTACAATTATTAACGTTTTCGACATGTCAGAAGAACATGTTTAAAAGTAGCTGTTAGCTGTTAAAACTAATGTACAACAGTCGTCCTTTGTCGGTGCCAAGTTATTGGATTTTTGCTTGAGGACTGAGGAGGGAAAAACGACCATAAACATCATTAATAATACATTTTTTTCTCTCTTTCTTTCCAAAAACTGACTAACAACTGTGACGTTTTTTCATCCCCTAACACAATGAGACTTTACCCTATGATAAATTGAAATGGAAATGCGAATTGGTTTTGAATTTCAACGCTGCTGTTTGACGTTAAAAATAAAAATAATTTGTATTCACTTTTGATCCTATGAGGATTAGTTATTGGAAAGAACGGGAGAACAACTACATTGGCCACCCTCAGCACATGTTTTATATCCTTTATCACTGTCTAAGGGACATTATTTCAATAGCTTAACTAAATGTCTTGACATTTCTATGTTCTGCTGTAGGTACAATTGATGAGACATTTGTTATTTAAAATTTTAAGCATTGTGTGTTCCATGAATGACCTTTTTTGATAAGCTTGTGCTTAATTTATATATTAAATGTATAGTTACAATGGTATGTCAGTTTACCGTGATTTGATTACTGCGTAACTATTAATTAACTAGCCAAAAATAGATATTGTATATTTTGTATTTAATAAAAAATATTCTTCCAAAACCATAAACAAATATATAGAATTATATTATCGTTTATAACCAGTACAGAGATTGAATGATTCGTAGTACACCTATTATATTAATCTGTTAGAAAATTGTAAACATAAATTCACGATTTTCCAGGATATAATATTATCTATTATTTAACATGAAATGTTGATTAATCTTATTGTCTATTATAATTTAGTTCTTAATTAAAATCTTGAATATTCTTCTAAATCGGATTAAACATTTAAATCAAAGTATTTAGGTAATGTTCAGGGAATCGAATTTTCAAAAGAAAATTTATTCAATGGAGATGAAATAGGTAATAGACAATAGTTAATTATGTTTTTTTCGTTGAAAATGAAAATTACCATAAGTATTGGGTAGGTAGTGAATTTTACAATTTGAGTTTTTTAATAGTGTATTTTTCATACACTATTAAAACGATCGTGTGTAATTATTTTGTGTTAATTGCACCTGTGACAGTAATAATATTTAGAGATTTACTAAAATGACTTATTTCATCACTAGTTTTGTTGTGTGTATTTTGCAAGCGAAATACGATGTTCTCTTCATAATTTTATTTCAATATATCAGTAATATATAAATATATAATATTCCTTCAGAAGTAAAAGTACCTAGATATAATAATATTTAAAAATTCCGGAGAGTGCATAATATTATTTATTATTTAATTATAATTTTTAGCGCATAAATACATATTATTTTACATATTATGCAAATCGCATGAGCGGCATTCACGGCATTTGAAAGTCGTCCTCCACCCCTCCCCCCCCATCCCACACACACCTCACTGGTTATGTGTCGTTTACAAAAGTTTCTGAGTTCTCTTTCGGCCGTGAGTGCGTAATATTACGGTCCGGATACATAATAATAATATCGTAATAAAGATATTATTAAGCCTTAAGCCGCGCGTAGTATAGCGTTTAGTAAATTAAAGAGATTACTGACAAAAATAGTTTTTCTCGTATAATCTTTGAAATAATGGGTGTTTGGAGAAAAAAAAACAGGAAAACACGAACCGCTATTGTGATAATTACTTTGTTTGCCGCCCTCTGGTATACCATGACCATCGCCCGCAACAACGACAGTCGGACGCCCTCACCCCACACAACCACCCACCAAAAGACCATACGATCCCGCGGGGGAAACGGGAATGACCTCTAAGGCAGACCGCGGTCCAATAATAGGCTTGTTTTCGTGTCCACTAAACTACTCTCATAAAACTCGACATTTCGATTTCCCGTCGAAACTTCGACGCATTCCGTATTAATTATTGTGTCTCATTCAAGAGCTTCAAATGTGATGTGCTGCCGTGTTGGTGAGTGGTGAAAATCGTGTACCGACTATGTCACGTGCTCATCATAGTATGGTATACGATTGTAGTAATATTATTTAATAATATTATGTGGGTGTATGATATAATAATTATTTTTCTTTCCAATTAAAGCGCTATGTAACTCGTACCTACATATAAGCCATAAGGTCTCAGACACAACGAGATAATTTTATATAATTTGAACTAGCACAATATAATAATAATTTGAAGTATCATATTATAGTAAGTACCTTTTATACAAAAATTGTAAGCCCCCCTACCACTTACATTTTTTCTCCTAATAAATTCATATTAAATTGTATACAAGAAAACTGTAAAAAGTTGGTTTAATTTATACTTAACCCCCCTCCCCCCATTTAATAATCCTCACTGAACCTGCCTTAACCTACGCTATGACGGCTATCTCATTATAACTGTCGTCGCTTATGATAATGATATAATTTATATATAAATTATATAATAATATGTGTTATCATAAGACGCTCGTATTTCGGTGAGTAACGCGTCGCACAAACTGAAATAATATCATCGTCTGTGTTATATATATTTTCGTTTTTTGGCACGCGGAATACGGTGGTTGGTTTTTGTGCGGACGTGCCGTCGTGGAACGTGGTGAGCGCGCGCACCCTGCTCCGGATTGCCGCGGTTTGAACAACAACAACAACAACAACAACTGTGCACAGACCTGTGGATTTACAAGACACATTTAGACACCTGCAGCTTGCTGGTGCTGTTGGTTCGTCCTATCAGATACAAGTATAATACGACATTACGACATACTACATAGTCATCGTTTAGTAAAATTTCACTATCCGTTGATAACTATCCACTGACTCCACCACCACTATTTGAGATATGGTAGTACATAATATTTTTTACAAGTATCGCCGGCGACACCTATACGACCCGGGTCGAGGTAACGTCAAATATTTGTGTTATTGATAAAATATTTTAATCATTGAGCTCGCGTTTTTTTAAAATTTATAATACATTTAAATTAATTCGCCTACATAATCTCGTATCAATGTTTGTATAATTGGGTTCCTTTCATCTGAAATTCATAACTCATAAATATTGCCTTTTGTGCAGCAATTAACAATAATACATATATACACGAAACATTATCACAGTAGTATGAACAATTGAACAACAGCTGCTGTTCTTCGTTAATTATTATCAAAGGAAACCACGTAAAGGTTAGGTGCCTAATAATTAAAATTATTTAACAGCAACAGATCAAAAATATATGTTTTAATAACTTTTTATTGAATACCTTGAATACAAATAGTTTAAATTAAAACGACCAGTCGGCAGTCATCATCGAATTTTCAGAGCCGACTATAATAATAATATTATAATATCGGTACATTGTATATTAAGAACCTCGTGATTCGCTGCAAGTTGTTGTTTGCTAACACCGATCCCGTGACCGGATTGCATATCGCTATGCTCAAACGATGTGCTTGTTACGAAATAGTATTATATTATATTATGTTCTATAATAATATTGTATATTATTATAAGTATATGGTGCAGTGACAGA
Source organism: Acyrthosiphon pisum (assembly GCF_005508785.2). NCBI lineage: Eukaryota > Metazoa > Arthropoda > Insecta > Hemiptera > Aphididae > Acyrthosiphon > Acyrthosiphon pisum. Next base: position 70,212,909 of record NC_042495.1, read on the forward strand.
CAGGTAGACAGACAGATAGACAGCCAGAAAGGCAAACCGTGTAAATGTGTGATTTTTCTTATCAAACGGCCAATAATGTGTTACGTGACGAATATAATAGTAATGTGATATACACGGCCATTTCAAAGTCTGTTTTATATAATATAATAATATAATACTCACTGTATAATTGCGTGCAACTCGCACCGTCTCGCTTCAACACGCGAACAGTCTCACACCACACTCGGACAGATTGGGGGAACGATGAAAACTGTGAAAATGTATGACGCTGGTATCGCACCGCAGTGTACGTATAGATGATGGAAATCACGGAATTTCTACATTTTGATTATCTGATGAATGACGTGCGATCCTCGTTTTTCGTTTAAAAGTCCGTGTGAATGCGGGTCGTTCATGTTATATATTATGTTATATAATATGTATATATTTTATGGGTATATAACAGGCCGCGCGTCATTCGTTACACGTCTTCATCTTCCAAACGTTTCGAATGTGAATTCAGCACACATCTTAATATGATGATTTCAAATAACAATAATGGTACACGACACAACAATATCATACCGTGGACACCAAAATATATGTTATGGCGAATTACTGAACGGACGCGATCGAGCTCGAGTTCTGCAAAACAAATTGTACATATAATATTATAGTATAATAATATATTCGCGTGACATTATAATAATAGCGTATATGGTTAAGACGGTTTTAAGTACGCAGCTTGTAAGCTATGCGCCTTTACACTTTTCTATATATTATTATTATTTATAATGTACAAAATAATAATACGTAAACGCATAAAACATGACACAATTAGGCAGCGCGTGCACAGAATATTATCTCTGCAGCGTCTGACACACAGCGGATCTCTGGTCTGTGGGAAATCGATTGTAGTTGCAACTTGCAGCAAACTACGACCACGGCCGTCGCGTGCGGTGCGTAATTATATATTTTATCCGTTTTTTAGTATTTGCGCTGCGTTCAACAATATTTCGGATGCGAAACAGCCAATATTGAATACTACGCCTATATATACTTGTATATAGTGTATATTTTAATAATATGGTCTTTGGTGGGTAATTAAAACCACGGTACGCAATATGCCGTTTGGCCCCAATATTATTATTATTCAAATAGCGATGTATACGGATATAGTAATATTATAATAACATTAATAGTATATCAGCTAACCGTCGACATATATTATATATTATAGTGTATAATACGTATACCTATATAATAATATTATGTATTCAGAAGATTATTATTTGTGCAAAATTGTCCAGACGTTTGTAAATGATATATATTAGTAAATAGGTACCTATAGTTGCGATCTGCTCTCATATAACTGTATATTTTACATCAACAATCGTGCGAAAGCAATCAAAATAATTAATATTCGAAAGATCCGCCGCCGAACGGTTTTTTTATGATAGGTGGAGGTACCTATATTCGTTGTCTGAACAATAAAATTGTGATTGTTCGCACGCGATTAATTCTTGACGTGCGTAGTATTCTATAATTATTATACAACGAACGCATTTATAATAATATAATATACAGGTGCACGCGAATACGGCGCACTCTGTGTCTCCGTCCTGGCTGCAGCGGACGGTTTGCTGGAAACGTATAATAATATATACCTACACAGATGTTCAAATAATACGATATAACACTATGTGTATAGGTACGCAGTGGAGACCTCTCCGCGAGTTCTAGAATCGAAGGATCGCGGAACAGTCGTCGATCGAATATTGTAAAATAATAAAACGGTACGTCATCTGACCTTAACACGTCGTTCATCTGGTGTGTCGTTCAACTGTGTGGGCGTTTAAGACTTAAGTGTCAACTTTGGACCATAAACTGCGGCGAAATTATACGCCGCGTGCTTTTTGAGCTGAAACGCACATGATGGAAAACGCCCACGATTCCAGCGCTATAATCGGATCGAGCAAAAGGGAGAACATCAGCTGAGCTGCTGGAGGAGCCACTCGTCGTCGCGTCGTAGTGAGCGTAACAGTTGTTCGTTTGTATAATTTGTCACCTCGCGTACAATAATATACATATTACTATTATTATTATTATTATTATTATTATTATATAGATATTGTAGTACACACCGAGACCGAGTACGTTTATAGATATTATAATATACTCGGCAGTGTATGCGTATATATTATTATTATAATATATTGTGTTACAATGTTACATACGTTTTGATGAATGCGGGTTCATTAAAGAAAAATTTACGGTGACGGCCGGGTAAACTACAATGGACGTGTAACTAGCACGTAGAGCTCTCTGTAGACAACAAACACGACACCATCGTAATCAGCGTCGTTGCAGCACAGTTATATACGATGATAATCTTAACCCATTGAAAATTTAGTCACTTCATAGCCTATCGCCACCGCCTCCGAAGTCGTCATCGTTTGAACGCACATTATTATTATTATAGTATTACGATAATATTATTATCATGTCGGAAGTTTATTCGATGTCCATCGTATATAATAATAATTCATAACAAATTATCGTATTGTATTCAGAACGTCGAAAACAAACGAGAAGCTGCACCGCATTTCACACCCTGAAGTACGGTCGTCGCAAACACGTTGGTAAATTTGTTTAAACGACTCGTACAAAATTATGTTTTGCGTGACTCGTTCGCTCTTGAATCTCGAGCCCTAGGCTGCAGTGGCGATGGAAGGAAAATATTGTAATCCATATTAACCGAGGGTCTGGTAAAAATGTAAAATCCGTGTATCACCAATCATCGTTGTTTATACGACGGCGTTCATCGGATTATGTGTTTCAGTGACCTGATGTGTGCACGAATTATTTTCTCAGATAAATATTATGTGATGGCTTTTACGATAACACGCTCACAAACCCGGGTATACCGATTTCGACCAAGAGTGTCCGGCTGCACGAGACCAAGTGGCTATAATGGTTTTGTGAAATTTGTGGCTTCCGGGGGGATGAAGACGATTCGCGGGGATTGGCATGTAAACGTACAATGAGTACACGCGGCACAAAGAGAGGAAAATATAATCCCCTGTGTACCTATACGATAGTGTAGTAAATGTAAAGGCTCGCAATTAAAACACTGTCAATTGTCATGATAAATAGGTACGTGTACAACCGGCATTTGTGCGTTTCGCAGCTGCGGCAGCAGCAGTGCGTTCACATAATATAATAGTAATATGTGTACTGATTTTAGAGTATAATATACCGAGTACGTCATTTCACGTGGTAGGTTTTTTGTGATAAACGATGTCTTCGAGCGTTTTTTTTTCACGTAGTATTTTCGTCGCCTACCCCAGCTCGTCGAGACGTTTTCAATTTTTCGACTTTTCCGACGACGACACACCACCGCGCCACCTGTCGGGATTTCGGTCTTATGACAATATTATAGTGAGTCGTTCGGGTCACCAACATATACATACTTTGAGTTCGTGTACGTTAATTGTCCGTTGTTTCCATCCCGTAACTAGCAATTCGATGCTTGACACAATATTATGTTCATGTAGTCGTATATAAATCATAGATATTATACTATCCGGCTGCGACGGCGGAGTGTATTATTGTTTTCTCACGCGTCCACTTTGTTCGGGCGATTTTGTTCCGCGGGGGATTCATCGGCGGAGTGTAAAATTGAATTTTCCCGTTAAAACGTGTTGTGGTAACGTTTCGATCGCAATAGGCTTGAACTGTTTGTTTTTCGTTTTTTTCTAATTCCATAATAACTACAGACCTCGTTCTGTAAGTCGACACTACACCAACAACGTTGCTGCTGCACCCGGCACGAACAACAATTAGGTACACATCGTGTTACTTTTCGTTAAGTAATTTAATTCATTTTTCTTCCGAATTCGATTGGAAATCGACCTCCCCCATTCGATCGCCCTTTTTCCGATTCGGATCGCCAAGCATTTGGACGATTGCATTGTTATTGGGCATAGATAATGTTATAATATATAGACATAATAACTATTATAGTATATGTTATGATGTTAAATAGTATCGTCGAAACGGCAGATGTGATGGCGACAAACAGCAAGTGGATCGGCTGCGGTGTTGCCGTCGTTCGCTACTATAGCCTACTATTATTATATGATTTCTATCACGGGAGTGTTTCACGAGTGACTCACATGATAAAATATAACAATAAAATCATAATTAATATTTGTATTATCTATTACATCGCCGAGACCTGCGACTTACACGCCTGTCGACACTACTACGGAATATCGTGTTACGATGAAATTTATAAATTTCCGTATTCGGAAGCGATATGTTATGATGTCGAAAGATTTGTAACATTTGGATGGAACCTAATTCAAACTCAATGTTTTCGGATTTACTTACATAATATCCTTAAGACGTTATCAACCCCGAAGGAAACTAATATAACATTGAAATATTATCCAAATTATATATCGTAGCTCTGGTTCGTTTAATATACCTAATATATTTATAATTCACAAGCGCACACATCCACCGATTAGAGTGACGGTTTTGTACATAAATTTTAAAATAATTATTATATTATATGCCGACGGTTTCATCATCGATATATTATGATATGATTTCACTCGATATTATATAATATTATCTAAATGGACATTTTTGTTTGATATGGATTTCAATCGATTTGCAGGAAAAACGGTTGTCTATATAATATTCTAGGAGTGGTCGTTTTTATTATAGCGTTTTTCGTTTTCCGATATCGTATGACGAGATGAATTCCCGTATAGTGCGGAAATCATTTTGAAATTATTGGTTTCGATTCCGACGACGTCGACGAGAAACAATTTTATTATAATATTATAAGTTTTTCACTAACCGTTCACGCTGATGCGTCACAACCGAAAATCGTTTTGTTCGATATTTTTCAATAGGCAATCAGTATTGTTGTATACTCGTCACCGATTGTTGAAAACCGCAGCCCGGACGACTTTATATACTTACGTAGTGGTTAGGTTGTACATTATAATAATATTATTGCGATAGGTCACGACGTTCCGTAGATTATATTATGGTGACGTAATAATATTACCTATTACGTATATTGTCGTGGCTGGCGGCGGTGTGCTCGATGCGCATTGCACAAATTATGCTTTGCGTCGGGGCGTTAAATTTCGGGTTTACATAAAGTGTTGTATACGCGTCGAAGATATATCGGCAATGTATTATTATTAAAATTAATTTAGTTTGATTTCGTTCGGAGCGTTTCCTCGAACCTGACCGGACCGGTAAGTCGACGTCGTCGTGGTAGAGGGTCATTCGAAAGTGGCAGGCCGCCGTTCTGGTAATATTCTCGTATTTTACGTCCGGGGCACATAATACGTACATAATGCGTTTCGTATGATAAACTGCCGGGTATATAAACCAGCCAGCGGAGGCGAAATACGACATCCTCGCAAGATTTGAATACAGACCATTACAAATGTTGTAAAAACGCGTTTTACGATGTCGTTCCTATCGCATTATTTATAACTACGAAAATGAAAACACTTCGGTAGCTTTTATTCGACTCCCCCGCCACCGCCGCCCGCCACCGGCACAGCGCAACGCAACTTGTTATCCTTATTTTTATTTTACCTATTTTACTATCGTGTTGTTTTAAATGGTTTTTTTTCAATTTAAATGTCATGCTCGTTCATAATATACTATGATATATAGTGTATTGCTGGTATACCTGTGTACTTGATAAAAAAAAAAAAAAAAAACGCCGGTGTTAAAAAGAAAGACCCGTGTATCGACCTCGACGGTTTTCGATGATAAACCTGCTGCAGCTGTTCGTATAAATAACCAATGACAGTTTTAACAAAACACAAACAAAATAATATAATGCTCACTCCCCCTTCAGTACAGAGTCACGGTATTGAGCAACGTTAAACCCGCCAGAGATGTAATTGATCGAGAATAAAAATATATGCTATCAAATTTTAATGTTTTTTTGATATTCATTTTTCCATCGAACCAGATCGATTTCTTTTGAAAAACGAAATGTAGCGTGTCTCGATGATTACATATCATTATACTTTGGGTGGTATAAAGTCTATTATTTTATTTATAATGTACAATAATTCGAAATGGCGGTTGAAAATTGTTCAGAGTACCTATTTACTCGGTCAACTCGCCATATAATTAACTGGGAAAGTTTTTACATGAAGTGATTGAAAATCATAAAATAAATTATACCAGTATCTAAGTAATTTTTTTAATGAGGTTCAAAATGTGTATTTTTAAATTGATATTTAATTTGATTTTAACCTAAAACTTGTTTAATCAATGTTCATTGATTTTAAAGTGGTAATTTATTATAAGAGTTATTGAAATCATTTTTTAACGAAACAACATGTTATAAATTATCATACACATAACTCATTAATAACGAACTTTTCTTATCCTAAAATATGATACACTTCGTGTCCATATCAGCTGCCACCTGCCAAAAGTCTAAAAATAATTATCTATCGACCCTTAGTATCTTTTAATATCTTAAAAAGTAATGGTAATGATATGATATTATAGAGGAAATAACATATTGTATAATTATTATATTATTTTATAATTCCACATGTATGTGGAAGTGCATTAAATTCGAAAATAAGTTTTTTTTGTAATATCCATCATACTTCTTGTAATATTATAATATCGATCGATTGTATTCGTTATACATACTTAATGCTATGCCCGTCTCCTTTTTCGAATATTTATAATAATATAATGTCACAAATAATATTGTCGAAGAACAGAAAAAAAGGCATGACGTATTGTGTAGACCTATGTTTGTGTTGTGTGCATGTAATTTAACGACACGACTGATTTAGTTGGTACTCTGCAGGACTACTGTGCTGCTTTATTCATTTATTGAATAAGATGTAAAGCTCTGCAGTATAATAATATGTAATCCGCCGGGGTTTTATCGCCGAGTAACTCAAAATCCTCAAATAAATTACAATAATTATTGTGCGGCTGAGAACGAGATGGAAAGAGTGAGTGTGTGCGTGTACGTAACAGTGAGTGAGAGGGAAACTTTGTGTAGAGTATTGTTTACCCCGCAATCTATTCTTAGCGTTATACTCAAGCAAGAAACAAGGACGAAATTAACATATTTATTACATTAATATCAGGCCATCCACTGCCCGCGACTCGCCGCCCGCCCCTCCCTCCCCACCTGCTGTCTGTGTTCGTAAATATTGCTAAGCCTTCTCCAAATAACATTTAATAACACCCTTCCCGTATTATAGCAAAACTACTTTTCTCGTCCAATACCTACCCACTGTTTGTAATACGCAACGCTGCTAAAACTTTTCGTTTTGATTTATGCATTATTGTTTTTATCTTGTCCCGACACCCTTGCACCCCCTCCACCGTCACGCCGACGCCCGCGGCCTGCCACGGCGTCCCCCCCGGCAATAACCATAATGGACTACCGGGGGAAATTTTAGGTGTCCACCGACTGTTCCGGGCGAATATAAATTAGTGGCTTAAGAAAATAAACCAAGTACGAACGTACGATTTCTTATCTGTGAATTTTTATTCACACTCTGCCAATTCTCCTAATGGAAAATATATAAATTACAATGTTACATTCGTGTTTTGTGTTTATTCTGTGGTTCAAACACAATATAAACGAATAAAAATACACTCGCCCGGGAACAGGTTGAAATCTTTTTCAAATTGAAAAGGACAAAAAAAAACAAAATGAAAACGGTCGTCGCGGTTGTTTAGCGAAATATGTCTACGTGGTCTAAATAAAAACAGTATACTTACACCGACCGTAATATTAATATTATACTATAACGACAGTGTAAACTCAAAAAGACACGTGTATTTTATAATAGTTGTCGAGCAGATGAAAAATATTTTTATGGAGTCAATATAAAATGAATAAAAAAAAAGACACGTAAAAGATGGGACGAAAATGATTAATTTTCCGTGTACATTATTTCGTCTGGTGCGTTTATTAATAAATTATACAGCATTATTACTTATACACGTATTATTATGATAACCCGCGATTACATATTATTATTATATTATTATTTATTACTAATAATTAACAATAATAAATTAACGGCGCGGCGTAGGGTCAACACATATTATTTAAAAACCATCTCGATTTTTATCAAATTACGAAGGAAAACATTGTACGTGGCGGAGTTGAGTACCTATGGGCTATAATAATAATGTTATACGAAACTTGGTTAATTGAAATATTTCCGATAATTTATATTACCTCTGATAATAATATGATTTGATTTATAATATTAATTTTTCATTTCCAGGTAAGAGTCAACTGTGTTAAAAAATTGTTATCCCGGCCGTAACGATTACACGAGTAGTATATAACGTCCAGACCCAAACAAAACGTGAGTATAATCTTGTAATGTTATTATTTTGCATGAAGTTTTATGTAGGAAAACAATCGTACGAAAACGTATCTGCAAATGTAAATCCTGAAAAACATGGCGTTGAAATAAGTTGTAAATAATGTGCATTGTTCCGTTTCTTTATATTTTTGTTATTAAACTTGGACTATTTGTTACGTAGATTTATCTTATAGGAATCGTATCGCAATATAAATTTCGAACGTTTCAAGTTGTCATACTCTGTTTTCATTAATGAATCGAGTTAAAATTATTAGATTAAATTATTGATGGCTTTTTTTCTTTCAGTATATTTGCATTTTGCGGCGATAATAGGATTTTTAAACTCCCCTCGGGTTTTAATCAACGTTAACATTTCATTTCACAAAGTTCGTCAGTGATTCTGATGGTTTTAACTTTTAATGCATTCCGAACAAAAAAAGAATTGTAATAATATACTAAGTTGCTTGGTTCCACCAAATAATTACACCAATATTAATGATTTTAAAAACGTTGTCTTTTCCACTCAGTATATTATTATTTATTAATATAATAATATTGTCTGCGACACAAAAGAGAATTATGTATTATATAAACTTTAATTATAGTTTGAGTCTGACGTCCTAAGTTTGATCTCTAAGTCCTTAATTTCATACCCCGTCCATTCATACCTGGCTTCTAGCCATTTTCATATACAGGATTAACGGGAAACCCAGAAAGTCTGCTGGTTAAAGTGAAGTATTGCTTTATAGATCGCTATGAATGCATTCGAAATGAAAATATAGTTATACTTCAGCTCGCCCTATATTATTTGCCATTCAGACCATACATGAAGAACTTTCAGTGCATATTGTGCGGAAAATAATAAATTACAGCAATGACGGGAAAAAGGGTCTTGATATATAAAACCAAGCTCGTACTTAAAAAAAAAAAAAACCAAAATATTTGACTAATTAAAATGTTACAACGTAGATTTTTCCCCTTTTATGTATTATAAAAAATAACCCTTATTAATTTTATTGTACAACCAACTGACCTTTTCATTTTAAATCTAAATCTAAAATGTAGGTACTTTAATAAGAACGTTTTATCTATACCTGCCATTATAATATTATGTGAATTTTACTATTTAGTATTTTTTTCACGTTGGTTCAAAACATAATATTGTTGTGTACAGACATACAGTCCATCCATACACACGCGTATTACTATTAATTACATATTATAATGATATAACTATATAACTAATATCTATAAACGTTATAATATTTAATAATATACAATAGGTACAATAGGTACATAATAGGTATACAGTGAAACCTGTCCTAACGAACACCTTTAACTAGCGGGCTCCTCCAAATAGCGAACGATTTCTTGGGAACCATTAAAAATTTAAACTGAACCCCCTGAATAGCGAACAAAATGTCACCGGGAGTATCCGGTATTCAGAGGTTTCACTATATATATAGTATATACATACAAATTTACTATTATTTACGTATCATTTGTTTTGGATACTTTTACTATCGAAATTGAATTTATAGACTAAATATTATATTTACTATCGCCGCGTTATTGCTTAAGTGTAACGGAGAGTATAGAATTTGTATTTATCTATTTTTGTTCTCTCCTGTGCACGCAATCCAATGTACTCAAATAATATAATACGGCATTGTAAATCTTATGAGTGATATACGTGTTAAACTATGTGCATAGCACGTGGTGGTTATAATAATATAGTTGCCTACTTACCTAAGTAATTGTACGTCATGTAGTGTACAACGTTTTATTACGACACAGTACCTACAGAGAATAAGTCGGGGTGAACAACTGCAGGTTGGCACCTATATAATAGTATGTATAATTCCTATTAAACATTTTAATTTTATTTGTTTTGTGTGGCAGGCTTTATAATATATGTGTAGTATAAATAGTTTAAATATATACACAGTATGATGGTCGTACGAGTTATTGTTTGTTTTAAAATTACGATAAAATATAGCCAAATAGGTATCGAAAAAGTTTTAAATTTGTTTCTATTGATTTTTCTTGTACGAACGAGTGAACAGCACTAAAACAAAGTTTCATATCTATATACCTAACTGCGTGCGATACTTATATACATATGACAACGGGCATTCGGCCTTTCGAGGGGTAATAGTTTTCGTCGATAATTGAAAGTCCGTCGTCAATAATATTATACGCTGCAGTCATCGCCGTCGCACTCGCATTTCAAACCAACCGCGGAATTCGCTTGCATCGGACGTCGATCAGCTCTATAAATAATGAAATGCATATTGTACAGAGTGAACGAAATAAGACGGCGGCGAGGAAACACGACGAAGGCCACCCTGTATGTTTGACTCGAAAGATCGAGTAATACCTATCATAATAACTCGTTGTGCACAGAAATCGCGGGACACACCACCATTGACTATATAATTATTATCATCATAACAAGTTATATCTCTGTAACTTTGGTACCTAATGGCTAATGATAATAATAACATTATTGTAGAGTAAGTTGGAGACGATGAGTGAATTTTTTTTACGGCCGTCCGGTTGATAACGACGCACCGTCGCGTCGGCCATCGACGTTCTGGGAGCCACCCCCACCACCTGCGAACACGCACGCCGCCGCCGCTTCAACGGTTCCATTTGTCATCAGACGGGCCATCGCGTTTTTATCGGGCGACTATGCCACGCAATCGGTACTTACCCGCACCGTATACTTACCTACGCGCGTGCGCCATCATAATTCACACGGCGGTTCGCGTCTATAGTGTAAGTTGTTGTACCTACCTAGTATGTTATACAAAATATAAACCGTAAATTATTATTGTTCGATACGTTTTTAATGGGACATAAATAATATATAAATATTATACGGTCGAGCTGGTCGCGCGTGCGTAGACGTTATTATAAAATATTAAGGAGTATTTAATGGACGGACCGCGCTGAGGTAAAGTCCTCCGCTTGCCCGTTTTTAAATAGGAATATCAATTTATTTGACGTGTCCTGCCCGTCGATTTATTGCACGCGCTATAATGTATTCAAACGAGATCGCTGTACACACGCCGCCGCATTTATACAACAATGATTTTACAAAACGATAAATATGAACGTGCCACGCACACACATTAGACCGGACCAGATGAACTCACCACCACACACACACACATACACACACACATATGCGTGCACTTCATATTGTTGTTGTTACTATCACTGTACACCGGAGTCGTTTTGTAAACTATAATAATAATCATTATTGTGTTCGACATCGAACGGCGGAGACGGCGAAACCCCGTCATCTTCCAAAATTTAAACAAACGACTGCACCACGGGTCGTGGCGATAAAATACATTTTATTGAAAAACCTACCCTATACTATACCTGAAGCGTGAACAATATTGTACATTTGTACGCCACTTACGGGGCCTACGATTGAATAAAACAGAAACCGTTTGTATAGGTTACATATACTATACAATTTATATACCATGTTGGCTTACCATCCCTGCAACCCCCCCCCCCCCCCCACCCACCTTGAATGGCAGACATGTTCACCGCTTCACCCTCTGCGTTCGTCGCGTTTGGCAAAACGCCACGCGAATACTCCCCTGAAATTACCAAAGCTGAAAAACGAAACAAACGAAAATTAAATTAATTTAATAAATCTTCGTTAATCGAATACTCAGTCCGGTGGGATTGAAGTGGAATAATAAACAAAATAAAAATAAAAAACTATTTATTTCGACAAACACGAATTGTTTTTAACTAGATAGTTTTTTTTTTGCACCCCGTTCTCAACTGCAGACTTTGGCGGTACGGCAAAATAATAATAATTATTTGTTAAACCAATTAAATATAATATTTAAATACACTCGCAACGTATATATTATTATTCAATATAATAAATTGGCATTTTAATTGAACCCGATATATATATATACGGTTGTTCAAACCAAATAAGGAAATTACGGGACGGCTAGATTTCGTTGTGAATGTTGTGATCGAGTGCGGTTTCGCGGTAACTTAATATTATACCGTTTTCAAACGTTTCCTGTCGACGAAACGACATCACGTTCCAACCTCAGCGACACATAAGGGTTAACTACTCCACCTGTATCGCCGAAGAGGGTAATCGTTATATCGGAGTCGTCGTGGTATATGTTAGCACGATATGATATAAGTGGTATCCGATATCCATAACAGCAATATACCTATTTGATTGAAAATTCTCAGTGAATTATTCTGCCATTACGATCACAGAGCTTCCACTCGCATTGTAATGCATAAGAAGCATATCCTAGAACAGGGATGGGCAACTAAAGTGGCCCGCTAGTTACTTTGATTTGCCCATCCCTGTCCTAGAATATCTATTAGGTATTCCTTTATTATCTATTCTACGAGTTATGATTAGAAGTAGTTAAAACAACAATAACAGTGGCTGCAGTGGATGCGCTTTGCTTCAGTGGTTATAATATACTATAATAATATAATACAATAATTATATTATAATATTAATTATTGCGATTCCGTCGTCGGGTTTCGTTTACCGGATAGACCGATTATATAGGCCGGTCGTGAACTCGCGCACATAGACCAATGGAGGTTTTCCGTAAAACCGGTTCAGAGGGGAAACACACATACACTGTACAATATATAAGTATAGATGTGTATTAATATTATTAAACGTACACCGTATAATGAGAATTTCTTCCGATAGATTCTCGTTCGGTTTGTTGCCTTATTCTCTTGGTGGACCGATCGCAGGTTAGGAGCCGGCGATGGTGGTGGTGCAGGTTCATTTAGCGTGGAAATTTGCAGACATGGTGGGTGTGTCACCGTGGGGTGGGAGGGGGTGAAAAATCGCGTTGGACAAGGAATAAATTACACACGCGGCCGCTGAACAATGCGAAACATTCGCTGTGTATAACACACACACACACACACACACACACACACACACACACACACACACACACACACACAAACACACACATATATATATATATATACGCATTAAACGCTACGAATAAAAACGGCTGTACCTATATATAGCTATTATGTATAGCTGGCCATAACCATTCCTCCGTTTGACATGATCAATTTTTAGCAACATAACTTACTCGTTCGTACACATTATATATAATGTATATAATATCGTTTTAAGAATTGATCGCTCGTGCACACTGCTGCTGATTTATATCCACTTGGGATCATGTATTGTATATGTAAGTATATATATATTATTATCATATACATATGTATATGCGCGAGAAGACCTCACGCAACTCGTTAACATTCTGCGATGAAAATCCGACATCGAGACTCGTGTTAAAAATCGATAGCCCCCTACCCTCACCGTTGTGTGCATATTACCCATATTATAACACGCGAGCGAGAAAAATGCTCACAAAAAAATGCATAGTGCTGACGAGCCATTCGACCGACGACTGCTGCAACAAAAATTATTATTCTGGACCCCCATCACACATATATCTTGTATAAAAGAACATATGTTTTTAAAATATAATACGTCAATTTTTTTACGAAATCTCCGACGCGAATTTTGATTGACCGACGTCGCGGAGTCTTTAGTCGTATATGCGCGGCGGTATATCTATATTATGGTAAAGTTCACTTATAGCAATGAAAATATGCTGTTGCAGGTGTGTATACCTACAACGTTGAAGGAATATAATTATTAGGTCGATGTGAATTAACTCACAACTCAAAAATGTTCACGTGCTCTATTAAGATATTGTAGTGTATTATATATGGTGATCTATATATCGGTAATGTTCACTCGCGGTCTATACAACTTCTCTGCGCCGCAGCTGTTATTTTATTGCCATCATTTTTTTTCTTCAAATATTGCGGCCATACCTGTACGGTTTGTAATACTAATAATAATAATATTAATAATGTCATACAGCTCGTCGTTGTGTAACGTTTCGAAATCATTTACCACCCAAAAATTCCTCACCGCTCCATTGATCCGATTATATTAGATAAGTAGATTAATTGGTTTTAAGTGACATTCAATTATTAAACGTCCGATTACAAAACATTAAACTGTATATGAGTCGTGAAAAATTTAACTGCCGACCGTAGATATTTGTACATAAAAATATATTATTACAATAATATAATCGCTTAATGGTTTCGGAGATTTTAACGTAGGTGTATTGTAATAAATAATAATATTATATCGGAATCGTGGATCACTCGACCGCGAGACGCGAGTTGTGGCCAAACCGACACGCGTCTTCTTCGCATCAAAACGCTAAATGTTAATTTTTTTCTCGCATTCGACATTTCGACGTTGTCGTCGTTTGTAGGACGTTTAAAATTCAATCGATTCCTCATAAGTCAAAATACACTGTAGCAGATATTCGACATCAAATCCCCCCTTGTAGCAACAAAAGTAGGTATAATCCCACGGGCCAATAACTCGAAGACGAAAAAAACGGCTTGTGAATTCTATTTTCCGTGTATATAGACTTGTACAATAACGCGTGAACCGTAAATATAGATTACGCGCGTATAGTTATTCAAATGACAGAACAATAAGTCGACGGGCGCACAATAATAGGATAAGGTTTTTTATACGCGTACTTATATTATATATTTTATTCATATACCTCTACACAGGTCACACGCCAATACATTTGTAGATATTATTATTATGCAAACGGTCACTTTTGTGCATATGATAATTATTATTTTCGTTTATTGTTATAAAACGCGTTACGGGACGGGTTCGACCGTATATCCTATTATACGTAATACGTTATTATAAATTATAAGTACTTATACGTTGTAATCATCATCGGACGCGATACGAAGCCCCACTCGCTGGCATCTCATCTCGCCAAATTATTATAATACGTGTCAAATACTCGGCATGACGTTTTCATAATTTCATATATCACTTGAATAATATATATCGTGACGTTTCGTTTATTTTGGCTCTTCACCAATATTTGGCTAACAGATGTGCAATTTTTTTCTTCCACCGCGTGTAGGTACATTTTTTTTTCCTAAAGAATTGTCGAGCCAAAAAGATTTAGCTCACCTATATCTAATACATTATAGTCACAAAAAAGATGGCCGTCGAAGACGATCGAGGGTTTCAACGCTCTTACGTGTATTTTATCATGTAAGTTGAATTAATATTATAATATTATAATTTTTTATTCGTTTCTATGGTGATAAACAAAGCGTTAGAAATTAAAATCCCATTTTTAGCGTTTTTTCGTAATTTTTCGGTGGTTTTTCCCGTGGCATTAAATAACTATTGAGAAAATCAGAAAATAACCTCTCTAAAATACCATTTTGATCCAATTTGCTAAAAGATAAGGTACTATATGTTGAAATCGATTCACTCCTTCTGGAAGAAATTTTGTATACAGGATATAAAAAAATAAAAAATAAACACCATTATAAAAACAATAGCTTCCTCGCTCCGCTCAGAATCTAAAATAGTAGATAAGAAAATCCATTTTATATGACATTGTCGACGTGCGCCGACCTAGCACGGCGGCAGTCAGCAATGGAGATGTTGGTATTGTGTTTTAATGTTTTAATGTTTTTCTAACTTTTCATAATAACTTCTATTTTCATGAAATAATTACAATTTAAACATGAATAAATAAATTATTTCAGACCATTTTTTTTATAAATCTTTAATAATCAGAAATCAAAATTAATCGAAAATAACCGAAATTAACCGGTATTTTTCAAAACCGGTTCTAGAACACTTATATTTTTTTAGAAAACCGAAACAAAATCGGTACCCTCAAACAAATTAATTTAATAACCAGAACCGGAACCGGAACCGAAACACCCAACAGGTTCCAGTCCCTGCCTTTATGTAGAAAAAATTATTTTTGTTAGTTATTTTTAAATATAGTAGTAGGTTACAAATAAATAATGATAATAATTACATATAAGTCTTTATGTTATATTTATAAAGAAATATTAAAAAATATATAAGTTGTATAAAATACTAAAATGTATAAATGAATACGTAATAATATTTATAAAAATAATTTTAGTTTTAATAAAATGTAGAAAACTATGATAATAATTACAATTCCTGTCATAATTCATTTTTTTTACTCACTTTTGTTAGCACTGTTTTGGTTAGGTTGCTGGTTCACTACTTTTTAAAGTAGTTATTTGAAACCAACTTAACAAAATCATTGTGTATTATATTAAACTTTTTTTCGGTCGAAAAGGGAAGGGTACGCTTTTGGTCGTATTAAGATGTATTAATGTCCACACGCAACTAACTGACTGTGTACGATCAAATGTCTATTTTGATTGATATACGGCACCCACAATTTCGTTATGAAATCTTTTTTCGTTGTTGGTAAAGTATAGTGTTATACTCAATAGTCAAATCATTATAACTTATGTTTGTGTATACACGGATGATTAATAATAAGAAATTCATCAATAGTATCACAATTTTTTTTTGGTCCTGGGGGGGGATTGATCCCCCCCGTATGTACGCCACTGTAGAAAATAACAGTATAAAAAACACCGAATTTCATCGATTGAATTGCGTCATATTATATTTCTCCAGAAATCCGAATAAAAAAATCACCTCTCAATAATCCACGCACAGAAAACAATAAAAATATACATATCTGATATTATTACATCAGTTTCAGAAGGCTATTGATCATTTATTTTTCATTTCCGTGCAGTTCTCGTTGTTTTCGTTCTACGACCAATGACCGACGTGATTTCGTGGCATAATTTTGTAGTGTGTGTGTGTGTGTGTTTTTTTCTCCAAACCGACAGTTTTTCAGTATCTAATATTGACGTAACGACAATGTGTTTTTTAAAACATTTTGCAACATTCTCGTCATGATCTCTCCGCAGACGTAAACAGAATTTAGTATTTACCGCGATCGAATGCATATATTAATATTATTAATTATTTATTATAATATTGAACCATACGCGCACGCGTGTATATGTGTAGATTATATTGTAATATAATTAATTAATAATTTTGCGTTTAATCTCACGCGTGTTCCAAAATAATTGCGATTGCCAAGTCTTTACACTTTAGGGCAACGTAAAAAGGTAATTAACTTTAATACATAATATAATAATATGTAATGTAGGTATATTATTATATGTATATAAGTATATAAAATATAACTATATACAACTGGAACACGATACAATATTATAATAGGTATAAGTATATAGGTACGTTTTCAGTAGTCGCGAGTCAGAGCTATTAAAATACTCTGCTAATAATTAATAATAATTCGTGTCTAATATTATTATATAGAAATGTGTTAATACCATAGTTATGTATAAAACTGCGAACTACGAATTAATTAAATTTTAAAAGCATCGATGAGTCATCAACAATGAACATGTTATTGACTTTATGTGTTTAAGTATAATTTTCTTGGTATATTAGTAACGCTCACAGTTTTTTTAAAAAAAAGCATGCTTGTAAACTATAATAATTATTGATAAATAATTAATGGAACAAACACTACACTTTTCAATACAAAATAAATTACACATTTGTAAATTAAAGTTTGTCCTCGCAATATAATACATAGCAGCATAACGTATAATTCCATTATAATAAATCGATAAAGTAAATATTTGTATGTATTTATACTTAAACAAAATAAAATATATATATATACGTAGTACGTACTTTTATGTAGTGTTTTTAAAAGAACAAAAAAAGTTAAATGTTTGGATAAGTTATTAAATTTATCTTTTATTATTATTACTGCAGAAAAAAATATTGTTATTTTAGTAAATACAAAATAATATGCGGGTACATTATATAGGTATCTATTTTATAATATTCCAGCCTACAGGGATATTAATTGGATTAGTGTAATGGAGAAAATGCAATTTTTATCTTCTTGGACTTTGTTAAAACGCAAACACTGTTGGAATACCATTTATTTAAGTTGGTTCTTTTAATCATGATTGTTTTATAATATAAGATATTATACGCATTACCTTTGCACAAAATGTTGGCGACTGCTGGCAACTTTTATAAATTTATATGATTTTTAAGTATTTTTATGATTTTTATTTTGAGTAACTTTTCCTCGATGTATACTATCTGATATATAAATATATAATATTATTGAAACCCATCATCTGAACGTTTTCGAAGGAACACTGATGTAATAAATTTTATCTCGGCACGATATACAATGGTATTTATATTCAAATATTTGACTTTGGATCGGGGAAACATGATTTTTAAACAATTATAAACGTTTCATTATTACATGGAATAATAACGAACAGACATCTCTAACAATTGATGTAGTAATAGCATTTATGTCTATTGTTGTTGTGTTTCGTAAGTGATTATTAATTCGAAAGGGTTTGTTTAATATACGTATAATTAAAATAGTAGTTTTTTTTTCTCCCGAGACGTGTCTACGTGTTCATACCACGGTATTTCGGTGTCGTGAGTTTGTACAAACATACCTATTATAGGTATTGGATTTTTTTCCTTTCCTTTTTATCGGTTGAAAATCTTTAAAAAATAGTTTCTAGTATATTATTATAGCATAGGTACCTATTATATCCATATGATACGTAAACATTCGAAAACTTGTTTCTTGATCGCACATACCCGTAACCCAATATTATTTGATAAATCGATTAAAATTAAAATATTAAAAATATTTAATGTGTGTTTATTTAATAATAATATCATAATATTCTAGTCGGAAGTGTTGTGCTGATTATACAGTGCGCTGGTCAATAATTAAAAGAAAACTGATTAATATCGCATATGCAGGATATTATGATATTATTATGTATATTATGTGGTAACTGGAATTTGCATAAACTCTGCAGTGCAGTAAATCGAACGTTCTACGCTAGCTATAAAATTGTCTTAGAACACAAAGACTCTTATTCTAATAGGCAGTAAATATATTTTGCCGGTTTTCAGGTGTGATGAAGATTAGAAAAAAACAGGTTTAACAAATGATAATATTACTTCACGGCATTTATATGTAGGTACCTTCGGAAAGAATTCAGTTACTGTTACGAAACCAGTTTGGATATTCAGTCGTGACATTTAAAATTATTATTATTATTTTTTTTATTATTAGTAGTTATCCGTCTATGATTTTATAATTAACACATTTTTCGATCACTTTGTTTCTCTGTTTTCAATCGCTGTCGCGGAGAAATAATTGACCACTTGCACCGGGACACATTCCAAAGTCTAACTGTCGCACGACGGATGTAGAGTAAAACGATCGGTATGAGCCATGAGGTATACACGATGCAATGCAATAGGTTATTATTGTCTATCAGTGTTTGCCCATACGCGCCATGTACCGATTGTTGCACGGGGTAATATACCTAAACGTCCCGGTGTCCGGTTTCGGGGGATGCTCGGTTTTTTTACTGACGTGCAAAATTTTTACTCGTTTGTCCACTCATAAAATGTATTGTTCTGGAATGTCCTTGATGTGTCCACGGTGACGGGCAACAGATATCGTTATGTAGAGTATCGTCATCGTACTGCAGATTTGGCAGATCGGCGCAGAACGTTTTATATATTATTATGTAATCAAAATAGGCATCCGACCACTTACAGCGATTAAAAATGTAACCAACCATATTATTTCGACAGGTCTGATCCGATTCGGAAAGCACGTCGTTAAAATCCAACGGGGTCTGAAGGAACGCCGGGTTCGGTTTAATTAAGAACCATTAACATGCCACGGCGGAGTCACCTCTACATCCCCGACCAACAGTATTTCTCACCCCCACCCACCCCAATTACGACCCACCGTCCACGCCGTACCGCATTTAGCAAACAATGGAAAGTTATTTCAGTCAGGCGACAACACTGCTGCACGTGTCTCGTCAGTCGTCCCTGATGAAAAGCCTTTCACGTTTTCGGTATATAACACACAAAATAAGATATTATGTGTACGTTACAAAGCCAACGACAAACGGAAACATTTTAATTAAACATTGACATCGTCCTCATCCTATCGCGTGTTATTATCACGCGCGACATAAAATCAAAATATGTAGAATAACAATACAATATGGTGTATATTATGTGCCTATATAAATTAATAATGTATGTACCTATATACGTTTTGTTGTCATAATAATATAGAGTTTTAATTTCATAATTTGATAACGCGTGTCGTCGGACGTGTGGTTATAATAATATAATATTATATTATGATTGCGCGTATATAGGTATAACAACTATAAAATGTTTATTATTTGTTGCACTTCGAACCAAAAAAAAAACAAATAGTAAGTCTTTAACCGATCCGCGTGAAAAACAATAGAAAAGAAAAAAAGTGATAACTCCCTGCTACAACTGCCCCCCACCCCAAAATTGGATGTACGCGTATACCAGGAAGTATATAAAACACATAATGTGCAGTGGCTGTCAATATTTACCGCGGACGCGTTTAACCTTTAAACGCTTCACTTTTGATTAAGTATATAGCATTGTCCGACCATCTGTCAAAGTCATTTGGTTTTTTTGTCAACTGTAAAAACAATATATTATAATAACATTATAAATGTAAGTATACCGTTTGGAATCGGTTGAAAGTCGATGCAGACTACCCTTCGATGAGGAAGGGGTGGTCGTTCGGTTGCTGTGAAACATGAGAGGGGTAGCAGCGTGCGTCTCGCGCCACGAAGAGTTATTTCTCAGAAAATCGTGTTGCACGTCTTTTCCAAATCTCATTCTATTAAAAGCTGCCACGGTGAGGACGAAATTTACGGTGCAAGTTTTGATAGTTTAAGTTTAAACTTTACGTCCGGGGCCAAAAGCTCCGCGCACTGCACCCACACATACTCTGCCCGCTCCACCCGTTCGCTCCTCATCACCATACTCCTCACACTCTCCCACATCCACCCCTCGCGAAATGAAAAGTTTCCCTTTAGATTAATGTTAGTAGCAAAGTTTTAATGTTTAATAACGAATAAATTCTTCAAGTTGTAGCTTTTATATTAAAGTTTTGTACACCGTAATTACTTTTGCCAATGCGAATTTTTTTCCAACTCAATAATAAATACATACTTTACACATCAAAAGTTTTTCACAGAGGTCGGGTGGTTTTTGTGATTCGTAGGCGGTCCCGCAGGCAATAATCGTCGTCTGTACATCTCCCACTCACTCCTTTCGTGGTTCTATGCAATTTTTTTGATCTGCGACGCTGCATGCATTACCCAGTGGCTTTTATTAGATAGATATATATAGATCCACGATTTCGATAGATTTACGACCAACACAACGTCTGTAACTATAACTATATATATGTAGTGTAACAACTAACAATCTGAAATATTATTGTAGACAATCATGAATCATGATAGTAACTACATGCACACGTATTTGTATGTATATTAAGTAAAATAATTAATTAAGCAACGATTTCCAAATAAGTTATAACACAGAGTGTAGATATGTATATTAAAATATATTATATTTTTACTTTTGATGTTATCGGCCACTCGTAGGAAAAATGTCACGAGAAACGTATTAATTATTGTTTATTACTGTATTATTTATATTTACATATATTATATATTTACGATATTCGATTATAATATAAATAATAATAATAAAACCGTTTTGTCGTGTGTATAAAATATAAAACATAATACTCGTTATGTTATCACGTTATTCCGTCGAGGACGATAAAACAATATTGTGACTACACCACAGCAATTTATAATATTAAAACCATTGTAATATTATACGTATATACCTACCTATATAATATGGGTTTATACTTGTGGGGATTTTTTGCAATCGTTTGCTCGTGTTTCTTACTCGTTTATCGAACGAGGTTACTATAATACACGACCGTCGTCGTAATTAAAATTCGTTCCATGTTGCACACTAATAATACAATTTGCATTCGACGAGATAATTTTTAAAGTAATTAGGTTAAAAACACATATACATACACACACAGACGTTGTCGTCGTTTCTAAAGTGCTTATTAAAGAACGATCAATACAACGAGCGACGTGAAAACTGACAACGCTATCTAGCCGCCGCAACAAAGTAATAATAATAATTATAATTATTATTAGGTATTTATTAAAAAAAAAAATAAAATTCCATACTGTTTTGTTTAAACGTTTACGGATGAAAAAAAAAAAACAACAACTTCTCACCGTGGTCTAAGTGCGCCGCTCACCCAACCTCCAATCTCCACAAAATGTCGGTGATCGAAACGGAAATAATATCGCGACCTCCGTAACAGCCGCGGCGTCGGACCCATCATTATAGTTAATAACTATTTTCTTTCAATATATCATGTCTGCACGTATACTATCTATTCCTGCTCAAGTATTCCATTTTTAATAAAGATAAATTAATCATCAAAGAAGAAAAAAAGAAATACGCGATATCATAGCCGTGCGCGACTACGCGAGGGTTCTCGGGGCAATATTGATTTTTGCTTCTTTTTTTCGCCCCCTTCGCGACGCCGTCCTTTTATATGCGATGATTGAAGTGCCGTGCATACTATTATATATGCATTCCCTCTTCAGACGGTCCGCCCACCCCCCCCTCTATGGTTTTTTCTCTCTATAATTTTCCATCGGATACATTTAATAATTAATGATCGTCTGTGCGCATACATGTGCGAACGTGGTACTATAATATGTGTGCGTCCCAAAAAGCATGTTTAAAAAGAAGAAATGTGGGAAAAAAAACAACCGTTATGTAGGTCGCGGGTAACCCTATATACGATGTACCCACCTACAACCTACTTACCAGAGTTACCACTTAACGTCGTTACAGTGATGATCAAACTGAAAAATGTCACATGTTTGACATAATATGCAGCACAATTTAATTGTTAAATTATGTTCGATCTCAAAGTCACGCCCGTTAGTGTCCTCTGTCGTATTTGTGTGCTCAGTACAACTACTGTCGTTCAAATTCACGTTATAGAACTCATTACTATTTTTTAATACACAATAATTATCAATAGTAATCCACGTTTAATGATGGACTTTTATTCGGTCATCGGGATAATAACATATTGTATGGAACTCTCGCCAATATTATTATAACATAATACATTATGATAGAGTTGCAAAGACGGCATACGTGAATTTATAAAATATGTTTGTGGGCGAGTGGTGGGGGGGAAGGGTTCTTTTGAGTTTTTGATAAGACAAACAATGATTATATAATATTAAATTGTTTTAATTAGAATGTATGAGACAACTTCCGTTTTGCTGTTTGACGTCCATTGTGTTCGTTAACCGACTTTTTATGGAAATCCCACGGTGACCTAGAAACGTCATTCACTCATTTAGTCACTATTCACTCTCGGTATAATTTATTTTTAATTACAATTAAATATTTCATTTTCCTGGGCCGTGCCTAATAATATAATGAATGTTTGTGTTTCTCGGAAGAAAAATAAACAATCACAGTGGTTTAAAATGACTAGGTACCTAATATAAAAATTACTTGGAATATTATATTGGACGTTAACAATTTTCCTCTAAATAATCCAATATTGTTTAACGGGATTTAGGGCAGAAAATATTGAAAATTATAACTACAAAATGATTTAAATTTTAAATTACTTTTGAAATGTAACACACATACATATAATATGTTCGTGTGTTTACATTATAAAATCCATTTAAAATACAAGCATTTTTTTATTGCCGCGCTTCTCTCCGACACTATAGCCTAGAAATAATCGTTAATACAATTATGTTAGTAAAATAAAAATAATATTATATACATTTAATTTGAGAGTATAATATTATTATAGTGCGGGAAGAGTCGTCCACGTGCTACTTTCCGTTGTTATAAAAATGTATAATACGTGTAGGTTAGGTTAACATATTGCAGACATTTCGTTTACTTTGAAACTGGTTGTAAAATATAGAAGCGTCAAACCTGTAATAATAATATTTTAATAATACTACACTGTGTGATGATGACTGATCAATCACATGTGATACTAAAATATTAATAAACAATAATGGACTTTTCGTGTCTGTCGTTAATAACTATGTACATTCATTTACACTCATATTATATTATATCATATAATATTTTTGTTGCATTTAAGCACTGTAGGTTATTACTTATTAGTTATTACTGATTCGTCGTTTATTCGGAAAAATTGACGTTTCGTTAAAACAATAATACGAGCAAATCGAAAATAAATAAATAAAATAGACCTCTGCAGGTTTTCCACAGCGCCACGGGGACTCGAAAGTGTTAAACCAGCTCGACAATAATAATTATAATAATCGTAAACGGCTCATTATTATAACTCGAAAATCTTTATATCGATCCTTCATAATATACGAATACCGGACAGAGTACAGACACTTGTTAATAATCGTGGGTCGCTCTCGCGATGACAAAAAATATACACACGACGGCTCCGGATACATATTGCTATTATATAATTTTACATATTTACATAATATTCTGTACATAAAATAAATAATTTGACCGAATTTCATTGTTTTTATCGCATTATCGTAAATCACTGACATTACTGTTGCTCAACAGCTTATTTGAACGCGGATTGATACGGGCCGTGCATAACGCGTTCTATTACGAACGAACTCTTCTTCGGACGGTCATAAAATCAATTTAAGCTGCGGTTATCGTCGCGAAGGGACTTCCGAACGCGCCAATCAATTATTCCGAACGTATGTAAAAAACGACTCAGTATATACACATAATAATAATAATAATAATAATATTATAATGATATTATTTAATTTTAAATTTTACTGATAGATTTTTTTTCCAATGCCTACCTATATAAATTATAATAGTTTGATAATAATATTATCAATTATGTTATTTTTGTTAAATTATCGTGTATTTAATAATGTCTGTTTTTTATTTCAACTTTTATATCTACATATATGTATATAGGTATTAAATATATATGTGTGTGTATTTATGAAAATAGGTCGACGTGCAACTTTCTACTGAAACTCGATACAAGATTACAAGAATTTTTATAGTATTTATGTGTGTGTGTCTGTGAGTGTGTTGTACTATATATACAACATACGTCTATATATATATATATATATAATATAATATATTAATGTATATAAACGCACTGATGGCATTCCTCTTAACTATTACGGGGAGAGACAAGTAGTGTTCGTTATGATATTATTACGTAACGACATCGCGCGTATTGAATTGTCCGAATGTTTATTCTGTTTATGGGCACCGGGAGCGTGGATTTGTTATAAGAAGACCAGCGACCGCGGACTTGATGGGCGGAGATTTTAATGATACTCACGACCTTGTACCGAACGGACGAAAAAACTTGATCGTCGCGTTTCGTTTTGTACCCGCAAAGTCGCGTAAGTGACTTCAATTTGTGACTTCGAGTAAATAGCAACCGGCACTATATAGGTACAACCGATCGTGTGCTGCTAAAAGTCGCCGTAAAATATCATCTAACGCCGTTTCGTTGCATACGACTCGTGCTCGATTTTACGGACACGTCGTGGTTTTTGTGCTTTGCATATTATTTTGTTTTCGCCGAGGAGTGAATAAACGATGCATATCCCGTGTACTAATCCATTAGCTCGACTTGACCGGCCAACAGTCATTTGGGCTTTTCAACAATAATTATGAAAAGAAAGAAAAAAAAGCATAATATACAATCGGATAATGGACTAATAAAACTAACGAATCTGGGTCGATTGTGAAAGGTGGAATTGAATTTAAACATAATAGATAAATCATACAGTCCGAATGACCCTAATAATTCTCGTTTGATTTACTTCACTTCTCCGCAACATGCCACCGACAGCTGTTGTCGCTGTTGTTGCTACTTCCTGAATCTTCTCAAACTCGAATGCATAATACACGTCATGTTATGTATTCGTTTTCGGTAGTGCTTTATATTCTAAACGTACATATAAATCGAAACAATTCAAAAAAATAAATAAATAAAAAAATATCTTTTCATAGAGATTACATCACGGACGACTTTCTCCAGTGATCTAATTACCCAGTGCCGTCGTCGTTGTCAAATTGGAATTGTGAAGGAGCGGAGGAAGAGTTAAAATAATACAACTTATTATGTCATTTCGGACGTTGTTGCAATCAACCATGATAGTTACATTTTTTGTCTTTACCCGCATTTCTATATTTTTTCATCGTGACGAAATATATTATAATATCTAATCAATACCCGTGCTCATAATTTGATTTTTCATTCCACTCTATATTATTAGAGTCACATCTTATAATTTTATTTCCGCTGTATATTTGACTCTGCACGACCGGCCCACGTATAATAACACATATTTTCTCATCGCGGACCGATTATAATTTATGTGTTACATTATTATATTATATCGTATTACAATATCTGTGCGATGTACAACTCAGCCGGGTGCAGACGGACGTACTGTTGTGTACCTATAATACCTATAATATTGTTATTATATACACGAATTTGAATGAACGTTATTAGAACGCGGCGTAGAGGAGAGGTTGTTAAACTTGAATTATTATTATTATTATTATTATTATTCGTAGTCGGTAGCCTAGATCTATTTGTAATTCAATTGTTTCATATTAAAAGTTATTATAAACCATTTTTTCCTGCCACTTCTATATTATATCGTTCTACACAGAAGACCACCTCTGCGGACCGTTACGCAAAAGCCAATGCCCCCGGTGTGTTATTATTGTATTAGCACTGCGTGTCGTATTTGCAATTCAATTATTTTTCTCTGCCATTTCGGATATTATTCAAAAATTACCACTTTAAATTATTTACTTATTTTCAAGTGGATTTTGTTTATGGAATTTTAAAATTCTTCTTATTCTTATTCTTCATATTCTTAATGCCTTCTGCCACCGCACACCATCACCACAGTCACCAGACACGGAGGTTTATTTGGACTCTTAAGAAAACTTTTCGTCTGAACACCAGACGATGATCTATATAATACACATAATTTACCAAACTAACTTTCAGTGTAGCTCCATTATTATCTCTCTTGTTATCGTTTAGCAGCATCGTCAAAACTATATTATACCGTGATTTGCGTGGTATACATTTGCAGATACAGAAACTGACAGGACGATATTACGATAGTATCATTGACATGACTCTGGTGATATGTGAACGAAGGAAATGATCGTGAAATTGTATTATTATATTTAAGCCCTTATGACTTTTTAGGTCACAGTGTTGTCGTGTATGTGAGAGACAACAAAAACCTTCAATATCCTTTATATATTATATTATTGTTTGCCCAGCATAATAATGCTATATCTATACACCCACTTATATATGTCGCGATGACCGATAACGAACTATGCGAATGCTATATTTATTATAATATGTACAATATTATATTGTTATATTCGCGTACAAGACCAAATTCATCTCTAATGTTGGACAACAGATCGCGTATTGTACTGGACGCATATGCTGCCATTATCATATTATTACACAATATGTGACGTTATAATATAGGAATAATATACTATACTTAATACGGTTTCAAAATTTCGATGGTTTTTTTTCAATACAATTTAGTTACAGTTAATATCAATATTATAAATATTATAATACGTCCGTCACGTCGTCGTCGACGGTTTCGGAGGTGTGTGTGTGTGTGTGTGTGTGTGTGGTGGGGGGGGGGGGGGTCGGCGTCAAAGTAATACTCAGGAATTCGATTATCGGCCGACTCCGGAAACGACAGAGATCGCGCCACGAATCGGATAAACGGCCGTCCGTGCTCCATCGTATATAATTAGCTCTGTGTATCCTAGTGGAAGACGTCAAGACTTGTTGCCTTTTATTTAACATACAATGCATGGAACAGGCTTAACAAGCCGTTACTAATGCATGAATACGATCTAATGATACACGCACGCACATGCGACAAAAGTAGTTTAAATTAGTTGTACTCGACATGTGTGTATACCTTACAATATATATAACATACATATACCAATATAATGAATAGATATGATATAGAGGTGTATAAATATGTATATAGCATATGTACTCCGTGCAGACTTGTAATGCGCATATTACTATGTATAGTATATAATATAAATGTGCCCTGTACACGTATATACACGTATATACCTAAGTACCTATACTTATGTCAATTTTTGTTTTGGTTTGTTACAGGTAAACTATGCACTGACGTCGTGTCGATATATAGAATAAACAAAAGCTATCCCGTACCCGTGAGTGTATTATAAAATATGATTATTATGTTATTGTTTTTCTTCTTTTCACTTGTATATATACAAAGTGCGCGATCTGAAGCACGTTATATTTATATTATGTTATACGGCAGCTACACCGCCGCCGCCGGTATCTGTGGTGTGGCGTTTATAATGTAAAATGTTTAAATATTGTAAACTACCCATAAACATATTTTGGCTTCAGCCCATTTATGCGTTATAGATATAAATGTATAATACATAGAATTGTATAATAATTTTGTACAAAATGGCATAACATGAAATAGGCCCCAGTTTTGGACGGAACATATTATTGTTACGCAGAATACAACCGTGGTAATAATAATAGAGTTAAAAATAACGACGACGACGTAACGATATTACTGCATATTATTATATCGCTCGTCTCGTTCAGGTATTTTAATTTCGCCGTGTGCCAGAAAGTGATTTTTGATTGACACGCCGAGGTGTCATTTGTATCCGTCGGTCGTGCGGTAAGCGTTTAAACTATTACTCATCAGTGAAATGGTTAAAACGGGTAGTCGAGAGGAGCTTTTGCCACGTGCGGCCTTGGAAGAGTTCGCGAAGTAGGGGCGATGAGGAGACATTACGTGACGAATGAACTCCATCCGGTAAACATAACGGGAAAGAATCTACGGGGATTTAGTACCCGCCCCTTACATAGGTATTTAACCGTTTCAACCCCATTCGACTGCCGGCGGAAAGAAGCCAATGTTGCGAATAGACGCGACAAGACGCGCGCACAAATCAAACACATTTGTTCCTGTTAACTTGCACAACCACTCAACATAATATAAACTCAACATTATATTATGGTAAACGAAATTGTGTACTTTTTGACAGAAAACAATAATAATTATAATTATAATATACAGTTAAATATGGTAAACAACGCGTATACAACACGCAGTACAATGTAATAAAATTAAATAACTTAACGATATAATCATTCATTTCTGGTGTCAACGCAATTATTTTCCGTCTTATTATGATTCAGCACCTGGTACAGTGGCAGGCCACGAGTCTCCGGCAAACAGAAATAAACGAACGCGACACTGATGGCACATGACCCGATGTACATGTAAAAAACGTACTTGTTGAAGCTCAACAGAGCGTTGGCGTCAAAAACCGTGTACGCCAACAGGAACAAGACAAACTGGCCACCGGCGTAAATCAAACTCGAAAACCATTTCTGTGTGACACATTTACAATGGAATTGGATAGTATCTGATAATATGCTATATTTTATATTGTTAAACTACGAAATATTTAATATTTTGCGGCGTGATTAGTATTATTATTGTTTAATATAAATAGTTTATAACGATTATTACAAAAAATATTCATATGAAGCTTAAGGAAAATGTAATATCCTCGCAGTAATATATTATATAATATTATAATATATTTGGTCGATCTCACAGACGCCACGTCGATCGGACCACTCTTAAAATTTGTCGGAGTAAACGCCCCCCTTACCAACCAAATTATGTACTTGAAAATGTTATTATTATTGTCTACATTATAAAACTGTACGACGACGATAACTGTGAGACAGTCTCAGGACGACGCGCGATATAAAGTAAGAATGTAAACGCTCTAATCGTTTGTCATTCAGTCCAGCTGAATTCGTATACATTATACTTTACGTTGATTTATTATAAAATTCGAAAACTCGACACTATTGGATAACAATATCGTATAGGCACTCACGTCGAAATAAACCACTTCTGCGTAGATCAGCGGGACGACCGGTCCCCATCCAATTGAATACGAGCACAGGTACATGCACACGAGTATGATGTGCACGTATTTGTGCCACTCGTTCGATTCGATTGGAGAAGTGCAGATGTCTGTGATTGGATAATATGATTGGTATAACATCAGCGTCGCGAGGCACGTGCCCATACTGATGGCTGACGCAATTAACATGAACTTGCGGCCCAAAAACTCAACTAGCTCGACCGTGGTGAGACACAGCAAGACCTGCGGGAAACCCAGAGGACGCGTTATTGTTACCGACTAATTTTCCCTAATGAGAACCATTACAATTTGGAGTGGGTTTATCATCAATCAAGATGTATTTGAAAACTTGATTTGTCAATTTTACTACGCATTGACAGGGGTAATTAAAACACACTAATTACCTAGCAAGTTTCAGAAATGATTTAGTAATAGACCTATTACCAAACAAGTAACTTAAAAAATGTAATATTTTAAACAGAGATCGGGTCTTATTTTTATCAGAAGAAATTTAGTTCAAAACATTATTAATCTTACAGATATTCTGGATCAGTGATTCAAGTATAGATATGGAACAGCACAGTAAAGGGATTCAATACCGCAAAAACAGGCAGAACTTAATAACATAACAAATTAACTTGTTAGCCTATGGGACGGCTGATAAATTTATAAAAAAAAAATAGTTACCCGGTTGTCGTCATGTTAATGTTTTTATAACAATTTTACGTTCCTATCTCTGCGGATACGTACGTTTACGAGATTCCTACCAGCTATATGTAAATGTGTAATTTTTTTTTTGAAACCGCTCACTTGAACCGCGAACAATATCGTAATGATTGTTTGCGTGTTTCCGTACACACGTTCGTCGCTGTAGCCCGCGATTTCTGTGGTCAAACCGAATCCGCCGATAACCGATTTGGCGTGAAACATCGTCGCGCTCGCGCCGCAAGTCTGCTGCAGCACCACGAGTCTTGCGCCGATGTCGACTATCCTACGAGTCAGGCGGCTTCTGTTATCACCGATCATGCACTCGAACTCGAACACGTATCTCTGTTTTCGGAAAAAAAACGAATTTATAAAATCGATATCATCTTGCGTACGTCGCCGGGCCTCCCGTCGGGACTTTCGAAAACGTTTCCGCGACGCGACCTACCTCGAGCGCCAAGTATTCTTCGTCTACGTCGTAGTCTTCGCCTTTGACTCGACGCATAGCCGTTTTCGCGTGCTCGGAGTCGCCGTGGCATTTGTACTCGTACAACGGTGATTCGGGTATGAAGATCGAGATGAGGATGTGCAGGGCCGGCCACACCATGCACACGCCTGTCAACTGGGCGTTCGTAACGATGCCGCTGAACGCGTGCGCGTAGAACACGCCGAAACAAACGAACGCGTGGTGGAACACCAATACCCGACCTAGGTCACGCACAACACAATTGCGGTGTATAACACTCGGTATAATATTATTATGTACACACGACACACTACGTAAGACTACGTTGAATTCCGGGACGATTAATAAGTATATAATAGCGCATTTATAAGACTATATTTGTTTTGGGGCGGATACGAAGGGGCGATGTCTAAAAAATCCCCTGAGCTATACGTTTTTCTTTAATATAAATTATTACTTATACACATTGTGCTTACGGGCAGAGTGTATAATAATATAATAATATATTATGCTATTCTATTAGTACCAATTACATTTCTGGACATATATTACACTTATATAGAATTTAACGTCACGCTATTATTTCACGAACCGCGCACCAAACCTAAAACGTAATTTCGGCATAAGTTCTCACCCCGGATGCGGAAGTCGGTGATGTGTGCGATGTACGTGGGCGTCAGCAACCCCAGGCCCCCGGCTCCGATGCCGTGCATGAGCCGGATGGCCCAGACGGGCACCAAGTTCACCTGCGACAATAGCAGCCAGCCGACGAACACGACTATGTCGCAACCAACCACCGACCATCGGTAACCGATATTCCTCGTCACTTGACCCAGGATCAGGCCACCGACCGTGGTCCCCAGGAAATAGCACGCGACCGGATCCAGGTACCAACCGGAGTCGTCCAATTCACTGTTCACGGCGTTATCTTTGTTTCCGTACGTCCGCGTCAACCTCGCGGCCGCCGAGTTCCACGCAAATGCAGTGCCGATTACCACGCCGCTCAGACCGGCTGCGAACACAGTTATCAGAGTTAATTAATGGGGATTTTATCCTTAAGTATCTGACGGTGTTTCGAGTCCGGTACCCGCCGAAAGAAATCTACAATTATTCACATTCCATTCCTCAGCTATGGCTGAATAGTATACTATCGAGCAAACTTCAACGCGCGGGTAACACGAAGAAGCACTCTAATAGCAACCTATACTCATTTACATGTTATTCGACTACAAATTTCCAAATAGTGTTGACAGATGTTTAACGTATCCAACCTAGTTTATACAGTGTACACCTACCTAAAATCGAATAACAAAACTGTGGAAATCTCTGTTGAACCGCTTTTTCTTCAGTGCACATAGTCGGTGCCATACGATCTATGTAGCAATTTTAAAAACCACAAGACTATATGAATGATAATTATGTCATTTTGTTAGGTACTCGTCGACAGACGTTTTTGGCAAACCTTACGCAGCGAAAACTAAATATTAACATTATTATTATTATTGCCACGGTGACGCGTGATACATTTAATATTATATTTTCTGAGCGCAATGAGGTACGGCGATTTCTACAGCGAGCCCGACGTTTTTAAACCATAGGTATCTGAAACGGCCAACATTAATTTTGTCATAAATTTCGTTCTTCTTGTCAAAGGGCCCAAAAGTTTTCGCTTCCTCTCGCCCGGTTTATCTCATTATAAATGTTTACTCCGATTATGCTTGTTTCGCACACACAGACACACACATTATTGTAGTGTACACACACTCAAATAATGTATATATGTATATAAATAGCGTGCATGCGGATGGCGCAAGCACAACTGGCAAACAAACACATAACCATCTTAATCCCGTTAAGCTCTCTCGGGCTTTTGGAAAGATAACAGAAAGTTCAGATCCAGTTTTAGATATCTGCGTGGCGTTTAAAACACGTATATTATACGAGTGCGCGATAAAACTATAGAAACGATCATCTTGGTGTATATCATTGCCTCCGTCCGACGGGAACGAGAAGTGAATGATGTGATAACCTACAAACGGACGCGCGGCAAAAGGAAATTCGAATAGTTTTCGTCGTCTCGGCGAACACACACAGTATACATAATCATAGGATATTATTGAGCCTATATATACCGCGATTAATACAGGAGGGTGGTATTTGCGGTGCAGTAAAATCGTGTCGAAAATCATTATCAATATTGTTTCCGATGTTTATATATAAACTTGTACATAATGTATTACAATATAATATATTATACTATACACCGCGTCGAGACGTCTACCTCCGCATGTGTATTACTCGGTCAATAGAGCTGCATATTATGCATAATATTATTATCATCGCATAATCGTGTATCGCGGTGCGTGCGTGTACACACAATACGATGATATTATTATTATTATTATTATTATGTTATAATATTAAATGGAAATGGAACACGGCAGAGTCAAGGACTCGTCGCCGTCGGGCCGCGTAGGCGATAGCCGAGGAGAAAGTTCATTAAACATATTATTATTATTATATTATGATGTTTTATTATCGTACCGGCCACTGCCACCTGCACTGCACCGACGCGTCACAACCGCAGCAGCCTCGTGTAAATATTGGATCTGCCCCGACGTACACCGTATTGTTATATGGTTATAATATATTATTATTGTTAAATGATGTTGTCATTAATGTTATCATCTACAATAGAGTGCAGTGATTGTAATAACTACGGTTTTGATTTCTCATCGATATCTGTTACCTGCTTCTATCATATTATAATATGATATAATGGACGATTTTCGCAAGACAAATCGCAAGACGTATTATTATTAAAACACTGTTCATTGCTAAGGATACTGGACGTATTACTAGAGATTATATTAAATATATTTATTTATATTTATATAATCTATGGTATAACATTGCATACAATACTATTTATATTGCAATATATTTATGATTGAATAGAAATTAAATTATTTAAAGTATAAAGTAGGTAATTATATTGCATTTGTCAGAGAAGGTTATCAATAATTACTTGGGTAGATTGTTGGGTCCTGATTGAAACGTTTTACTATTATTGTTATTACTATATTATTACTATTTCGTCCTGCGTAAACAACTCATAATGTTTTAATATAATCAGCAATATTATACTACGTTTAATCGTATAAACTATGTACTAAGTCATTACGATATTGTATTTATTAAGGAAACGATTACCTTACCATATTGGATTTAAATATTTATTAAATACACGCATTCGACCACTTTATATTATGTAGGCAGTAGGCACAAACATAATGGTATTCTCGGAAAATGGAGTTTGTTTGGTGAATACTCTGTTAAAGGAAATTGAACATTAAACAAGTTACCTTCGAATGGAAAATGCATTTTAAACGTGCGTGGATGAGATAATAATTTCACTTTGAAATCGAATAAAAATGTCTTTTCGATTTTTTTTCTTATATATTTTTTTTTATTGAGTTTACGTATAAAAGAGAAGAATATTTAACGAGTTATTTTTAAAGTTTCATACGAAGCTCGGTAAATTATAATAATGTGGTTTTATTTTTTTTTTAATATCCAATCGCTTACATTTCTATTATCGACCATATTATGTATACTTTCAATATATTAATACAAATGTAATTAATTATTTCTAAACTTCAACATAAGCACATGCGTATTTTCTTTAAAATGTTGAATGACACAACTATTTATTATTTGTATTTCGCAGTCACATATATATTATATAGTATTCTACAGATATTTTACGTGGCTCTTTGCAACATTTTTTTTTGTCTATACTGCTGTAGTTATCGCACGAATATCTTATAGCGGCTTAAACAAACCTATATACTTAATTTGATTAAATCTTACACGCTGCGCTATATGCGGCTACATAATAAATTCGAAATAACGGTCGTGGAGCTGGTACGATAGTATACGTGGAACCTGCGAATAGTACATGAATGACTGATGTGCGTCTCACGACCTTGACCTTTGTAGATTGTATTACGTCGGGCCGAAAGTGACAAGGCTCGCCAATATACTTACCCAAGACTTGTTTCGCCGGAATGTCGTCTCGATGACCAACGCTGAACGCACTCGCAAACGACGATTTGAAAACGGTCGAGAATCGTTGATAATCGGACGACGTGGCACGGCGGACTTGGAAATAATAAAATTAGTTGGTGTCTATTGTTATATTAATTGTTTTGATTTTATATGAATGATCAACGGAAAATAATATATTGGTTACCCAATCGTCAAATATCGTAATTCCATGTAATCGGCGGTCATATCATAGAATACTAGTATTCTATGGTCATATCGCGGCAGTGGTATAAATTCGACGGTCGTGGTCCGCGTTTTACGTAGGTAATAACTGCACGACTGGTAAAAACCGCGATATTTTCCTCCATCATCTCTGCGTCTGAATTTGGTCCTCAACCGAACCTTTTGCCAAACACGAAAGTAATTCATATGATATTTGACCGTTATTATTATTTATTGGTTATATTCACCTATTAATTATTCATATCAAACAGCTATAGATATGTAAAATTAGCGTTTAAATGAACTATTAGCGTTATACATCTATGTTAGTGATAAATTAACTTAAGATATTTTATGTAATCTGATGACACGATTTAAGGAAATGTTTATAAGTCGTAAAACATTTTTAGCACACATCGCAATATAATTGCATGTAGATGACGTAATCGTGTGATATCGGTGCAAAAATATATTTTATTTCCCGTTACGTCACCCTTCTACGATAGTTTTGACTTTTTTGATTCCATAATTATTTTCTCATCCATGATCGTTGAAACGTAAATTAGTCACAATCGCAATGTAGAATGTGACTTCTCTGGAAATAAAGGAATATAGATATTTTTTTTAAAACGTTACTACGAAATAACATTGGAAATGGAATATAATACATTTTTTCCGTCAGTTTTTTCCTCTTTCCAACAAGACAAAACTGTGACTAAACCGTGTAACCGAATCCGACTCGGATGAGAAAAAGGTATTAGGCATACCATTACGTATAGTTTTCCATAATATCTGTCGATCGATATTGTCGATGAAAAAACACAAAAATCCTAAAGTTAAATGTTCTCGATACAGTTTTTTATTTATTTGTTTATTTTTTTTTTGTATCCGGTCACTACAAAAATGTGCTTTGAGGTGTAACATGGTTCATGATAACAAAAAATATAAATATATGTACATACGAATAATGAAGATTTTGGGCCAAAACCAATCGACAAAGTTTTTATGTAATGGGTAAAATCATCAAAAATTATATATTTTTGATTTGGTTTGCAGCAGAGTACAATATATTAATATCTATAGGTACGTTATTGAAAATTATAACTATCGTTATGTCGCTCTGACACTGCTGTAAAATCTTCACAAATCATTGGATGCTTTCTGACCAAATTATGCATGCACATTTCATTAAAAAAGTATAGCGGTCATGACTAAGGCTTTCGACCATGTACTCAAATGTACACTGTGAATGCAGACAGGGTCGTATGGAGAATATTATGTACAACTTTGTATTAGTTTTTTGATAATACAATAAAAACCTCTAAAACGTAAAAACACAATCGTTAATTAGTTAAGCAATATAAATAAAACAGCTAGAACGCAGTACAAAATGATTTTTGCCACGTTTACTTCTCACTAAAACGTTTTATTCGTAGCCTAGTTTTCAATTAACATTGCCCGACAGACTTTATGAATCTAAATAAAATATGTTTGCGTGTATGTGTATTTCATTGACCTATTTAAAGTGTAATTAATTTGCTATCGTCTAAATGAATTCTACGATGAACACAATTTCGTACAATTAACCAACTCTTTACATATAAATAATAACAAACACATGTATAATATCATATAAATACACAACCCATTGCAGTGACGATATCGTCGTTTTCACGACACCAGAACATTTTCGCGACTAATTTATTACAATTTTCGAGGAAAAAAAACATTGGCAACCGCGTTTGTTCAAACTTAATTTAATGTTTAAAATAAAACACTAGAGTGGTGATTATTAATCGAAAAGGTTCGTTTAGATTATGTGACGTTACGAACCGAAAAACGGTAATAAAATAACAACAATAAAAATAATGGAAAAAGCTCTCTCCGCGGCCACTGAAGCAAACGTAACTGTACAGGGGTTGTTAAAAAAACGGGCGGCAAGGGTGAGTAAAACAGTGCCCATAAAACAGATTTATGTTCTTTTCCATATCCACCCCTCCCTCATCGTAACACCACCACTACCACCACCGCCACCACCGACACCGACAACCGGCGAACGGACGAGGAATGTGTAATATGAATTTTGTGTTTTAGAAAAATAACGACTTTATAATATAATTCATGGCTCGAAAAACACAATAATAACTTTTTCCTCCACCCCTTGCTGTCGTTTGCACTGAAATCGCTAACCCGTTAGTTGTTTCGAAATATTTGGTACGCTTGAAATATGGTATTTAGCATAGTTCAATTTTCACACAAGTTCCCATTATACGTCATTACAGAAAGAATTCCGTAATTGCCGGCGGGAACGAGTTATACAAATGAAATATGTTCGGTGACATTTCAAACGATCTACAATATTATTATAATAATGCACTGCATATTTCGTACTTGGGGATTTTTTTATTATTAGTTTTTGGAGATTTAAATTAGTAAATTAATTTAGTGAAATTCGTGTAGTTTTATGGAGAAAAAAAATACAAATGTATACATGTTTAAAACTATTATGAAAATGAATGCATTACGAAATTTTGTTGTAAATCCATTCATTATTCATATGTAAATTCTTTCCACGCGAGCAAGTCGTTTGACACAGACTAGTAGCAGTATTATCGTTGAATTAATTATTTATGTAAACCTCATATAAAATTCATAAGAGATGATGGTTTGAAACTAACAAAAATGTATATAAAAAATGAGATCACGGGAGATAATAGCTATATATATGTAATTTATTATGTGTCCAAGTAATAATGCACAGAGCATTCGAAATTCAAAATTCTCAATTTCAAAAAATATAAATAATAATAATAATAATAATAAATTACGGGTATGAGTTTTTTTTTCATCTTTATTATTCATCCAAATTTTATGATATTTGTGGTTCAGTTTTGATAAAGTGTATTTGACAAGGAAATATTTAATGTCTGCTCGGGTATTATTTATGAAACTCAAGTATGTAAAGTATATTATTTGAAAAGCGACAGCGAAATGATGTCTATGCAGTTATGATGAAAAATAATACGAATACTTTGAAAAGAGCACTATACAAAAATATTATATTGATGGTACCTACTATGGTGGTTTTCTTATTTGGCAAAAATACGAAAAATCAATTTGCACTTCTAATCATCAATCATCGAACAAACGGCGAGAACACAAGACGCGAAGGAATGAACAAGGAGTATAGGTAGAGGGGGGGGGGAATATAAGAATCAAAAATATTCAATTCACATCCTGCAGAACGCCACTGATCCGCGCCAATAACATATTATTGCGTAACACCATCGTTCGAACGAAATGCACGCGCAGTTGATTAAATCTCATTAAATCTCACATGATCACGGCAACCGTTAATTGGGAGTACGTATAGCGT
The DNA here is from genome assembly GCF_005508785.2 of Acyrthosiphon pisum. Lineage (NCBI taxonomy): Eukaryota > Metazoa > Arthropoda > Insecta > Hemiptera > Aphididae > Acyrthosiphon > Acyrthosiphon pisum. The sequence continues at coordinate 70,252,148 of NC_042495.1, forward strand.
TTAATTTAAAACTCGTTCGACGAACAATATTCCAAGATGGGTTTTACTGCACCGAGCCACTCGTAATATTTGTATCGTCATTATTTTTAAAAAAATTTCCGAATTCGATTTGACGTGCCGCGAGTCCGCCGTTACTGGTCCCGCCGATATAATAATATAATAATATTTATTCGCACATAATATGCAAGCAGATATTATAATTTTTATGGAACTTTTGTGGTCGGCAAATAGTTTGATGAACGCGCACGGATTGCGCACGGTTCCTACTGTTAAATACGATGTGGAACGATCAAAAGAAAATAGATTGATATTGTTTTAAACCGTGTTTTTACACCATCAATGTTTTGATTGAATACCATTACGGTCAAAAGTAGTTACAGACGTCACGGTGCCTGGAATTATGGGTGTTTAATAAACTGTTCGATTGATCGTCCATCCGCATATACGGTACCGGTCGACGAGAAGCAAAAAAACACTACAGATAGAAAAATATTTGAGGTTAAACATAAGGCCCGCGGAAAATGAGGCCAACCACTCGACACAAATAGAGATAGTAATCAAGAGACAACAATAACTGTACAACAAAAATCAATACTTATCCAGATCCACTTATACACATATAGGAATCGATGTAGGTACATGTTGATTGGACCGTGGTCACTGAAAGATGTTCGGAATAGTGTTAATTCACCAGTTCACCATTAATCATCTGAATATATGCATAATATACCTATACCTCGTACATAGTATACCACTATTTCGTAACCGGAATAGTATATTCTAATTTCTAATAACTTTCTCGCAATCTCGCCACTAAATTATATTCTATAAACCTATAAAAAAACGTGTGTGTGTGTGTGTGTGTTTTTACTGAACGCGTAATAAAGTGGTTTTTAGTAATATTACGGTAATTCGATAGTAAGGTAAAGATTTGAACGCGTTTTTATGTTGTATTTTAATTTTTTCCGACGACGATTAGATTTTCCGAAAACACGTATAGTATTATAATACAGTACGTGGATGTACGTGGCTAAGTCTATGGTCTATACTTAGTCAACGCACTGAAAACTGTGTTATTATTATTTTTTATAAAAGGTAGTGAGGAGGAGAACGTTGTAAGGAGGAGAAAAAAACTGGTTATGTTTAGTGGAAATTACTGAGCACCAGATGTGTAATCTCGGGTCGACGGCGACGACCGTGTTCGGCAGTGTTATTATCATTACTATTATTATATATACCCCTCACCATTATGTCGGGTCTAAACCCCGATTATTATGTTATATATGTATGCGCAGGTCTGTGCTTAGGCTTGTAGTTTTTCGCCGATTGTCGTTTATCGAATGTGTCTATATATCATGTATAGTACACCAACGGTAGCTGGTGTATGATAAAGTATATTGATAAGTTATTTTATTATCCTTTCAAAAGGCTAATAATTTCTCCTGGGACCGATACGCGCGACACCCGGTGCACAGTTATAACTTATAGTGTTATAACTTATATCTCGAGAACTGCAAAATGTCAAGACATGACGTATAAACAAAGTAAAAAACGATAAAAATAAAACCGAAGATATCTTAGTACAAGATAATATTTTTCAAAAATCAACACGAGTATACCGCGTGTAAGCCACGGATTTCAAGACGGGGACCGAAGTATACATTGATAATGTTATGTAGTTGCACTTGACGCGGTCACAACGATATTATAACACCTGTTGGCGATAAAATACACTTCGAGCTCACGACCAACCTTGACCAGTAAAACCGACCGCATGGCAACACCGCGGTGTACCTATTATATTATGTCTGCACTGAGTGTCAGGTGATATTAATTCGTTTGCACTAATTTTGTACGCTCATTATCGATTTCCATTGTTTCAAAGTGTACCCAGTATAAAATATACCTTCTATAATATATTGTCACGGCCGACGGACTATTAGTGACGGTAAAAGCTTTTTTCGATTTTGATTTCAGTCCGTCTAGTTCGATTTATTCCTCTTCCCGCGTACAATTATTGCACGGACGAGCACGATTGCCAAACTACAAAGAAGACGGCCGTATTTTATTTTTTATATTTATACACAACATTTTACTATATGGTATTAATATTCCATTCGGAAAACGCATGTTTCGAAAATACAATATTAATACATATAGGCAATATGCTAATCGCTATAGACCGTCGTCGGATATCGAAGGAAACTGGACATTCGGCCGGCTCCGTAATAATTTTCACCATTAAAATAACGGTCGTTAATAACAATAATAATGATAATAAAACAACAGCCGCCGACAATGTGGGAAAATGCATTAGGTGAATTCGTACCGTTCCTGGCTGTGTTCATTTAAATGATATGACGCACCGGTCTAACTTTAGAACGCGAAACATTTCCAAATGATCAGTTATTTTATTATTTTTTTCATTTTGATTAATAATATTGTTCTCTGGCAATGTTTCAAAACTTGTATGAGAATAAAATACACACGCACGCGCACGCTCTCCCCACGTTTGTGTGAGTTATTTCGCTAATTATGATTTTGTTTTTTTTATACCTCCGCCACCGCCGTTATTCATTAATTACTATTTTCGGTAGAAATGGACGTTTATGTAGTAATTGTACATTGGAATATTTCGTTTCAAGCATTTTATTATAATATTACGACTGCTCAAATTTGAACGAGGCTATAGTCGGGGGCCACAAATCATAACCGATGATAATTAACGAATAACAATAATTTATTTGTATTCTGTGTACCTAATCACTATTTTAATTCCTAAAAAAATTGTCGATTTAAAATTTTCAGCTTTGTATTTATAAGCCCGGCGGCCATCACGAAAACCGTCTAAATTATTATTATACATAAATATATGTGAGCTCGTAGTCACGTCGCATCGCATTATCAGATCATTAGTTGAGTTTTAAATAATCCTAAGCTATAATTATTATACCTATCATTAAAAATACGAATCAGAAGACGGGTTGAATTACGACTCCTGATGCCGGTGGTCATTATTATCTACTGCAGTAAACTATAGTGTTTGATCACATTTTCTTTTTGTCCATTAACCTCGACCGTTTAAATTCGAAAAAAATATTAATTAGATTTTATTCGATGATAAACACGCAGTGGTGTGAGAGGGCGAGGGAGATAGTTAAGCGTGGGGGAGTGGGTGACAGAGGAACACTGAAACGTAGTGAAATTTAATAAATAACAGGGCACGAATCAAAATGTCAGCGTAAGCGAAAAGGTCATACAATGTAAAATCGAGTTTTTATTGCCGCTAAAGGTCAATTCGGTTTCTGGCAAAGCCTCTCGGTGCGTTATTAGCTTCGAAACACGATTGACTAGGATTACAATTCAACCGCGCGCCGACGACGGCGATGAACCGATCACACTTTTTGTTTGTACCTACCAGCATTATCTTACAGCTTACAATATTTAATGCATAATATATATTATTATAAATATTATTCGTACTGGCGTACAGGGAATAATGTTTGCAACGTCCGGTAATAGTGTACTTAGGACTTTTCGAGGGACCTGATCATTACATTGGCCGTAGTTATAACGATCCCTTTGGAGATTTCGTCAGTGTGTTTTCCGTCGTTTAACCACTGAGTACCGAGAAACGGCATACAAAGTTATAACAACAGTAATAATAAATAAATGCATTTGTATACATACGTAATAATATAAGTTATAACACACACACATACTAGACGATGTGGTACAAAGAAAAGAAGAAATATCCTTAGTCATTATACGTTTCTAAGCTTGGGACATGCCCACAAAACGAATACTCTAATGAACATGAAAATCTTTTATTATTAAACCGTAATAATATTATTATCGTCTCGTCGTCATAGACTAGTATTAATGATGTTTGCTAAGCCGAATGAAATTAATTATTGTTGCTTGTTATAAAATATGTATACGTGTATAGAAAATATTTTCGTCATTATGAAAGAAAAAAAATCATCACGAAGATATGTGGACTGCCATATTGAAATTACTCGGTCATTAATTATTATTGTTGTTGTAAGAATGAAATAGAATATTATGTTGTTTCCATTGTGTGTGTTTATATAGGTATATAACATACTGAATGGTGAAAATGTACCTATTGATTGCTTTTCGATACGATTTCTGAATAATAATAACAAACTAATTATTTATTCTAAAGAAAATCTGACAAACAATAGTGTACCTAATGATAGATGATTTAAAAAACGAATTTTAATAATATCTGCTCTGAATTTCTTGTACGGGTACAGTATTTATGTATAAAAAATAGATATATTGTATAATTATATGCTCGATTATATGTATATTGTATATTTATGTATCCAAAAGGAAACAAAAACGATTTATACGATTTACATATAATATTGTGATCTTGCGAACGATTTTTGCCATATTATATCCGATTATAGAGTGGTGCTAACCAGGTAACAGGTCACGACCGTACATAATTTCAAAGCAATGATAATTTTTATATCGGGTAATTCAATACGTTTACCGACGCTGCCGCACGCCGTTTACATATTATTGCTATGTACGAGAACGAAGTGGCTGTGTTATTATAAAGTGATTCGAATGGCAGCGCAACATAATATTTTATATAATATTATTACAGTTTATTATAATAATATGAATTATAATATTTATTATTATAAATCGCGACGTTTACGCACTTTTGTGCTCGTACTACAATGGAATATTCTCTCTCTCCCCACGACAGTCCACACATAATATTATATTAATGCGCATTGAAAACGTTATAGTTTCACGCGGTATAGTCGCAAATATTAACGGCTGCCTATCATTTTAAAGCGTCGTTAACTATTATTATAATACCGTCGGGCAGGTCAGACATACATATTAATATGGGTACAATATAATAGCTGATATGCATGGTATATATAGGTTCGTCGTACAATTATATAGACATTATTATTGTTTTTCCGTTTTTTGTAAACCTCATCTTCGGTTTAATAACATGTTTTATAATATGAACGAATAATAACAATTACAGTTTAATAATAATATTATCGTCGTCGTCTTCTTCACATATACATTATGTCGATACATTGCGTCTAGTAAGTATAACCATACAATATAAAATATAATGTATTATGCACGTATAAAATTGTGTTCTTTAGAATTATTAAAATTAGAAAAAAAAATTAATTATGGGGATCGAATTCACGAGCACCATTCAGCGGTTTAAATATGTAATTAGATAGATTAGATTTTTATTATTACTATTTTATGTACGAAACCGGTTTAAATTGTATTTGGTACGTCTATTTTATGAGTACGTGTGCAGTAATAGCCCCGCATTATGTAAAAGGAGGAAAAAAAATGAATTTTAAATCATCGTTATTGACGTTTTGTCGTACTATTTTATACTTAATTATGGGATATTTTTGAATGTGGTCCACGCGGGTCCGTAATAATAATGATAATAATATCCACTATATAAGAACGAAACACCGAAGGTCACGACTTCTTCTAAACAAACAACATGGATGGCGGATAAACTCCTCAGTCCTAAATGGTCCGTCCGTCATTGCGTCTATTTATTAATATAATATATTATAAATTATTATAATTATAATATTATCATAGTTTTTGAAAGTACACCAAGTCGATTCCAAAAATTTAATATGTGGCACCGGGGGCGTAATTTCAGTGGGAAAACTGGGGGCGTTGAAGCCCCTATTTTTTCAGTTAGTCTTGTGATTATGGATTGCACAATGAGCAGCTCACCCCCTCACTGAGCCATCACCACAACGCAAACTCCATATTTAATAATGGCATTGCACATAATATTAATATTATTATAGCTTATAAAATAAGAATTAATTAGAAGTAGATAAGTTAGAAGAGTGCTATTTTAAAACTGCTGGTGTTATAGGCACCCCTCCCCCCTCGCTACCAAATTGTGCCTTCATACTATATGTCAGGTAACTACATGTTAATATAAGGACTGACGTCGCACAAACGCTGCGCCGATCCGTTAGTTCAGTTAAAAAAATGAATAGGTAAACTAGCTTGTAGTGTATATGCGATAATAATAATTAATATTATGATATAGGTATTAGGTGTCTACACATATAATTGTGGTTCGCACGTGGGTGTGAGAAGGGGCCCCTCCGAGTCAACAACAATACAATTATGTGCACTTGTAACAAGTTTGTCCGAACGATGATCAATTTCGTTTCAAGCGCAATTTTGATTGATGGCTTCCCGTTCTCCGGTTAGACTTGAATTCAAATAATATTAAGAACTCAACGATGATGAGTGATATTGAGTACCTACGTTACTGCATGTCGCAGTGATGAGCCCGGTTCTCGTGACGCAAAGTCCTGTGGCTGCGAGTGCGTCGAAAATGGACGCGGTTCTCGATACATATAGCCGACGATGAGTTAATTTAAAAAATTAAAAACCACTATAATTGTACGACTGAGTGAATCTAACGTACTACATTTGCGGGGTGTCTCGACGTGTTTATCGTCAGCGCCGACGAATTTTTCATTGTGAAAATCTCAGACGAATGATTTACAGAGGCTCGCGTATTCGTGCAGTAAGCATTTCAATATAGTTGAGCAATTACTTATTATAGTGTATTTCTGTCTATCGGGTACCTATTGGAATAATGCAGATTGCAGATGTAAGCATAGTTTTGTCAATGCCAAAAATAAAAAAGATGTAAGCATATAGTATTTTAAATTATATACAGTTTAAGCCACAGCATCAGTCGCGGGGTATAATATTATAATATGTACGGTATAAACGACTAAACACGACCAGAGTGAAGACAGTGCACCCTGTACATGGTAATATAATATAGTAGACACAAATAACAATAATAATAATAAAATATACATTTGGAACGTGTTATTAGTGTTGTCATTTATTAAGACACGGAGTAGGGGTTGAGGTCAAACGCGTTGATAGACGAAACCAGTAAACGAAAGAATAATAATCCACGGTCTGTTATAAGGCCTAAACATAATTTCGTGAGATTTATACATTCATTAGTATATCGTCAGACTCGAGATGGGTTAATAAATTTTAAATAAAAAAAACCAACGACGCTTACGTAATTCATTTCTATAAACGATTCAGCGTTCTCAGTAGAGCCGCACAATATCTGAGTTATTATTCAACTTAGGAGTTTTGGCATTATAAGATTGCACGTTATAATGAATAATACTGTTGTCGAATCATAATTCCTTGGAAAATTCTATGAGAAGTTTCGAAGAGTCTCCAGATGGTGAGTGTGGGTGAGTTGCGTGTTGGTGGGGTGGGGGTAGTGAGACAGCCAGCCGTGACGACATGGGCCGTGATAAAGTTGTATTTTATTTTACAAAATAAACCACTGATTTGACCGTAAATATAAAATGTTTAACAACCGTACTTAATGCAATGTTTTGGAAACAATTCACGTAAACGTGGACAATGACGTACGGGTCAAAGTAAACAAAATTAAAACTCTAAGAAACAGTGGCGAAATGCTTTTTAAAAGTCCTTTGTTTCGTAACGTCGTTTGCTTAACCCCGCTGCAGCTTTGCCGTATTAATTTTAATTAATCGTCAATTGAACGAAAAAAGAAATAATAAATTGTATAATATATCACATATTATAATACAAAACTAACCATGAAAGATGCAACTTATACTTAAGGAATAAGGTGGAAAACCTACTGTCTAGTCATTCGATTTAAGTTCAACTAACATTTATAGGTGTGCAGCGTAATTAATGATTATTATTGATTTATTATTATAAAAATATAATCTCAACTGCTTCGCACAAGAACTTTACTTTGTTTTAAAAATATTAAAAATAATAAACACGTTTAGTCAGGGCACGTTAAACATTTTTATTTTATTCAAATGTATAAAAAAATAATGAGAAATGATAAATTAATTCCCTTTGGTAGAGTCGAACCCTAGTACGAATTAATATATAATGTGATTAGGTACATCAGATCACCGATTTGAATGCTCATTTTTCATTTTATAATATAAATTTCCTTTGAAAGCCAACCCATGCATTTTTTATTATCTAATTAATGATAAATTGCTTGGCTCCATTGAATCGCAGACTCTTGTTTTAACAATTGGCTTGTTCATTTCTTTTAACTTGTTTTCACTTCTAGCATTTTTGAGCTCATTAAGTACATCGAGGAGAAGTCCCCTTTTCAGTTTTTTTTTATTTTTATTATTAAATCCCTCTTAGGGATTCCACTTTGAATTTGAATGTCTTTGTTATCCTATCGTTTCAAAGAATATAGCTTAGTGAAATAATACAAGTAGTGAAAACCCATGGCAAGATTATTATTATATATACCCATTGCATATCGCGTGTCAACAATTTTTGATTGTCAATCGTTAGTTTTTTCGATAGCGAATTTGGCGCGCAGACTCGTAAGACATTATATTTTGAATTATCCATATATCAACCATAATATTCTGAGTTTAAAATTACAGTTCATTAATTTTAATATAACATCAACTTAAAAATGTATTCAGTGGGCTTAAAAAAATAATTAAACATTCCATTTTTAATGCGCGATTGTACACTTATATAAAATGCGCAAACAGTATTCTGATAACGAATAACGTAAAAGTCTATATTTAAGTGTAAAATGTAGGTACGCGAACTCCAAGGATATTGATTATATTATATGACCCTGATAAAAAAGTGACCTCGGATTCTATTTTTACAGTGCTCTAGACATTCACGAAGAATTAAAAACGTTGTATTAAGATAATCATCCGAAATGTGTTTGCGAAAATCATTCGCGTTGACATAACTCACAAGTTGCGACTAGTGAGATAAAAATTTGCCAAGTGTGTACCTATAACACTTATACATATTATTATACGGTCGTATACCATTAATATTGTTGAGTTCGGCATATATAAACCTAACCGTTAAGAAATAAAACCTTGAAGTATGCATTAGCACATTAGAAGTTATAATATGTTGAGCAAATAGTACAATAAACAATTTCAGGTATTTCAAATAAGTTTTAATGAACTCGAGTAGAGGATGTGACGTATTGTGACGTAAACTAATACATACATGTATGTTACATATATATTATAATACAATATTGTCAATTGTCATCGAAGATTTAGTTCGATGAATTTCTGTTGTCACGACGCGATTCGTTACTATAATATTCTCAAATCGGGCAAACCAACACACGTCATATTTTTATATGGTCGTACAACAATATCATCGCATATTTTTAGTAAACATTTCCATATTTTATAGGCAAACCTGTAACATAATATTCAAAGTATAGATTAAATAATAAAAAGAACACTCGTTCCTGCATTTCAATAATACGAGTATATTGATCGCGGGCATTGAACTCTTGTAGGTACCTGTTAATTTTCTTAGTGGGACCGAATAAATCACATTAGCGATAAAAAATTATAAATACATATGTTAATTGTTTATAAAAAAATTAAATATATACAATATCTGATTGGCACTTATTGTATAACATGCGCATAAACCACTGGTCGGCTGAGATGCATAACTTGGCATCGGGCAGTGATTTTGCGCAAATGTCTTTTTTGCGTCCGAGCCAAGGGCAATAAATCACGTGAGAACACAAACATTTAAAAACACGAGAAAACGACATATTAACCCATTTACTCGGTTATTTTTCATTAAACGGGGGCGGGAGGATAAGAAAATAAATAAAATAACCAACCATAATTATCGTCCAATTACTTACGAAAACGTGTAATAAATAATATTTCATTGTGCACGGGACAATAATAATAATATAATATATTATAGATATTTTTCAAATGACGCAATTGCCGAGAAAGTAACGCACATAATAATATTATACAATATAAATGAATAATAATACCATATTATCATATTGTGCTCATTGGACGGGTTTTTCATTTAGTATTGCAATAAATAGACTACACGGAGCTTGAATGAGAGCCAATCGATTTAATCGTGGTCATCTGCGGGAATGAGGGAATATATCGACTGTACAAATAAATAAAAAGACAGTATTATTATCACCCAGGCTCGGAACTTTATCCACAAAAAGAATAAATCATGTTCTATGTGCACTGAAAATCTTTGCTATGTAGTTTTTTTTACCGAAATATATGCATTGAGAAAAAAGTAAAAAACATAAAAAATTCATGTTAATTCTCAAAACTGTAATAATATGTAAAAAAATGAAGTGTGTTTTTTATATTATTAAATATTAAAAATATTAATATTAATAAACAGAATATTTTATTTTTAATTATCCTTAAAATATTTGCATACACCTATTACCTAAATATTATATAAATTATCCACGGTAAAAAATAATTATTAAATATGCGTATTCAAAATATATAAAGATGGTGGTGCGTGAAAGTTTTTTATTTTTAAATTAGATTTATTTTATATTGGAAATTTTTTTTTTGTTGATTTACTAATAAATTATGTGGAAGTATGTAGAATATTATTAAATATATGCAAAATTACTTAATTTTTGGTAAAATATGCAAAAATATGCAAAATACCAACATTTTTGAATTCGAGTTGTATGTATTTTTCAAATTAATTTGTGTCGAATCAGATTTTGAATATTATTATGTAGCATTTTTTAAAAATATTATGCAAATCCATTTAATTGCAAGTGCTGATTATAATATACGTAATATGCGTTTATAGTGTGCGTTGCGACTAATTTCGAGTCTGATGTAGTTAGGTACGTATAATGTATATAGAGTACATCATAATAAACGACAAACGAAAAACACAATCTCACCACCGACGATATCGTTCGTGTAAGAATCGTGGGAGTTGAACTCGTGTTATCATATTTTTATCATAATAACAATTGTATTGCACATTATTATTGTTATTATTATACCTGCTGAATATGGCGGAAAACAAAGCAAAACACACGACTTACATGAGCTATTTACAATATGCATAATATAAAATAATATAATATAATATAATATCATTACACTATATTGCTGTTGTGTGTGCCTACTGCATATTATATTATATCCACATCGGCGGGGACAATTTTAACTACCTACTATCGGTACCACGACGAAAAACACATTAAAATAATGCCAAGTAAATAATATAAACAAATATAAACACACACGCACACTTATATATACAGCATGAGTGTTTATATGCGCGTACGCAATTAAACGTGAATCGTTTAGTCCCCGACCAGTTTTCAATGTGAATCGTCTGTATATAATATAATATATGTTATGTATATGATGCGTAATATTATATTATTACATAGGTATAATATGCGAGTGCGTTTTTTAATAGTACCGAACAATAGGCTATACTCCTGGAAAACGCGCTACACTTTATTACCTAATAAAAATGTATATATATATTACATATAAAAAACATGTTTAGCATTTTTCATTAAAACTTTTTCCGTTTGAATTTACGTTCTAAGATTTTACGACTTTTAACCCGATATAATATTATAATACCTATGTTTTAGTAATAATTAGAGTGACGATTTTTTTCTTCCAATAATGGCCGTACTATAATATATATTATTATTAAAACGAACCGTGTCACGTGATGTGATTTTTCGTTTTCCCAACCGTCATTTTACTTATACCTACCAAGTTCATTTTGTATTTGTGAACCATCATCATAATGATACAAACACAGTACAATATTATGCTTAATTTCGCACTATAAAACCATTGAAATGAGGAAAAAAATAAAACAATATTGCAATGTAATACTGTGACACAATAGTTCGATTTACATGTGGATAAAAAACCATCAGTCTGTTCAGGTTCAAAAAATAAGAGGTTTATGAATACGTGCGTTAATCCGATTAATAGGTCTTTATATATTATATACAAACCTTTTCTTTTTCTTCAAAATAATCATTACTACGAATAATATGGGGAAAATTGTTTACCTACGCATCAGTACCTTTCAATCTTTCTTAGCTCTTGTACACAGCTGTATACTTTAAGCCGATTCGAATCTCTTTCTATATGCGCACTTTAATCAATACTGCTTGGGGAGCCGCGCTCCTCCTCGACTTCCCCCTCCCCATCGCCGCCGCCATCTTCGCCCATTAGAGCGATTTAATTGCCTCTGACGGTGGGTTATTTATTTATATAAAACATTCGGCAGAGGAGTTGAGTACAGCGCGGAGGAATATTTACATATATTTCCCGTGCATCACACGATATAAATATTATGCCGTAATAGTTTTAAAAAGTTAAATTAAACTGCTCGAGTGTTCCTTAAGTCGTTCGTTAGTTTCGCAGAAAGTTTACAATAATCCTTTTATATAAATTGAAAGAATAAAAAGCTTATGTCGTATACCGAGTTAAATTAAAACTAGGTGAGTTTGTAAAATTACATATTGCATTATTTTTATGGAGAAAGCATTTGTTTAAGATTTATGGTCGAGGTAAAAAAAAAACAGAAAATAATAATAATAAATAGGTACCTAACAAAAAAAAAAAAAAAAATTGCAATATTCTGTCCGGTCACATTCGATTGATATTTTATAGGTGCAATTTACATCGTCGTGTCACATCGTCCGTCCGGGGAGGATAAACTATATTATATATATATAGATACGACATTGCCGTTTCAGTGGGTATAATAAACGGTCGACCGGTACGTCATCAATTACGAGCGGTCTGATATCAATTCTTAACCTTGTGTTTTCCAAATAAGAATAATGTACGTCTGGGGTGAAGTATTTTTTATTTTTTTTTTTAAGGGTGACGGCTATGTGCGAAGGATGAAGAGGACGAAGTGTATGAGAGATATAGACAGGTACAGTGTGCGAGGGAGAGTGGAAGGGAGAGTGAGTGAAGGAGAGAGAGAGAGAGAGAGAGAGGAAGACAGAGACAGAAAGACAGAGTGAGTGAGAGAAAGAAAGAGATATGGATAGATCGAGAGAGATAGATGAGTAGTCGGTTCTTTATTGTTCGGTATAAAATAAATAAATTGAAAGCGGCGGCGGCAGATCGCAGACAATGAGGTCGGGTAATAAACGAGACAATTGTAAATAAAAGAAAAATAATATAATATATAAATGGTGGTATTTACAACGGCAGAGCTTATTTGACATTTACTTGACGTGGAAAACTAGTTTTCGTGTTTGCTTTTGTCCGGGGCGCGTGTTTGCGCTGTTTACCCCGTCCGTGGGCTGCGTTCCGTTTACAGGGGACGTTGCGGGGTGGACGTTGTGGTGTAGTTGTTTGGGTGGTCCTCCACCGCAGTGACCGAAGGACGGACGTCACGGATAATTACTATCATTTTTATCAACCGAAATTTAATAACAGATTTACTCTTTTCGGCCAAGTATCTCCATTCTCCATAACACGATTGTTGAATTACCTATAAATAATATTAACATAACATTTTTGATTGGATCGGGAACCATATTCCGAATTTTCTAACTACACTCCGCCCACCAATCCATAAGGCATTTAAACGATAGGTACACTAATTTGTATATATATGGGTAGACATACAATAATATGTATAATATAAAATATTATATAATATAGTTGCTGTCGGGGTCACCAAAAAAAAAAAAAAAAAATCGATTTTTATACAAGCTTAACTTATACTAAAATTGAATTATGTGTGACACTGTCACGGTTTCAGAAGTAACGTAACACGTAAAATTAATGAATAATAAAATAATTACTTTACCTACAAACGTATTCCTTTGTTCCGAACGTAAAAAAGTTTTTTTTTTTTAAAACAATATTGAAGTTGGTACCTACCACGGACAATAATGTAATCAATAACACAACCCTAAATTAATGTTTTTTTTTGTCTTCGTATATACGATTCATTGGGTCGTATACACCTAGTTCTACCCTTTACGCGCGAAGGCGTAACGTCCCGCAGTGGTTATATATATGTTCGTACTTACATTTCAATATCACAATAATTATTTATCGGCTTCACATTAATTAGATGTACATTGTTCGATGTGCCTCTAATTTTAATAGTTTAATATATTATTAAATAGTAATTTTCTTCTGCATGGGTTTTGATTTATTATCGGTATAAATCATTAAACCGTATGGGATGGTACCGGCATTCGTATTTCGACAGTGATTCCCAATATTATAATAATATAATGTAACGTCGAACGACAATCGTGGCAGCCGGTAATACTGTATTATACGGTATAATATTCACTTGTTATAATGTAAGCTCGGACTGGTATAATCGTTACCGGTGATGGGTTTCGAAAAGTATTATCATTACCATAATTGTGTACTAATTGATATTTAATATTCAATTACATTGTACTTATCGTATTCGTGTGTAAGACTCGGATACTTGGCCGCGTACGGGATGACATTTCCGGGGAAGGAGCTGCGGTGTCAGTGAGGGGTGGGGGAGCTGCTGTGCGATAATAACAGTAAGAGGAAAAAATCCGATAGGTTTGTAAAATACGCGTTTTCTGGCGAGCAACGTCACACACGATGAGAACCACTGCTCAGACACGTTGTCGACTGCCGCTGCAGCAGTTGCCCTCCGAGTAATTATTATTATAACGTTCCGTTATTCCGCGCTCCCTTCGGTAAAAATCGTGTGTTCGTCTACGGTTTTCGGCCGTGTGTACAACACTGAAACGATATAATATAATAATATATTACATTAGTGTTGGAATACGACAATGGTGTTCTAAACGTTTTTCGTTTTGTTTTTGTTTCCAGAGGACCGACAACCTGGACTTGTCTCTATCGGTGGCCCACAACATGCACAACAACAACAACAATAACAACAACAACCACTACACAAGCATGGCGGAACACGTGAGTCTCCTTTTGATTGCAATATCAATTATTATGTATATAAATATTATTTTACATTCGTGGCTCGGGTAGTGATTTGAAACGGGATCGTATAATAATAATAATTGTTATCACTATATTATAACATGATACTCGATATTTTATCGTAGTTGGCATTATTTTATTTTACAATACCTAAGTGTTTCGTAATATATTAATTTCGGAGTGTATAAAACCATAGCAAAGCCATATTTTGTGTCGAACAAACAATAATATTACGTTAAAATTCTCACGGAAATAATGTCACATTGTTGAAGCGATTTGTCATTCGAGTATATTATTTTTAACGATAAAATCGGACCATCTATTCGACGGCGATATTTTGTTGATATAACCGTACACTGTTGCGTGACGTGTTCACTCGAATCTATATTGTCGCCTAAAATATATTGTGCAGCTGCTGTACCGCCTGTACACAGCAGCGGAGACTTGTTGATGTTTTTGGCGTACGAAGAATGAAGATGAAGGAGAAGAAGAATATTATGACGATGCAGTCTGTTTTTGGGGGAAGAACGGATGGCAGCAGGACGGAGCGCGTTGTATTCTTACCTGGTGTGTTGTAGTTGTATTTGAGTATTCGAGATTGTATGTGTGTGTGTAGACTGGACTACAAAGAAAAGTCATAAATTTTAATGGAATGCTTAATAAAATGGCCGAAGAAGGAGGGAAAATAGTGTTACCACGGTGCCCGGAGAATGTAGATCAGGGTGAGGGGTGGGCAGAGTAGAGAGATAGAGAGAGAGATATTTGTTGAATTATTCAACAAATATGAGGCCATTGTATGCTGATTTTTCTGTCTTCTCATAAATTTATCAACGCATCTTTCGCGATTTGTATCGTTTTATGAAAAAAAAAATGTATAATAAATTGGCGAACCAGTTTCTTGTAAACAATATTTGAAAAGAAATGAAAACAAATGAATAAGTATTATACATAATAATTTATAATAATATAGTAACTGAAATTAGCCATTATTATTATTATTATTATTATTATTGGTTCATTCCCCCTTCGACGTGACGCATATAATCGTGTTTTTGAAACGCCCTTCTGATATACGGTCGGGACAGAGTGATTAATCGTTTTGCTTTTTGGAACATTACTGCCGAACGAATATGTCTTACAGGTTAAGTAATAATATTTCGAATATTGTTAGGTTTTTACGAAATCCTTATCCGTAGTTTTTTGAATACCTCTCTTGCACTACACACACCATGATAATTAGGATACAAAGAGGCCAGACGGACCGACGTATAACAGCTGGCCATGGAATGTAATTCATTACACACATAGAATATCTATATATATAAAATATATCTTTACACCCCCCCCCCTCACCCCCCCATGTCATCCACCCACCGTTCCCAGCACTTATAGTTTTTTTCTTCTCTACTACACGTTTCTTCTTTATTTAAATAAATGCACTTGTACCTAATATTCCGAGAAAACACTTTAAACCAGCCCACTAAGATAATAAAATGTGTAACAATATTCTATCGTTCGTTCACCGCTGCACAGTTCAAGATAAATATGATTTTTATTTATTCAACAATTGCGCGAAGAATAAACAACTCGTTTATCTCTTTAGAACCATTAATCCTGCTGAACGTTATCGGTACGTGAACGCTAGAGAGTCAAGACACAAAGTAAATTGAAAAAAAAAAATGGAAACAAATTCAACACGGTACTATTGGTCCGATAATTAGTATTCTTGACATTAATTATGAGTTATGACAATAATGATGACTATGGTATAATAGGTAGTTGTTTCACCGGTTTATTTCATTTTTACGTTTATTATAAATTATTGTATTATTCGAAAGCGACCGTCTATTGAACTTTTATTTTTTCATTTTTTTAAAAAAATATTTTTGATGCATTGCAATTATTATTGTCGATGTTTAATATTCATGTTAAATGCATTTTCATTAAATGTACCTACTGCAGTTTATAGGATATTGTCACGAATTATACTATATCTGCATTCAATTCACATATTATTATCCTTAATAATTATTTTACTATTATTAAAATATAATATAGTCGATAACCTTTATTCAATAGTCGACACGCATACGTATATAAAATCGATGAACTGACGGAAATACAATGATTTTTGATGGCCTGGGAAGACCTGTAAGTATAACCTTTCCGCCTGCAGTGTGCCGCGGACGTCGAAGCAAAGAAATGTGACAATGGATATCCGTAATACCGGAAGGAGATGCGTCAGTGCGCCAATAGGATTTGGTTAAGTCTACCGTACAGGTTACGATTTATAGGTAGATAATTTGGTGGCGATAAAACCAAAAAAATATATTGTGCATATAAATAAAGTGACTGTCAAGATTTGTATCGAGCAAACCCTTCTTAGTTCTTAAATAGATTGTTAAACAAGATTTTTTTTCTCTTTTAAGTAGTTTATGAGTTGTAAATATACAGTGAACCAACACAAAAGTATTCTCAATAGATATTATATCTCTAATATTTCAATATTGAAAATGAAAACCAGTTTTTTCATTTTGTTCGCCGACATTTGACGCTCCGAGTAGTTTTTTCTTATTTTTACGAGCCTTGAGAGCAATAAAATACTCTATAGTTAATTCCACGTGTTATCACTGAACGCAGCTGTAAAACCAAAGTTAAAAGCAAAGCTACATATTACCTATTCAAAAACACACATTTTTATCTAAGCTGATGCAATCCTACTGTGAATGCAATGAATGAAGTCACCTAAATAAACACAATTATTATGTTCATTAAATTACTCGATAGAAATAACCAACCAATGAGTATTGAGTATCTACGTATAGATTTGTTTTATACTTAATCAACATAATATTATATTGAACAATAGTCAGGACAAACAATTACTCCCTTTTAAATAATCACGACGTTTGTGTTTAATATTCGTATTCGTATAAATGGTTAAGGTAATAAAATATTTATTATTTTATTTATCGTCGACAGGACGGATTGTTGATTTTACTTAACAAAACTTTTGACCTTGATTCATGGAAATAAAATTGCATTTTAAGCTGTTGAAATATTAGAATATTTTGCTTACCAACAGTGTTCATCAAAAAGGTTATCAAGTATCATATTATTTCCATGGAATTTTTTTAAAAAAATTTTTTTTTATTTCAAGCGTTTACTTAATGTCTTTAATTTGAAAAAAAAACTATTATATATTCTTATAAATTATTCACGAATTCGTATTAACGTAATTTATTGTTAAATAAATCGCCTGGTAATTAATTAGAAGTTGTGAGTGGTGAAGGTTTTTTCTAATCTTTGTTTGTTGAAATATAATAGGTAATAATTGTTTTTCCGTATAATAATTTTATTATTATTTTAATCAGTTTATTATTATATGCACTCGTGTGCAGTGGAGCTGTGGAGCGCAAAGGACGTGATCGTCACTGAAAATATGACTTGACTAATATCGGCTCACACATTTTTCGATCTCGATTTTGTACTTCACTGCACAATACACACCACTCTTCAAAGTCGTCTCGTCTTGTATATTTGCGGTCATTACCGTAATGTCAAACGTTTGGAGATAATAATATTATTATGTACATTTATTGTTAATTATGAAAATTAACGAAAAATAAAATATATAAATCAACGACGACGCGCGCCCATGATTCGTTCCAACGAAACACGTATAGGTCCTTATATAATAATAATAATAATAATAATATGGACAATTTACAAACGTGTGCGGTGACGATGAACAACACACGTGAACAGTAGGAGAAACGTCGGCGGCCATGTGGGCACGCGATCTTGTGGCTTCTCGGCCATGTGGAAGATTTATTAAAAATAAAATACTGTAATAATAGTGTGTGGTTAATGAATGCGTTTCGTGGCCAACGACCTATACAAGTCTCCGCCAATCAAGGCTGAGATCGGTTTGATCGTCTCCACATTCGTATAGGTATAATAATATAATATAATATAGACATAATATATTATATACCATTATCACGACGCAACAATATCAATAAGCCTAATATATTATTATTATATTATCTATGTTAAAGACCTCATCCACGTTACCTATGGATTTTCTATTTATTTTTATTTTTATTCTTTTTGGTGGGAGTCCTTTGCTGAATTTCTAAACTCGAAGCAGCCCTTCGCGTTAACAGTACACATTATAATATACGTAATATGTCGTACCCACAGTAAGTACCTCTGCTGCAGCCCTATACCTAAAGCAAGTTACCGTGTCGCCAAATAGTATTAATAATTGATATCGACAGTGTTCGAAATCAGATCTTCTACGACATTTACTACGGCGGTACAATCGACTGTCTGTAAAAAAGAAAATAGAATCACATATTATTATCTCACGAAGCATTAATACTTCAGTCGCGTTCGACCTTGATACTTCATTAACAGCTCTGTCCGGCCAACTGGTCGGTACAACGCGGTGTTTCGTTTAACGTTCTATATGCGACAAACGACGATCGTTTGTTGAAAACAGTCATATACTTTTTTATGTCGCAGTGTTAATTGACAGTGTTTTTTTTCTTCCGAAAAGAGTTTTTTTCTTTCGTTATTTAATTAAAAATATGTTTTGAGACGTATGGAAAAAATGGTTTGATTATTCTGTTATGTATGTCAAAATGTTATTTGTTTACTAAAACTACACAAAAAAACCTGTAACCGTGAAATTCTAAGTACAAAAATGTTTGTACTTTGTTTAAATAATATTACACACTCGTTTGTAATGATACGCGAATACAATTTAAAAGAAACATGAATAGATATGGTTGAGATATTCAAGGAGATCATATTTAGTATTTCTTTTATGTTCCAAGTTCAAACATAATTGCGTGTTTATTATTTATGTACTTTTCTTGCAAAAACAACATTAAATTTTCGTCTTGCGGGAATACAATTTCTCGAGAAAATGTTAGAAGTTTTGTTAAAAAAGTTTTATAAAGTTACAAATGAAAACGGTGTCCTTTCATGGATAGCAACTTTTCTTTTACAAGCATTTTCTTTGCAGATAAAATATAGAAGCCTAACACCTAATGATCACGTTTATCGATTTTGATTTGAAATAAAGAATGCTTTCTATTTCATTGGCCTTATTTAATTTATGAAACTTTTATATGGTCTACAAAATGTTAACATTTTAAAGACTAAACAATTTACGGTCTTGTCAGGTTCATTTTAGTTAGCTAAAGTGCTTTTGAAGAATTTAATTGGTCATTAAAAATTTAGCTGTACCTACGTCATTGACAGAACAAGATGGCCATGTAAAAATAATTTAAGTTTATTTGAATAATATTGAATTCACAAATAATAATTCCCATTATGTTTAGTGTATTTTTACTAAAATTAATGAAGTACCTATACATACTTTTTATTGTTACGTTTCGAATCCTAATAAATAACAAGCCTTGTGGAGTATTATGAAATATGATTTTAAATTAAATATCAAAAAATCAATGAAACATGATGGCCCGTTGGCTGAGAGGAAAACGAATTATGGGAGTCACTTTAAAAATAAACGAATTCAGGATAGGCATAGCAGGGGGGAAGGGCAGATAATTTAAAACAAATACAGAAATGAGAAAAAGCAAATAGCAATTTAAAACAAAAGGCCATCATATATAGAATTTATATTGCCCCGGAGCGCTAATTACAAGTAGAAGGTTGAAATAAATTGTTATTGGCTCTGTGGTTACGTTTTTAATTAAGAAAATGTTTCTGAGCACTCATAAAACGTTTAATAAACATATGGTTCGTTACCAAATGAATCAGCGTATAAGTTTTTTTGAACCACTTGTGTCGTCTGGAGCCATATAATTCAACGCCAGTACGAAAAGTTCAAATTTAATTAGACATGATTTCCATTAATATTTATTTATTAAATTTGTTTTTTTGAAGACGATAATTTTTTCTTTCCCGACAGGCTCCATCAGCTATATAATATAATGTCGTCCACCCGAAAATGCGATGACACGGGGCGGGATCTGATTGATTTCGGCACTCGAAATTTGGACGGCCCCCGGGGTTCATTAATATTATTCATTGCACGAAACTCAAAAATCCCCCATTGTTAACATAACATTATATTATTATGACATAGTTTTTAACGTGTTTAATCTTTTAACTTTCAGACATTTCACACGCCGAGTTTCGGGGACGAGGGTTTCGATATCCCGTCGATGGGCAATCAAGGAAACAACTCGACCACCTCGCCGAGTTGTAACAACGTGTCCACTCCGTCTAACGGTTCGGCCGATTCCATAATCACTTCGCACACGCAACCGCAGCCGCCGTCTTTGGCATATCAACACAGCCAAGTGAGTAGAGTTTTTAAAAAACGCATTGGTTACTATAATATATTAAAGAATATGAAAACCTAGGCTCGGAATTATTGAATTTGAATATTTTTGTTTAATAATCCGAAACATTGCCTAGTAGGGAAATGTATAAGCAAAATCTAATTGCATAATATTTCTATATTGTTTTAATACTTTCGTTTTTTCACGTGGGCCAACTTCACGAACGTCGTTTTTTCAAAGTATAATACATAATATATAAATATTACTATTCGCGACTAAACAATTGATTGGCTTATTATTATTGGCGCATTATCTTAAGTAATGATTTTTTCGGAAGAACATTATGCTATTTCAAACAAAAATAACTCAAACTATGATATCAAATTGCCAGCACACATACAAAAGTTAGATATTTACTATAATGTATCAGTAGTCTTTGTATACCCGCCTATTGTGATTTATTTATTTTCTGGTAATTTTATTTTGTTCGATTTCAATAATAACAACCGTGTTCACAGTTTTTAGTTTTTTACATAATATTTTAAGAATTTGTATTGTTTAAAAAGTTCTAATCAAATATAATATACCTACTATTTTATTATTGTTCCTGTAATAAATTTCCGTCGTAGATTGACTACTACATACACTGATTATATTGTATTACACAGTTTCTTGTGATAATAGGTACTTATATGATAAAATATGTGTGTACGTTTAATATAGATCAGAATATTATTATCAATTTGTTGGTTCGGATTTCGAAAGATGTGTGCTAAATGTCGGTGCCGATCCCAACGATCGGACTCTAAAAATATAAATATTTAATCATTTCCATCAGTATGATAGGTACACGGATCGTTTATTATTATTCGATCGTGATTTATGAGTACTGGTTTTGTGTTTTTATTAAATTTCGTCATTCGGTGGAAATTTCCCTTTGATAAATGCGCGTATTTATTATCTTTGGTTTTCTTTTTAACGGACGGTCCGCCATGATGTATGTTAACACATTAATACTACGATTTTTTCTCTTTATGTCATTCCCAATATTTATGAGGCAAATCGTTTTATTTTTTTTTAAACTTTGTTTCTTTATTTATAGTGTTATACGACCGAAGGCTAATGTTTTGACACTAGATCCATAATTTCCTATGAAAAAAATTTAAAATAACAATAACGATAAATCATTTGAATATTACTACCATGATGGGGTAATATTGTAAAATGTCTTTTTTATGTACCGATAATAATTATCAGACGAATACAATTGATTTGAAAAATTAATGTTCGTTATAAAATTGTTAATATAATCAATTAAAGTTTACGTTTTTAAAATTATTATTTAAGTATTTTGAACATCTCAGAATTTAGTTTAAAAAAAAACATTTATACAATATATACAATATGTTGTTTAGTTTTCTACTGCATTTTACTAAAAACAATTTCAACTTTATATATGCTACAAAGACATTGATGTTGGCATAGCACTTAATAATCATAAGTTGTTTTATTATTAATATTTCAAAGAAATTGGTTTTCATTTTATTGTTTGCTTATTATTTATTTATTTTAATTTAATTTTAGCTACTTCTGAGACCTCTCGAGGCGTTATGTCTATATCTTGCAAACAAAAATAATATATAATCATATTAACAATAATATAATATGATGTGATTGTTTTAAATACATGAAAAAAGAAAAACAAATAATCATAATGGTGAAAACAATGATAAATAATTTTACAATTAGTTATAGTAGTAAAACTATAATACAAAAACGAACCAATTTAACAAAATATAATATGAATTTAAAATCGTCGTCATTGTCGTGTCACGTACATCGTACGTAATACTGTAGATTGAATATAATGGAATTAATAATACAATATCGTATTTTTTTGTTTTAGCAGATGATGAATCACCATCATCCACAGGACACTGGCATGCAGGGAATGAACTCGCACAACTCACACCATTCGCATCAATCGGCTTACCAACAGCCACTCTACTTGACCGGCCACGAACACGGCCTGGGCCTGAACGTTAGGTATGTGGTTCTAAGCCGATTACACATCGGGCTTGATAGTTTTTTTTTTTTTTAAATACACTTTAACCGACGTAAAAGTGGGTAATTGTTCTAGTATACTCTTAGGTACCTATATAGTTTTATACCATACCTGTTGGTTATATTATATCATACAATTAACGTCATCATCCATGGCTTAATGACAATATATGCAATATGCATAATGGCAATCGAAGTCTCCAAAATATATAACTTACTGTTTTGACTTTTTTACTTTGATCCGGACTTACCACCGGCTGCGACATAGACAGTCTTAACGTTCGTCTTATAAATAATATAAATCAACACGTTTTAAATGTCTTACGATACAATATTAATATTCTTCATTGATTTTCATCCTACATTTCTTCGGGTTATTATACTGCACAGTTACACTGCACTCGACCAAAGGCGTTGTGTGACCGACCTTTATCGGAAACGGAACACTACGCTAATCTCCGATAACGCATTTCGAGTGCGAATTATTTCACTCGGTGTTCGTTACAGGGACGGTATATAACGGGTGTACGGAAATATTATGCTTGCAATTTAATTGTCGTCTTCGTCGCAAACGATTCGGCACGAGGACGGAACGGTTCGGTTGAACGCCGGCGGAATAACTTTTGTTGCCTTTACTAGTTTACAGATACATACATTAAACAAGAACACCGTTCGGTTAAACTGTTACGCAAGTTTCTATCTACTTTTATTTAATTTGGTTAAAATTTATTACGTCGACAGTTAATATTTAGTCATTATTTTTAACTCGTATTCAAACAAGAGTTACGCGATGAATATAGTACAAACAAATTACGTAACTCTGCAGTGCCCGAGTTCAAGAAACATTATTAATTCAAAACACTCAAACACAAATAACGTAGCGTTCGTTAATTGAATTCACCGCGACGTCATTTTAATGTAGATGAATCTATAAGATATAATTTATTGAATGCAATTAAAACTTGATGTGTATACATTTGTGTAATGTATCAATAGTACTAGTTATATACTCGTTTTCCATCATAGCCGTTTTAGTATCTAGTAGAATATTAATAAATCCTAGCTAATAATCAATTTACTAATTAAAAACTAATCAATGATTGACGAGCATATTCCATTAATCAATATTATATTCGGGTCGAGGAGAGACGGAAGTAAAACTTTCTCCAGTGTACACTTTGAGTTTTCAGGTTAAACACGGACGCTGATTTTGTCTATAGATTAGAATTATGTTTGGACAGCCATTTAAAATTAGAATTTCTAAAAAATATCTTAACGATTTTTATCTAGAAATAAATGTTTTCTGTCGTGTATACACACAGTTAATGTGGATTGTTATTTTGAAGTACACTTTAAATTATTTTTACGTTAGCCATAAACATTAATTTAGTAGAAAATATGATGAAATGACAATAAATTTATCTAATTTTTGAGCTGTTGCCCAGAAAAAAATACCAAGAACAGGTTATTTCTTGGTGATTATGTTTTACCAGACACCAACTTATGTTTAAATCCTCTCCGACGGGGCTTTTGTAATATTTATATGACGAAATACCACACTTTATAACCACGAAATTTACTAATTGTTGATGTTTATTATAGTTCCAGTTACTCTCAACCGAGTTACACTCCATTGAACAACACGAATACCACGAACGGTGCACAGAACGGCATGATGTATCATCGGCACCACCAAGCGTCTAACCAACAACAACAGCACCACCAAGCGTCCAACCAACAGCAGCAGCAACAACAGCAGCAACAGCAACAGCAGCAGCAGCAGCAACAGCAGCAACAACAACAACAACAACAACAACAACAACAGCAACAACAGCAACAGCAACAACAGCAACAGCAACAACAGCAACATCATCATCAGCAGCAACAGCACCCACCCACCCACATGCCACAGCCAACCCATTTACCAGCCCACCACTACACCAACATGGGACCACCAGCCACCAGTCCACTGACCCCTTCGTTGGACATGCACCGACACTCCAATCCCACGCCAACGCCGGAAGGTATAAACACTACCAGCGATGACAGCGATGACAGCACACCGCATCAAACGATGGTAAGTCTTATTCTGAACTCACCACCTGAAAAATGTCTCTTTGGTTGTGGGAGAGGGTTAGGTTAAACGGTAAGATGGTTTTCCGAATAGATCATCAATGATTTTTCTCAAATTTCTTTGAAACACGATCCGATACAACCAGTACAACTTCCAATGGTTGAGAACTGTTTAAATCTCTCTCCCTCTCCCGCTGTCTTCTCGCCGTTCTACAAACACGATCCTGTAAAACTACTACTGTGCTCCGTTCACCTTGACCTCCACATGTCGTCGTGTTTGACGTTGGCCAATTTTTTAAGTTACGTGTCACGATAAATCATCGGAAATGAAACCATTAATGGTTACGTGCCACGGTATTCTCGGAAGCTGGTTAAAAAAAACTTACTAAAGCAATTTAGCTCAAAATGTTTTTGTATGATTATAGGTACCGTTCGAACACGTTAAGCTAATATTCTGTCTTTGCACGACATATGTGCCATGTGCCCCATAACGATCTAATGATTCAAACCACCCAAGCAGGCAATGCACATTTTATGGTTTTGTAATATTTCATGACGATTGTAAACGATTTTTTTTTCAGTCGTCGTGAAGGGATTCATGGCCCGGAATCTAGATAGTGTAATTTAACTTCCAATTGTTATTTTCCCGTTGTATTGTTGCTGCTATTCACAACTTCAATTTCCTGTTTATGTTTTTTGAGTGTTCAAAGTAATCCAATAATGTCATGTAAAGTGAAATAAAAATGGGTAGGTGTTTTCAAGTAAAATTCTAGGCAATTCCGTTTGAATAATGTATGCAATTTTATGCAAAGGGTAGGGTTTATATTGCCTCTAAAAAAAATAAATATATACATATATTTCTTTCACATCCATATTTCATACGGTATTTTCGGGTTAAAAATGTGTTATTATCGTACCTTGGTCTCATACATATTTCATGGAACCTGGGTAATATATATATATATATATATGTTTCTTAGTTAATATTTATCAAATAATTGAATGCTATTTAAATGGACTTTAGTAAAAAGAAATAATACAAAAAGAAAAATATTACCTATTCGAAAATGTGAGAAATATGAAATAAACAAACTACGTTTTCTTTGAAGTTATAAGAAGGGTGAATGTTAATATTATAATATTTCGTTCGCCGATGAGACGCGTATAGGTGTATAGATAAATGTCTTAGCGGAATTCGCTTTATCGTAATTTATTCCAATTCTTTTTTCAGCTTGCAATCAAGAGAGAAAGGTTATCTCCGGAACCGTTGGATGGTTGCGGAATCATGAAAATGCAGCAAAAGAAACCGAAACCGACGAAAAAGAAGAAGAAAAGGGATCCCAATGAACCGCAAAAGTGAGTACCTTTATTATTGACGAATCGGTTTTGTTTAACGCGGGCTCACGAAATCGGACGAAAAATAATAAGACGAAGTCGACGACGAACAATATTCGATGGCGTGTAATAATTATCGTCCGACAATTTCCGGTGTTGTAGCAGTAGTGCAGCATGTACACGATACATTATAATACTCTCGGAAAAACACACCCTCCTATTTGGCGTGTGTTTTTATCTGTAAACGAAAAGGGAGAGTTTTACGATGTTATGACTCGGATCAATACCCGGTGCAGTCTGTTGCTGCTCGGAAGTTTTCAAACCAAATTCTCTACACCCTTTTTATGCACCCCTCAATATGTGCCTATTCATGGCATTCGTTTCAGTCGTCTCTTCCGTGAAAATGCTATTTTGCCATCGTCGTCGTCGTACTGAGCCTCACGAAATTAGCTTCACTAGTTTCGAGAAAAACGTTTTTCACATGAGTACCTACCTACAGCCACTCGACTGGTCGTCTACAGCAGTTTTGTATACGACTCGTAGGTTTTATTGCACGTCGCTCGTGTACCTTAAAAGCTTTACTTTTGTATTTAAATTTTTTTTAAGTACAAACAAGTTTAGGAAGCCCTGACATAACGTATGTATGTGTACGTGCGTGCGCACGTAAGCATGTGCATATATGTGTGTGAGTGTGTGTGTGTGTGTGTGCAATTGTATTTATTTTTAATGCTACGAAGTTTGTAGTTTGAACAGCTGCGCCATTATATACACACATTGTTAACAGTTTAAAAATAATATGTTTGACCTATCAAGGGTAAATCTTAAAAATAATTACTTTAATTATCAGTATATATTATGTTCATTTTTTTTCATGTTTCTTTTGTGTATTTAATTATTTAATAAATCATTCGATGGAGTGAAAATATATTAATATATCCTCGCAATGGCTCACAACTCTTCATAATATGTTAATTACACTCTGAGCAGACTGCGTTGATCGACGACGTAAATAATTTAAAGCTTTAAATCAAAAACGGTTTTACGGATTAGGTTATTTAAAGAACTTCCGTTGTTCGTTTTAAAACCTAGCCGCCGTGACTATTACACGTACATCATTACTATTATTGTAATATGCCACTCGTTTAATTTTATCACACGATGATATTACCTATAAACATCGTGAAAATCATAACGTATGAGGTGTATTATCATTATTTAAACAGAAGAACAACCATTTTACGAGACAGCGGAAAATGTGACTTCACAACGACGCGTTACAAAACAACAATAATAATACAAATACAAATAGTGCAATAACGTCAAGTAGCGGCGTGTATTAGCCTCAGGAGCCGAGTACGCTTTGTACCTAATGTTTACGTTGGTCCTTCTATGCGGATCTTTCTTAACTATATATATGCTCGAAACACATGTCCGGGACAGTGGGGTGGGAACGGAGAGGTCTTTTGTTGTGCTCTCATTAGGAATAATTTATGTTTCGTTTTTCTCTGCACGCCATTGTTGCCGGCAAACGGTCTCCGCGAAGAGCCTCGTGTCGTGCTATTATTTCCCTCCTCTTCTTCTCATTTGTGCACACACAAAACGCGACTGCACACTCGTAACTACTTTACCATCCCCCCCCCCAAAAAAAAAAAAAAAATTAAGAAAACAACAAAAAAATACACATTTTATTAAACGAAATTCCCCGGCGATTCGGATTTGTGTTCACATCGGAATAAATTGTATTTACACAACTATTGCACTGGCGCTCGGACGGTGTATTATAATATTATAACGATAACGATAGTTGATTATATTGTAGTTAGGTAAATAATATAATATTGTATTGTCGCGTTCTATTGGTGAAACGAAATCACGTGGTTTATAATGTTATTGTATTGTATACAAAAACGTTGCCTATAATGGAAAACCAATAAAATGAGTTTCCGCGATATGAGCGTATAGCGACTTTTCTACAGAGCACTTTTTACACTTTGTACTATAATAGTAATATTATGTTAGTAATCTGATTTGTTCTTATTTTTTATACAACATATTATGTTTCAGAGAATTCTTACATTTGTAATAAATATGAATAATATATTATTTAACGATTTCCGAATGTTTTTTTGATGGTTTTACAAGGTACATAATTTCTACCCTTAAATTTAATTTAAAACGTAATTTCGAAATGACGAAATATATATCTGAAAATTTAACGTCCGCATAAATATTTTAATATTGAACAAAATAGTGCTTTATACACCCCTTGTAGGTTTTATGGGCTATAATCGTTTAAAGTTTGGTCGTGTGGAGAAGAGTGGTGGCAAAGTATATGATTTTATCTCTTTGCACATTTTAACTGCCTCTTTTAAATTTTAAATATAGTTATAGCTTTCAATAACAAACTATTATTTTTTTACAATATCGAATATTCATAAATCAATAGTTCCGCTAAAGAACGTTTTTTCGTCATAATTTAAAATATAAATTAGGGGTGTCATCATATGAAAATAATAATAAAAAAATGTATTATATATTTTTTAACAATATAGGTCCGGTAGTAAACGTTCCAGAAATATAAAAATATTTATATATAACATCAGATAAGTTAAAATATTAAAAACGGGAAATGTTCCGATCAATAAAATAAGCACTTCAGAATACAGTTGTTATAAAATAAAACTGAAAGTCTCCCCTGCAGAAAGCAATCACCAAAATGCTCCATTTTTTAAATAATAATAATAAAAATAAAAAATGGTTTTAAGTTATTTTTATTTATTATATTTATTTATTTTTTTATCGCTCGTGATATTCCAATTAGAAATGTGACGTCCCTCTGCGGCATGCTTATACGTCAATAAATTCTATTCCCTGCCCGTTGTCGCATTTAATATTATCGGTCGTCAGTTTTTTTAGTTCAATAACGGTTTCGAAATACCGAATATCGGTATCGAACAGAGTCATATATCAAAATTTTGCCATGAGAAATCAATATCGGTTGTCGTTTTTAATTTCGAGAGTGCATTTGTACGCGCCACCCGAGCACGTTAAACGTCCGCGGACGAAGATAATAATGATATAATAACAAATAGTCTCAGAAACGTTCGCCTTGCTCTGCACACGGTGGCAAGGGTAGGTGCGTCCCGGTATATTATGATTATTATTATTATTGTAATATATGGTAAAACGACTTCGTAAAACGTCAGCGGCCAACAACGATAATAATTGATCATTAAAAACGGACATGGAATTGTTTTCGGAGAACAGTGGTTTTATATTCGCTTCGAGATTATAATCGAGAGAGCCCGGACACCGCATACGTACCTATATAATATACTATGCACTCAATGTTATACACATACGCGAGTGCACGATATAGCAATAATAACGAAAATGATAACGTGGACGGTATACCCACCCCTGCAGACTGTCGGCGGGCGTACGTTAATAATGTTATGCAATTCGAAAGTTAATCAAAATATTAAACAATACGGTTATAATAACAATGACAATACAACATATTATTACTATGCATAATATTATTATCTGCTGTGCAATATTTGCGCACCTAAAGCCGAACGTATTTGGCATTCGCTGCAATACGTTCAGTGCAGCGTCGTCGTCGGAGAGCTCGTCCAGACTGTAGCGGTCCAACAGGGTATATGATGGGTTACATGGTGTAGATACTCCGCGATTCCTCTTCGATAATAATAATATAATAATAATAATATCATTATATCGTAATAACAAGAACGCCGCCGCTCGTATAGCGATACCGCCACCGTTTAAGCTCTGTAAAATGCAAATTGACGTTGTGCGCTCGCCAGACCGAATATAAATCGTACTATGTGTACGAGCAGTGCGCGCAACGTCGGCAGTTTTGCGGTAAATATTAAACGTTTGTGTGCTGTATAGCCTATATAGCGTGCGCGCGTAGTGTTGTATGGCAAGCTGTGGTATAATTTTGTTAAATAGATGCGATATAATCCCCTCCCCGAGTGCTCGTGGGGCGGTAGGGGAGATTGCGAAAAAAATCGCGGATGAGTCGAGAGAGTGAGATCAGACGAACTGAGGAAATTATAACCGAAATTATAACCTGCAGCTGCAGTCGTTGGGATGGGAGGGCGTAACATCGTGTTATACAACATAATATCTCCGCGAGAGCACATAGTAATAATCGTACGTCTCTTGACGAAGCTCGACGACGACACGATATGCAACGATTTATACAAATATAATAAATTGTAAGCTCGATATTATCCGTAAGCATCGGCGTCAACCAGTCGATTTCATCGATCTCTGAACGTAATATTAATAAGGCCTATAATCAACTATTATAGACTATAGTCTACAGACAAATCACACGTGTCGTAGACAACACTCTTGATGATTTAACTCGCCCGGGAGTCGTTACTGATCAAGCCTACAGTAATTATTACATCAAATGTGTCAACAAAGGTCCCTGGCGGTCCTCCTCAACAGACTCTTTCGTCCGCATGTCCGATCATCTCCACCAACCCAATGTGTTTATCTTCGTGATAATATTGTTCTCACAAGACACAGATCGATCGCGATACAGACCTATTTTTTTTAGATTTTTTTTTTCAAAAATTTCATTTTTATTATATTATATCATTAAACATTCACTTTATCGTTGTGTATGACAATTATTTTTGTTGTTACCGTTGTCGTAATAATGGACGCCAAGTAGTAATCTTTCAATGGTGTTGTACCCGCGTAGGGTATAAGATTATAGTATGAATTATATTGTATATTTGTACAGTCGTAGTTGGCACGTAGTCTTAAACACTGTAACTTTTTTTATTTGTTGAGTATTATAGTGCAGTAGTTGTTCCGTTGCAAATCATCAAGTCGTACATTCTAATATACGACTATAATATATAATTTATAATTACACCTGAAGTGGAAACGACTGATAATATTATAATAGTTATACGATATTATTATTCCGACGAACTCTACTGCTCGTGAATATTATTATTCGCAGAAACTTTCATCTCACCGGGGTGCATATAATATATTTTATTTCCGGAATGTGGTAATTTTCGTCAAAAACTTCAAAACCGTCCACGCGTTCTGCAACTCGTCCGTTCGTCCGCCGCGCTATTACGTTCTCATTCGTTATCCACCGACAAAAGTTTATTATACTTTATGTTCCGTCGGAGTATTGATCTTTGTTACGTCGGAATGGGGAGGGACGATGATTATGGGCGCGGGGAGGGTTATTGCTAAAGTTAGTTTGAGTGTGTGTGTGTGTGTGTGTGTGTATGTCTATATGTACAGTTGTTTGACATTTAAACTTTTCGATGAAAAAAATTCGTCTTTACCTCGTGCGGAATATGAATCGTTACGCAAACGAACAGAAGCGGAAGAAAATATAATATCGTGTTTTCTGCAGAAAGTTTTCGCGTCTGCGAGTGAATTATTGACTATTGTGTGTGTTTATATATTATTATAATACAGTCATATATTGTTCTCCACCGTAGATATAGCAAACGTTTTGTTTATAAAATTTTACGTTAATAATTAGATGAGACGATTGGGCGAATAAATCATATTTTTACGGGTTAGTGGGTGGTGCTGGTGTTGGGGTGAACTTTTGAGTGTATATCGGCACAGCTTGGTCAAAAAATTGTTTTCGTTGTCACCAATCGCCAACAAGAATACATAGACGATACGTACCTATATTTGTCTCTTCGTCGCTCAATTTTCAGTCACGTGACCGCGCCCGCTGGACGTACCTACAACGGGATTCTTTACGGCAACCAGCTCGGAACAAGATTTATATAGTAAAAATGAAATACTATTTATGCTGTGTTTCTGTTTTATTCCAATGCGAGTAGCGCAGTGGTTTTGAATCAAAGGAAATAGGTAGTATACGCTATAAAAGTGTGGTTCATCGATCGATAAACAAAGTTTTATAAACAAACCTGGGCACTCTGTAAACCGCGGCCTGTGTCTCGGAAAAAGTTTGGCTAACGAGTGAATGACTTCTATCCGTACATCCACCCCTTCAAAATCAATATTATCCACAACGCTATTAATTTACGGAATGTAATATGCCATGTAATATTTTATAATAACACGAAAACGTGATGAAAATAATCATTTGATTTTCGTTGATGTAAACCGTGCTGTGTTTAGATCAAAAACTGTTTTATATATATCTGAACTTTATGCTGTGGACTGGTGACCATTTATATGCACGAACACATATCTATATACATATATCTGCAGTATTTACATTTATTTATAACACTCCGAGATTGTGAAATATTATTAGTGGCGCCAATCTTATAAGCTGATCGTATGAACTTCCCCACCAATGTTATTGGATCCTCCCCAAAATCATTCGTCATTGCTAAATAATGAAAAAGGGGAGTGTAATAATAAATAAAAATATAACTCAATTATTTTGCTTATGCATTTCTTACACTTTGTAGTTCGCAGTAAAAGAGTATTATACAAATATAGATAAATTAACAGTATAAAATCCATTAAGTAAATTAATGTATAACGTTTTATTATTATTAAAAAAAAATACAAACAAAAACAAGTTTGGATGATGTTTATAATTTAATTTATTAGTTACTTTTGTATAAAGGAAAAAATATATGGAAATCAAAAACAGAAATTACTTCATTGTAAACGTTGAATAATACAAATAACATAATTAAAACATTACATAAATAATATTTAAAGTGGCGCTTTAAATAAAAAAGTAAAAATAATATTAACAAAATATGAGTTTATAATTTTGTAAAAAAAATAACTGAAACAACTTTAACGTACATAATTAATTTAATGAACAAAATATCGAACAGTTAAATTAATTTTATCATCTAAGTAGTACAAACAAAATAAATTACGCAGAGTATTTTTAGTGGACGTTATAGTCATTTTTATTGTTCAAATGCATGCGATATAAACATCAATAGGATTTAGTGTGCCAGAACGTCCGGGACTTAGTCATAAACTTCGGAACCCTAATAATTAAAAATGTATTTCAATTTTCAACCAATCTAGAATCACGATTAGTTATTATACTTCGGGCCGAATACAAATTAAATAAATCAAACAATAATATTCGTCTCTTTTTGTGCGGGAGTTTTTAATCCCATCAAGTTCGGTAATACAAAACTTTAATTAAAAAAAAAAAAATTGATCGTGTACTGCACGATTGACTAACTGTCGAGAGCATATTATTATAATTGAATAGGACTCTTATTTTATTATTATTATTATTATTGTCTCTCAATAATAAGACTTGTCGTAGAACAAAACGAATCTGGTCGCCGATGACACTAAACACACAGTATTTTTGACACCTTGTAGTATATAAAGAAAAAAAACCGTTGTCGGAGCTGCGTTGTTTTTTCCTAACGGCCTGTCAATTGTGTCACCTCGTGCGTGTGGTACCATTACGCACGTTTTCGATATTATATTTTTGTAGCTGGCACCACATAATAATAATATTGCTACTGCGATAACCTATTCATTGGGATACAATATATAATATAATATTAATATCGTATTAAATCATTTTGTTTTTCCAGACCGGTATCTGCTTACGCGCTCTTCTTCCGGGACACCCAAGCGGCGATCAAAGGTAAAAATCCTAATGCTAGTTTCGGCGAAGTGTCCAAGATCGTGGCGTCCATGTGGGATTCGTTGGACGCAGATCACAAAAATGTGAGTATACCATAATTATTGTATAGGTTAAAGCATATTTTGTCATATTGCGAAAGTAATATTAATATTTATTATTTAATACCCACCGCGCAACGTTGATCGGGTGCCAGTATAGTCCGAACAATAACTACGATTACCTATCTACTATGATATGAAAATAATATTTTACAACGTAACAGAAGTATATCAATTTAGTATAACGTTTGTTCCGTTGAATCGCTACAGTAAATGAAATATTGTTTCTGTGTGACTGACGGATTAAAGTCCTTTTTACTATCAATTCTTTCTCTTGTCAAGCTCGCTTGCGCGCAGACATTTCCTCTTATTATTTATATCGGCAAAGGGAAACATTTTAAAGAGAAGAAAAGCACCCTCCGCTTACCGCCGCTGTTCTGTTTCGTTTTTCACAGCTACACAATCTCTATACGAATGAAAAATAGTAATCCATTTTTAGGAGTGCCCTCAGTCAGTTCGAACACATTAATAAAACCAAATACTGAAAAGAGAAAAACAGAAAGAGACGAAACGGTGGTGTAGAAATGATGGTAGGAGGGATAGATGGAGAGGTTATTTTCTTTCCATATAGAATAAATAATCTCGGAGTTGACGTTATGAAAATATAGGTTGAACGGGTGCCGTTGGTGGTGTGGGTCGGTGGAGAAGTAATTTCTAAAGCTTTTTCACTTGTAAATTTGCACACTGAGGTATATTTGCGTGTGCGTGTGTGTACGGGTAAAAAGGAAATGCCGTTGAAAACATGTAAATAATAATAATAAAACAACATCGGGTGAAGTACGGGGGAAATGCATACTCGGCGAATTCTGCATGTA
The DNA here is from genome assembly GCF_005508785.2 of Acyrthosiphon pisum. Lineage (NCBI taxonomy): Eukaryota > Metazoa > Arthropoda > Insecta > Hemiptera > Aphididae > Acyrthosiphon > Acyrthosiphon pisum. The sequence continues at coordinate 70,287,365 of NC_042495.1, forward strand.
TATCTAGTCCTTTGGACACAAATCGAAATAACCTATTATTGCTTTACAGTTTATTAATAATAATAATAAAAAAATAATGCACATAAGACAAACAAAAATAGTTTCGTTGAATAGAAGTCCCTATAGACGTGATTAATTGAACATCGATATATTGTGTAACCGTAACAAATATAAATTACGTGTGCATAACGGAACTTAATGAAAAACGCTATTAATAATGACGTACGTCATGTACACAGTGTATGTTTAAAACGTAACTGCGGTGATATATTAGCCTAAATATCACGTTGAAGCGACGTATAACAAAGCTTTCCGAGAAACGTTATAATAATAATAATAATAGTATGTCTGAAAATACGTTATTAAAACGCATCGTCGTAAATAGTTTAAATTTGTCGGAGAAAAGCTTTTCGAAAATGCTAATATTAATTTCCCTCTTCCCTCGCCGTGTTCCTTTTGACGTGCTCCGCCGATACATTATTCATTGTTTCAAAAACACAATGTCTTATTTGACATCTCGGTATGTACACTAGTGCCTGCGGATCGGTTGTATTTCGTCATATTTTTCCGGGTAAACGTTTCCCGATCGTTCGTGGAAATATTGTGCTCGAGTTGTGTTATATGATACGAATTTCCTCGACTGCAACAAAACGATATTGATGTCTCTGGGCGCGATCAACTTGCACCGTATACAAGCCGTTGTTATGGCATGCAACACCGCCAACACCGTGGAATAAGACATTACAAGTCCGATTAAGAACTTTTACATTTTCCGGAAATCCGCTCTCCTTAAAAAATATAATCAAACGATATTATAATATAGTAACATTATTAATTGTACTTCGCACGCGCTCATAAAATATTATCAATCATTAAGACTGGCAAGCGTCTGATTCGTATTTTACTCAATCAAATTACAAAAACAAAAGAAAACCATTTCCGAGTATTGACTATATTATAATATTATGTGTACATACAACCATCTATATAATTGTTGTTTTAAGTGACAAATGTGTACGCAGATATAAGGTATGCGCGACTAACGGTTTTCGATAAACGTGGAAACGAACAATAATAATATTAATATTAATATTCTAGGACAGTACGAGTGTATTATTATTGCATGTAAAATACGGTAGTTGAGGCCAGTTAGTAAATTAAGCGTACCTGCTGAACTCGAATAATAATAATAATATAAAGAAATAAAATGTTTGCATTATGTACATACATAATACGTTATAATAAAATTATGTATTAAATGGGTTGTTAGGATAAATACAGACAAAACAAAATGTTAATAACAGTAAAATACTAAGTGTAGTACTTTCACAAATCTGCTGACCCGATTCTCATGATTCATAGGCCCATGTGTATATTATGTATAAATTCTAAATGGATCGAGAGAAATCAACAAGACACTTCCGGAATAAATCAATTTCTGGTTCCTTATTGTTTTTTTATTCCTTATAAGCATATTATAAGATGATATCGTTTTGACAATCATGGTGTTATGTAAAAAAAAAAAAATTCAAAAATTCAAACTTCTACTTACTATTATTACAGCAACATTATAAAATGGTATGTACGATAAAGTAAATTATCGAATAGTGAGGTTGTGGTCTTATATTTAGTCGATACTGTTATCATTAAATTCGGCGTTGTGATAAACTGTTAGAACGCGGAAAACAGACGTGCAGTAAAATCAACAAACCGTTGTTAATATTTTTAAATCCCGTCGGAGCTAACTACGAGTTTATTATATGCAGTTTTATGTGAAATGCCCATAAAAAACTTTCTAAAACGAACTAATACTAGCGAACCCAATAGAACTATCAAAGTCATCCGTAAGAAGTTATGGCTACCGCGAGTACCGACTACAAATTGACATTTCTCCGATCGCAATAAATCGATATCGAGGTAAATCAAAACTTTCTGCGTGCTGTTAGGTAGCTCGTTGAAAACAACATGCCGTGAAACGCGAATTAAGAATTTATCGGTTATTGAAATGTAATAATATATAACACACAGACGGTAATGTGTTTCATTATCAAACTGTTTGAATCGATACTTTCCTAATGCCATCGTAAAAGACCGATACACAATCTACCGGAGGTCACTTGTAAAGCGTTTTATTAATCGGTTACAAGCGACGCGTTATTTCTGACGTGGTGCATTAGCGTTTGCGATTGCGATAAATTATTATATGTTTGACCGTTTTCGTTTTGACAGGAAATACAAATATGAGAAAAATCAACAGAGTAGAAACGCATATTAGGTAATACGAAACACGATCTTTAACCATGACCCAGTGCGTTGCGAAAAGTGTGACGATTCTTATAATATTTAAAATATTATTCCCTTTATTTATGCGTGCTTTTGTCTCCCCCCCTCCCCCCACACACTAAGTTTGGGATAGTTTAATCAAGAGTGAACATGATATCGGGAGTCTGCAGTGAATCCCGAGGAGGAGTGGCGTAAAATTCAAATACCTTGACGTGACGTTTTGATGTATACGAAAATCGCATTTATCGAAAAACGAACAGTGTTTTTGAAGCGCTGTGTAGGCGTAGACTTTGGAAATTCAATTTCGTCAGTACCCCGAGCCGTACGCAATAATTTGGTTATTTTTAATGCGGATCCTCTTGGGAGCGCGCCGTACAAATTTATAATAACTAAATGCAAAGTTTGCTTTTGCTATGACAATAGAAAGAAAAGAGGTGAACTCATTGAATAGGACACGAACGGGGGTTGCCGCGTTTAAAAGCGATTTAAATCAATAATGTTTAAATTAGAAACTTTGCTCGACACCACCCCCACTAAAGTCTGCGTTCCCACCTACGCTTGGCACAGCACTGCCGATTTTGCATTCATTTAGGCATCATCTGGCACACAACTCACATATTGTACACGGGGGGAATGGACTTTGTGCAAATCGCCTGTCTGAAATGTCGTGATTATTAAGCAAGAAAAAGGGTCCCATACAATAAGGTGCGAACGAATGTTTGTGACACATACACGCGATTCTATTTACATAGGTATACGAATGTACGATAACTATAAATAAAAACCAATTTTAATTTAAGATAGTATACATTTTGAAAAACAAAACAAATTAATTAACAACTCCCTTATTAAAAGTTGTAATCGTTCTTGAAAATGAAAACGTTGGTAAACTTAAATTTTTCACATGTCGTTAATTTACTTGTACTTAAATGAGTTTTTTACCATATCTAATGAATAATATTATTATGTTTTATTATTTGCAAACGGAATATTTATTGCTATTCCTTTTTCATACAAATATTGTTATTCTTAGTAAAATAGGTTGATTAAAATAACATTTGAGTGTCTAAAAATAATTAAGTTCTCACTAGATGAATATTTAATGATATTTTATAGAAATATTTCTCATAACAGTATAATTGACCTTTACGTTTGATAAGCAAACTTTCCAATTTCCAAACAATAATTAAAAAATTATCTATTGAAAGGAATGTGAATGGCGTGTCGTAGAACACGATTGTACAAAATAATAATTATAATTTCTAACTACGCAAATTGTTGTCCGTACGTAAAAAAAAATGTCTAATTCATAGGTAACCGTTAACTGTATACTGTATAGGTAACTGTTATATGACTTAATGCTATTTATTTTCACGTTTATTTCAGAACGACAAGTGTTTGATATTAAAAAATAATGTAACATTTATAATGATTACAGGTGTACAAGAAGAAAACGGAAGCCGCCAAGAAGGATTACTTGAAGGCCTTGGCTGCATACAGAGCGAGTCTTGTATCGAAGGTATACAATTTACAATATTCTTATCAAATCATATATGTAAAATATAATATTATAATATTATTATTCCATTATGCACGGGGGTTTCGTTTTATTTACTCTGTTATGTTATACGCCATTCTATAACTTTTACAAACGGAAACTTTAGTGAAAACTTTTCCGGGAAAATAGTATTCAAAATTATTAATAGTCAAGTTTTATCGTGTTTTTTTTTATCGACCGGCGGCAAGGTGGTTGTTGATGGCGGTGTGACGTCGGGTGTGGGGTGGTCGATGGTCGGAGGTGTGTGGCAGAGGTGGCGGTACGTAGTATAGTGGTGATTCTCAAACAAGCGGAAAACTTAAAGACCGCCACCCCGGCCCGGCAAAGAACTTTGCAAAGTCTATCTATGCTCGGGCGCGTTCGAGGGTAGTGGATAAGAGGATTTATACTGTAAATTCACGTAGACGGGACCGGGAGAACCGAATAACCATAAATAATAATAATACATAGTATAACAATATGATTTAGAACTCACCCACCACTGTATTGTTTCTTAAACAATAATAGTACAATGTTCGCATCATATTTGTGTGTGTACCGTATCGTGTGTTATGACTTCTGACTATTATAACGGTTACCTGGTACTTAAACACGCTTGTGTCATTTGCAGGGAGGAGAACCGGACTCGAACATGTACGCTGGTGGGTACGTGGGCAGCTATGGTGGCGTGTACAACGGATACTCACCACCCGCAGGCCTACCGTCGCCACCCATGTCTGTGCCGTCGCCGCACTCGCAAGTTCACGGCCAAGTCAAGAAGTCAGCCATGATGATGGACAATCGGGTACCGGTCATGAACAGCCATCCGCAAAACCACAACCAATCGGTAAGTGTACAAACGGCAGCGCGAACATAAATATAATTCTTGCGTCCAGAAGGCGGAAAATGAGGGGCGGGTCTTTAATATAATAATATGATTTAAGTATTTATTTCTTTAAGCAAATTGTTTGAAAATCTTTCACACGATACCATAATATTATAACGAGTATACCTACACTCAAATACGCATTTCTACCCGCGATAATATTGTGGTTGTGATGCCACCCGCGGGTCCTTTATTGTGTGGAGGTTTGGGTGGTTAGGTCGGGTCGGGTCGGGTATGCGGAGGCCATTTCCAGTTAACATCCGTACATAATAGTATATTATAATGTTATTGGTTATGCCGTTCGATCGCGACAAATCCGGGTCCAGCCATAATAATAATATTACATATGTATCATGATCATCGGCAACACACCAAACATTATATTATTATCTATGTACATAGTATTATATAGTTATGGCGATCCTAATAGCATTATTTTACTGCGTTTTTACTCTAGAAGGTACCTTACTGTCGCGCGGGTAACGATACATGTCATTATATTATTTTAGTATAATATACTTGACACGCACACGTCAATACCGTTTGTCTCTCGTGATTTAAATTGTAAACGTCGGGTTCAAATATAAAACCATAGGAGGTCTATTCTGAAAATAACTTTAAAAAACTCGGACAAATAATATTAAACTTTAAACAGATGTTATTGGTCACAATCCAAATTTAATACTTTTTAATGAGTTGGAAAACGGCAGTATGGGACTATTGAAAACATCAAAGACCACTAAATTATTATAATTCTAGACAACGTCTCGTGATGCTTTTAAGTATATACGTAAATATAATTTGTTCATTTGTTGTAACATCATGGTCGCATATAGTGGCATTATTATTAATATTTATAATGATTTCAACTTTATGGCACCCTTAGAAGCGGATTCGTCTAACTAGACGATTGCTATTAATAAATAAACATTAAACGATGGTAGTACCTACATTACTCGTATGAACTAAATATATTATAACACACAAGTACTGCGATTTTCAAATAATAAATAAAATATGTCTAAACATATTAATATATTATACACACGCATAGAGTTTTGACATTGGTCGAATTTGATCTGTTAAACAATATACGTATGTCTGCTAATATAAATATTTTATTTTAAAAGCGCACGGTGCATTTTAAGTGAAACGGACGATTGTTATATTATGTTTAATGTCCAGTCAAAGGCAATAATTCCCCACAAAAAAATCAAGCACTGACAAAAAAAAAACTTGCCTCTAACAATAAATTACTAAATATCATACGCTATGAGCAGCTACAATACAATATATACATTTGAACAATTACCTATTGTAGACTATTCGCTTGAGTTGTGATATTATTTGAGTTTTATGAATTGTTCTAGAGGTATGGACATTGGGCACCCATTAAAAAGTTTAATTGTGTATATATAGTGAAAACATTAATATTTAATAATCCAATTCCCACACAAAGTAAAGAGTAAGCTGCAGGTACATAATATAACATATAGTTAGTAGACTAATATGGATAAAAAATGATTTATTCAGCCTCATTGTAATTCGCACGGTGCACGATCGTCGTTATCTTATGGCTCTCTCGCGTATAGGGTCGGTGGTATGTGGGCGATGGGTAGACGTATCCGAATCGTCATCCTGAATGGTGACGGTGCTACGGCATGACTACATCGTTTGCGATGTGTCTCAATCGAATTATGTCGTTTATTAATTTATTGTGATATTTTTCTTTCGCCTTTACAGCAACAGACAGCCGGTCTGATCGGCAGCCACAACCAGGTCGCGCCAGGACTGAACCATTTATCGCAGCATCCCCAGGTTGGACTTCCTCCATCGCCACAACAGTCACAGCCCCCGACGCCACCGGCCAATGTTTCATCTGCATACGTGAGTACCATCGCTATAATATTATAGGTACCTACGTACACGTGACTATTACCCGAGTTTACCTATACAGTGTATACATGATAATATGTTGAAAAGTCACGTTGCTAGCGGGCGATAGTGAGTTGTATATATTTTAGGCGCGATAGTCGGTGACGTGCAGCATAATATCGTCGGGAATGTCAAAGATAGGCGTTTTTCGTTTTCACTGAGGCGTCTGATTTCCGGATCGGAAACGCGGGTAGCGGGTTGATTGTAACGGTGGCATGCGTGAGGGGTAGTGGCGGGGGGGGGGGAAGGGAAGCATGCATCGTAAATAATTATCGATGGATGCGAACCAGTTGAGTCCAGCAACAAGTGTACATTGACCGAATGTCAACGACGATGACGAGAATAATAATAACAAAAACAATAATATCTAATGTTACAAGTCCACGAGTATATACATCCTTGTCTAGGTGGACGTACGATTTATTGGATATTTCATTACGTAATGAGTTTGCTCGTACATCACGTGGTGCGTTATCGAGGCGTACGAGTGATTAATAATGATCAATCGTGGGCCCAACGGGGAATTTTATAATCTTTTCCCCGATAAGGATAATATTATATAGGTACAATAAATACGACCGGTCGAGATGACGTGTAAAAATATCGAATTCGATGATTTATCGGATTATTAACGAGAATATTCAAGAGGCGCATTTCCGTTCGTTCGTATCGTGACAAACACTGCTGCAGTTTCCGACCCGATAGCCCACCCCCGTGGACAATAAAGTCGCTTCTCTGGAATTTGCTAAAATACGATTTTGGTATTCTGTGTTAATCAGCGCTCAGATTTTCTTGTATATACACCCCTTTACCAAAGAAGTTTCGAAATGTTTTTCAATGGCAAAACGTTCGTGTGATGATAATGCTAATAATAATAATACAGGTTTTCCTTAGGATTTTGTAATGTTTTCCACTCGAACGCTTCGTCGTCACTTCTTATCTGCATACTCGTAATCGTCTCGCTGAACTGCGCCTCTCCTGATAACGTGACGTTTTTATAATGCGACGTACACATTATCGCTAAAATGATTAGTGGCGGAAAACGGTGGCTTTAAAATGCAAAATTCGGAGGGGAAATAGTTGGCCGAGCTTTGTATCGTTTCGCATTAATAATAACATCATGAAAAATATCTCGCGTGTCAAATGTTCTAAAAAGTATTTGGGCAATATTTTAATATCGTTATTTACACAAAAAATAATAGTAAAAACCTAAACTAAAACGTCGACTAGCTTATATTATTACAGTGTTATAATAATATAATGAACGGTTTTTGTTGTGCAGTTGGGTCCTTGCGAGACGGTCACTATGTAACAATTTATACATATATCGATCTATATACGCAGATATAGTACCTACTTTAATAAGTCGAGGGGACCCGAGGACAGTAATTGAATTCCCGTTTGTTTGTTGTCGAATAAAATCAATACGAATGTAATTATTATATGTACACAAATTTTGTTTTTAATTTAAAGTCCACTCCTATAAATAATATAATATTCTATATACACCTCGGAGTGTCGTCTGTGCGGGGACTGGGGAGTCAATACTCTATACCATATAACGTGTGAGGCGAGTATACGATAATCGACAATAACGCATTACACTTCAAATAGATTTTTATCGAGCTCCGTTCTATCCAGCCAAATTCGATTTGTAGCAAACGATCCTGTTCTACAGCCGTCATGAAGTTGGGTTCATCGTAATTCTCTATTTAATTGTCAATAGAGTAGAGGCGTATTGTGAAACGGTTTCTTGATGGTATTTTTAAAAGCACGTAGGCACTGCGAGAAAAGCTCTAGCGATCGAGAAACAAACAAAATATTGTAATACGAAATCGCCGAATCACCTGCGATCACATAATAGTGCGACGTGTGTCCTGAAACGGCGTCATCGACTAGGCTTAAATTATAATATTTGTATCGTTTTTCCAGTGGCCGTGGTGTTTCAACCCGACGCAAAACAGCCATTAGCCGGTGTCTCGCCGACACCAGCTCAGTAGCAGTCGGTCGACGTGTGCATACGAAACGGATGCGGCAACGACGTCGTATGTCTCGCACCGGAAGCCGGATGGGACGACGAGTATAATCGCGGTTACGAGTGTCGGCACCAACACTGCAAGTAAGTCCGAATTTGTATTTTATGTCGAAGCGGCGACGACGGTGGTGGCATATAAGTCTGGCGTAATCTCCATGCGACTGTAAATATATCGAAGTTATTAGTTAGTTGTTTTTTTTTGTTGTTGTTGAAGTCCCAATATAGTACGAATCGAGTCCCGAAGGCACACGCTAATTATTGAATCACGGGAAATTTAAAATATAATACTAGTCGAGTCAACAACTGACTTCCGTCAAACTACAAAAAAACAAAAATTTCAATATTTCCATATTTGTACACACTTAGGACTGTTCGTAATGAAACATTCGATTAATGTGTGTGATATATTATGAATAATTCAGTTCGTCGAAATATTATAATAGTTCAAAAAATTGTAATAATATAATATTGTATTGATATCATGAATGATATCACGTAGTGTGACCTAGGTACAAGTATATAATATTGTCGATTTTATATTATACCTACTCTAAATAATCGTAGGACTCAATTAGTATATTTTCAACGCACAAAGAGTAATTTTCCGGAAATCCGTAGTGATTCCCGCACAGTTTCTTCGATTGTACAGGTGCGTGTAGGTTAAAAAATCGGATAGGAAATGAAATATTCATTTTCATATCATCATAATATAGTCTAAATGAAAACGACACTTTTATTTTTTGTATTTGACGGAAATGTGACCATTGACACCCAACGACCTCTGCGAAGGTTCGGTAAATGTCAACTTGCTGTTGTAACGTGGTACCACGATGTATGTCTCGACTAGTTTTTACGCCACCCTTGCTCCCACACACGTGTCGTCGGCGATCTTTTAGATTATAATGCAATCAATGTGATTGTTTTCTAATAACGTTTGTTTCGTTTTACAGGATTACGGTGAACGACTGGTCTTAAGGGCGCTAAAGAGGCCATAAACCAAACGCCCTAAGTCGATCATCCTCCTCGTCCTCTTCCGGAAAACCAAGAGACCTGAAGACCGCTGTCTGTCCCTTGTATATTATACGATTATTATTATATATTAATTATTACATTGTATTATATTATTATTATTATTATTATTATAATTATTATTACGTATGTAAATCCCTGTGACTACGAGTATCTCATATTATAATGCTTGTGAATATTTATATTTATAAGAAAAAAATAATATGATAATTGATAATATTATTATATCTAACGCGTACTATAATATGATATTATTATTACATACATAAATATAATATATTATGCTGCAGTTTGTACATATATATATGTATATTTTTTTTTGTTGCGATAATATCATTGAATCATTATGAATGTAAATAAGAATGTCGTATTTAAGCAATAAATTTGCTCCTGTAAATGTAAGCAATGTCTCTCGCGACAATCCCAATGCTGTTTTTGTGCACATAATAAATATAAACATAATATTATTAATATTGTTAAAATGAACTACTATTTTTTAACGTTTAAACCGTTTTTTTATGTTAAAGCATTAAGTTTTTTTTTAATGTAAATAATATTTACAATTTTGTTTTGTATTATATATTAAATATAATATATGACCTAAACCGTACAAGCGATATGGCTAAGTTCACGTTAGTCTTGTCTTACATATTATTATTTACCATAAAACCATTGGTAACTAGTACCACGGTAAATAAAGTATTCATGTCAATCGTGCACTGTAAATTGTCACGTGTTTAAGTTATAAAGTGTTATGATACCTACTAAAGGACATTTAAAATGTAAAAAATTATAGCTAGGTACTCATATCATTGTGAAATTATATTATTTTTTATTCAAGTATTAACATTATTGCCTAATATTTATTTTTGTTTTATTTTTATTTTATTATTTAGCCAAATTGAAAATTTTAAAGTTGTTATTATACTGAATATTTTTTCTCTTTTGTTTATTTTTAAGTAGGTATGATTTTATACTTTGTACATAAATGATTAAGAACGCTCATGTTATCTGTTGTTTTTCAATCTGTTTATATAGTATATAAATAAAATGTAAACGATTAAAAATGAAAAATGAAAAATAAAAAATGTAATTAAATAGTAGAAAATAATTGCTAGTTTTGTAATTTAATTATCTATCCGAATCGGTTGTAACTGATTCGATGTCGTTTTTTTTTTACAAACGATGGTGTCAATGACTAGTTACTATTTAATATTTATTATTATTATACAATGATTACACTTGAGGTAATATATTAATTTATCTACGGCAGTTTTGAATTATGTGTTAAACGAGTGCTCAAAACCAAATTATATTCCGGGTAAATCAGTTATTTTCAAATAGCAAGAATGGAGTCGTTGTGGTTGAAAATTATCGGATATTTTTAACGAGCACATCATATCTTTGATAATATTATGATCAACGTCATTTAATTAATCCTAAATGTATAGGAGTTTCGGGACACAAATCAAAATTAGTTATTAAAAAAATAAAAAAAATGTATCTTATTTAAATGCTACATATCGTATTATTAGTTTTATTATATAAACTTATATTTTTATTTAAACATTTCTAGTTGTAAGACTTAACGATCTATGAGAAATAATGGTTACAGAAATATTTCTCAGCATACTCCCCCAAGCACGTGCGCAATATATTTTGATTATATAACTCATTATATTTCTGATTATTGAATTACCTGCAGTATGGCGTACATCCACATACGTTTAGTTTTTCTACACTTACATAAATATATTTTAACCTCTCAATATGCAATGAATATTTGAATATTTATTATTTTATAAAATCAGCATATTGACATATAACTATCAGTAAAATAATAAATACCTTACTGACAATTATTAATAATTTTGAATAATTATTTAATTCAATCACAGCTCATTATTAAACTTTCAATGAGAATTTGATCATTTTCCGTACAATTGGAACAGTTTTTTTTAATATCTGAAATGTCCACTTACTCAATGTTCGGTTGTTACACACACAACAGTATAGTGTGCAATCACACACATTGAAATAATTTGAAACTTTATGGTTTTATAAAATGCATATAAGATCCATTTCTACGACGAAAAAACAATTATTATTAAAACAATATCATAACAATAATAACAATTTTTAATTACAATTTTAGTATCAAAACAATGTGTATAGTGTCACATATGAGCTTACATAAATTTAATTTGTATTAAATACATACATGAGATTCAACTACTATTTCAGAGTTTAAATTCCTCATTAGTTGTAAACGTTGTGAGGTATTACCTCCGATGTTTTGAACTAAATTCACGTTAAAATAATAATAATAATAGTGATGATGATAGTAATAATAATGAGATTTCCGTCTTTGTTGGATGTCTTTTGTTAGTAACTATTGTTAGTTTCCCAAAACAGTACTTAGGTTTTTGTACTGTAGATTTTCAAATATTGTTTAATAATAAATAATAAGCAGTTCAAATTTGTTTTAGTAGATTATTATTTTCCTGCAATTGTTCTTATTATATTTTGTTGTTCAATTTTTAATTAAAATTGCTTTTTTAAATTAAAGTTTCGTCACGGATAATAAAATATTTTTACTATTAATTCTTATTAACATTATAAAATATAATTAACATTATTTAAAATTTTAAAAATAAAAAATAATTATTTATTTATTAGAGGACAAATATTCCTGACTTATTTCATGATGAGTATTTATGGTAACAATTAGGTACTATCAGTGGATATTTTATATGTTACAGCTGATTCTGCACGGCGTTGGCCTGTATATTACCTGCCTTCTTAATGTACTCTATTAAATGTAAACTGCATATATTTCTAACACACTAATTTTGGGTAGTTTCGATAATAATATGTAAAATACAGGTCAAATACATTAGATTGTTAGTAAAATGTTATATAGTTTTGTGATCTATAAATCACAACCGCACACGGATTGTCTTTCATTCAAGAATGACAGAATAAAATATTAAAATGTGTTGTTATAATGTGATATTTAGTTCTGAAGTTTTGTAGAGGAATAATGTGAATATCGTTATTATAGTATTGAGTATAACATATTATGACTTGACTGATACAAGTTTATATAAGCTATCTATCTCAATAATTTTAAACTTCTTAAAATAAGCACGTGAATATGTTTCCGTCGGTATTAAGTACAGTATATACTGTATATATCATATTATATTGACTGAATCCACCAAAATATTTTGATTTTTGTTTGAGATGATGTCTTACCGTCCACACTGTAGTGCATGACTGTCAATATTTTGTGTATCGTCAGTCACAACAATGAACTTATAAATAAATTATAATTTTTTAAGCATGTGATCAATTTAACAATTTTCTACGATGCCATTCTCAATATATGTACAAAGTGCATATATAAAGGTTAAGGAGACTATGACAAAGTATTATGTGGTTTATATTAAACGTACGTATTTGAAAATTTTCATTATAAAAAATATTAAAGTTTATAAACCTGTAAAATCCTATTAAGTTCTGTTTGAACTTTATAATCGTTAATTTTCGTTTGTACCTAAAAATAACCTAATATACATATTTATATTGCATTTAATATAAACAAAAAATTATATATAGTAAATAATTGTATTGTATCAAAAGAATATAAATCATAAGTTTAAAAAAATATGGCATATTAAAAAATTATTATTATACTGAAGAAATTAATAATATTATCAAATTCTATTTTTTTCACCAACGGTGGCGAATATGTTCATTTGAGTACTAATTCACTAAAAGACTTGGCGTACATACAAGTTATTGTTGTATTTAAAAATATTTCTCTACATGAGTTTCTGTACCATATTCAAACAGATAATAAGATGAAATCTGCACAAACTTTATTTATAACATAATACCTAATGTATCATAAAGTTGTGATTAGATTGTTATCCTGCAGGAGTTTTAGAAATGACGGCAAATTTAACCGAAACTTTTCCACGTCAGTATTGAAATTAAATGGAAATCACATAATTTATGTCAATATAGGAGTTTCAATCTATTCAAATTTTTATTTATTCTCTAGGGGACATTATTTGTGTTTGCTGTTGTCAAAAACAATACTTCTGCTGTATAGGTAGGTACATAAATAAATCATAATATACATTCTGTAAACATCAAAACCGTTGTTTGTCATAATCCCTGGTTAATTGAATATAGTTAATTGTGATCAAGCTTTGCGCTGTTCAGCATTCAGTTTCAATGAATATTTACCTATGTTATGACTTATGCACCAGCTGTATGTAAAATACTAAAATGTGCTTCAATATAATATGATATGTTTAATTCAAGTGTGTGGTCTTGGATATATCCAGCTCCATTTTATGTTTATTAAAATAAATTTCTTTTTATAACTGCAGAACTTATGTTTGAAAAAAAAATCATTTTTTGAATATTGGATTTTTGTTGTTTCCACTTTTTTATTTTACATTATTGATATTTTTACCTAATAGACTTATCACATAATTGTATGTCTTAAACACGTATTATGAAAATAGTTGACATTAATAATATTATATAATTATGTTGGTGTGTCAAATATTTTTATATTATTCAGTTATATTTTAAGTTTACATTACTTAAAGCAATTAAAAATCAATAATTAAAGATTATGTTATGAATGTATATGAATGTGTTCAGGAGATGTTTTGTATTTTAAAATTTGTATTTATTAACACATAACACAGAGGACATGGTACTTTAATATTTTTTTATACATTTCGCTAAGATATATTCAGCCAATTTATTTTGTTTTGGAACAATATTTCGTTAGAAAAACTATAATAATTGGCACGATAAGCAATCGTATGGATTGCAGGAAGCACACGTTTACAGTAATGTCAACGTCAAGTAATAATTCAGTTTATTAACAAAAACTCAATAATTTCGTTTCTTATTTCACAATGATCTTATTCGTTAAAATGCATTAATAAAAAATAATGTTTATACAAAAGGACTCGTACCTGTACAATATTAATGGAAACAATAGACTAAAAATATAATCATGGACATTAATACCTAATAATTATTTTAATATAAATATATATAATATATAGGTATAGCCGTTATTAAACAATATGGCTGAACAAGAACGGGATAATATCCAAATATTCAAAATAATAATAATAATAATAATAATAATAATAATAATAATAATAATCGTATCGTGTCGCTATTTGTTTAGGGTTCCGTAGGAGGTATATAACATATTCTGATTGCCAGAGACTATATAAATTTTAAACTATTTCGTTATGAACAATAGTAATATAATAACATAAACAGTGGCCTGTTATGTAGGCTTACGAAAAACATGCATGTTTAGAATATTGTATAAATATTATTGTTTAATAATACTTATATGATATACAAGATGAGATTTACTAATCGGATAATAATAATAGCGTACATTTTTTGTGAGTGTTTTCTGTTTTTGATGGAATGTCTTTCCTCGTCCTCAAGATTTCGTATATGAGTCTCGGCAAATCATAATCTAATATAATAGGTGTGTAAGCTTATGTGGAAAAAAACATTTAATAAAACGGCTGACAAATAGAAGGTATACCTATGGAAGGTATGTATTTAATTTGTAACAATAGTAAATTATACTGTATAATATTATATATATATATAAAAAAAAAATACATAAATACCTATGTACATTGTACACACATTAATTTTTTACTATTCACATACGATAATAATATAATATTATATGGTAATAATAATGTACATACAAATTGGCGAGCACACAAAATATCGGTTTATTTTATTATGAGGTTTTGGTAACTCTTAGGTACCCATTACAACAAATTAATATGATAGTAATAATAATATGTCAGAGCTCGTTCCGCGATTGACCGATGAGTTTAAACAATAACACTAGCAGATACTCATTACTCACGAAATCTTTATCGTTTTACTAATATTATCATTTTATTACGTTGTCACTTATCCCAAGCGATTTATAGATATTTTCGAGAAGAAGATTAAAAAAATCGATTGATTATAAACGGTGTTTGTCGGAGAGTGGATAGTATTGTTATTGATAGTATTTGTTAAAATATTATCATAAGCTTCTAATAGGAACAGCGTTGTACCTAATGCGTGTTTTAAAGGAAATTGCATAAAAATGTTCATAAAAATCAATTCATTATAATATTTTTATGACGACAGTTTTGATGATGAGTGCCTTGTAGTTTAAGTAAAAAACCATTTCCCGAACTGTTACCTCACCGCCACGACCAATGCACCAACGCGGTTATAGGAAAACATGGTTATCATAATATTATTATATGTCTGTTATCGAAATGTTTGCGCGTGGCAGCAGCATTTTTAAAATCATCGCGCAAAGAGTTTAGGTTTCAATAATATTTTACTGTTGTGGAAATATTTTAAAAAAGCCATCAAGAATAACATTATTTTCTGTAGGGAGTCGGTGACCCGAAACTCATCGGTCTTCCGGCGGAACATCGATAATATCCACATTATAGTATAGTTACATTATAATCTCGTGAATTTATGTATTTTTCGGTCGCAATTGACTTCGATAGGGGACTTATTGGGATCACAATTAGTGTACACCATTAACAGTGGCAGTACAGCTCTTACATAGTATAATTTTTCTAATACATTCTATCATTACAACATCAATACACACGATTAATATTTAATCTTACAACATTAAATAATATTAGGCATTTTAATATTTAATCAATATTTCACGGTTTTTGTGAGCAATGTTCGATGAACGACTCGGGTGTGGGCGTTTTCCTTTTTCCAATGACGTTGTTATCCCGACAACAAACTACTTTGTGTACGTATAACAATATTGCATTATGTAATACTTTATTTTATTATATCGTATCCAATTGAAGAGAACTTAATTTGCATCGGTTCGGGATGAGTCATATTTTTTTCCATTTTATTTATATTTTATTTTTAAACTTTTTCGATATGCATAATAATAAGATCCGAATGAAATAAATTATTTGTTTGTTCTTGTCTCGTGTCGGTAAACTTTTAACAAAAAGTAAATTCTGTATCAGGTTTGGCCACACAGAATTACAAACTTTATTCCGGCACGATGGCACGTAGTTTTTTCTGTTTTTTTAGTAACTACATCCGTCACATTTTGTATAAAACCGTTGAAACTAGCCATCGTTGAATTCGATTTTAAAATGTTGAAAGTTTATACTTTTGGTAAAATTATTCGGGCAACTGTTGTATTTAAACACTATTTTGAACTGTTACATACTTCACCCTTATGTGCGATGTAACATATAGCTAAAATTGTGGGACTTTGACGATGAAAAAAAACAGTTGATAAAATATATAAGTACTACTTATGAGTCATGACCGATTTTGAGTTAAGAAGTTTTCCATTTTAATGAATTGTGAAGAAATACAACATGAGAAGCTTAAGATTAATTTTGCAAGCGCGTTAAAGGCTATACTGATGACGTGTATCCGTCTACTGTTATATATGTTTAATATTATTAACGACGTTTAAGTTTAATTAGATCTTATTTATTTATATTTTTGATATATACAATAAATATTGTATATACCTTTCAGTGATACGATATCGTCGGGTTCCCGGAAAATCAATAGTGTCATTGGAAAACGGAGATTTTTATCAAAACGCATAAAAGCGCAGCGTGTAAAAAAAAAACAGTAATTATTAAATAATTTCAACATAATTTTTGGTAACTAAAATCATTAACGACCAACGGAATAACAATAATAATAATACTAACAACATTTCACTTGAACAAAAAACCGATACAACAATAACCGTTAAAAATATCGATCTCAAACAATAATAATAATAATAATAATAATAATAATAATAATAGTAATAATTTCAACGATAATACGTAATGTAAGTTTGAGGACGAGGACGTTGACGGTGAGAGGGATGATGCATAAAAGAAGGGGTGGTTTCACGGAGGAACCGAGGAAATATTTATTTTAAAGATATAATACAATGTCGTTATCGTTATCAATTACATGTAATAATATTATGTACAGAGACATCTTTAGTGGGTGTCGTTTCGTGTGTGCACTTTCGCACTTTCGCACTTTTGCAACGCGTCGAACATTAAGTAATGTCATAAGTAGAACAAGTCGCCGCCGCCGCCGCCGCCGCCACCATCACCATCTCCGTCGCCATCGCCGACACCGCCGCCAGACGACTCGCGGAGTTGGTCGCATATCCTGGTCAGGTCGTTGGCCAACCGGTCGATTTCCGTGTCCGACGACCGGCGGTGGCCGCGGTTCGACTGTCACACGTGCAGTTCCTCGACGGCCACCGCCTTGGTGCACGGTTCTGTGCCCGCGTCCACGGCCAGGCTGGACGAAGACGCGTGCGGGTGATGCTGGTGTTGCGGTTGCGCGGGACCGGCGCCAGCGGCTACAGGGCCGGAACACGTGCAGGCCGGCAGCGTGGACGAGGCGGCCGCGTGTCTCCTGATGGTCCCGTGAAGGTGCTGCTGGTGGTGATGGCCACCGCCGTGGTGATGGTGATGGTGATCCGGCCGCGGGCACTTTGGCGGCGGTGGGGGCCGGGGCAGCGTGGACGACGCCCCGATGCCCACGATGCTGCCGCCCGGGTGATAGCACTGGGCTGCGACGTCGGCGAATTCGGCAGGGGGTGGTTGCGCGGCCCCCCTGGACATACCGGCCGCGGCCACTGGCCCGCACACTCCTGCACCCTGGTCGGTGGGAGACTGCGGACCGTTCGGGGCGACCACGGTGGTTACAGGAACTGGTGGTTTCTTCAGTATTGAGTGAGGTTGTTGGTGCTGCTGTTGGTGCTGGTGCTGCAGGTGTTGCGTCACGGGCCGCGTCTCCATCATTTGCAACAACTCAGTGGCTCCTAGAAAGGGACATTATATAAAAAAATTAATACAATTTTATAAATTTTTATTTGTATAATCTTATAAATTTTATAAATTTCGTTGTTATAGCGAAAATTACCTTGGGAACCCAGTCAGGTAAAGGTGTATTTGACGCATTTACCTGACTGTTATGATATTTTTGGGTCTTAATAATACATTTTAATCTGAAAAGGTGAGATTTTTTCGCCCAATAAAATAATTGATTCAAACCAGGGCATGAAATCAAAATTAAAGATTTTGATTTTAGTTTTGATTTCAAATATTGATATATTTGTTTTTTACTGATTTAAATTTAAAACATGATTTTTATATAGATTTTGAACGTATTTTTTTGATTTGAAATATAAATTTTACATTTTTAATTTTGATTTCTAACTATGAGAAACTTATAATCGTTTGAGCGGCTGTGTAATAGGCCTAAGAAAACGAAATAAGTATTAATTGTTTATTATTACCAATATAATATTTGTATATTATAAAACAATAAAACAATTATTGTTTTTGTATAAATTATCAATTAAAATTTTTTTCAATTTCAATATTACAAAAAAAAATTTGATTTTGATACCACTTGATTACTTAGATAATTTTTAACGATTTTGATTGATATTCAAAATCGATTCCGATATTTGTTTCAAGCCTTGATTCAAACATTTTCTCTTGGTTGGTATATTTTTAAAAACGTGGTATTTTGTAGATTAGAATGAAAAAATTTGAATTCGACCTCTTTTCACCACCATATGTTCAAAGAAATTATCGTAGTGGTAGCCCGACTTATTTTGATTTTCCCCGATCCGGTTTATCGCATTCATACTTAATTAGATTTACACTATCGTGATCAATACTGGATTGATAATATTATGTGATTTATGAAATCGAATTAAAAACGTGGAGTTCTGTAAAATAACTTATTTTTTGTTTTTCAAGTTCTATTATTTAGAAAAAAAAACACAAACTGTGTATTTACTAATTATCACTGTCATTCGTCAGCGTATCGAATTTTCTAATTCGAGTTTGTGAAATCTGATGAATTAGTTTATTTGATAAATCTATGATTGTTATTTAGAGGTTATACGGGTTCAAATGAACGATCTTGGCGTACCGAATAGTTCATTCCTTTTGAAGTGGATTGTATCTTTAACAAATGGGAACTATTTACGGTACCTATTATATTACAATCGCGATGATATCCAAATATCCGATAACGCTGATGATTTAAAATTTTAAACAAAGCGCAAATCAAATAGATCCACGCGGAAATATTTCAGCTTTGGATTATTGAAATCCGGCAGACGATGATTTTATATTGGATATTTTCCTGGGCTCAACTGTTTTGTTCGGTATTTTATAAACCATGGTCATATTATGTATGGATACACGGATCCGATAATAATTTAATGAAATTAAATAACAACAACGTGGAAACGGCGTAGGATGTTATATATTACACTACATAATACATATTATATTATATATTGTTACAATATGACAAAAAAGTATCATACAATGTGTTTCCAGACAATACGTCTAGCCGTCTAGGTATTTCAAAACGATTATTTTGCAGTACGATAGTGAAAAAATTACTTCCGTGTTGGAAGTATTGTCACAATTTATTGTTAATAACGGTTGTCAGTAAACAAGTTTGATATAAAAATAATATTATTTTCGCAATTATAATTAAGATATGATATGGTAAACTCGTAAATTCATTACGAATACGTTCTAAAAGTTGAAAAACTATGATATTCATCTCGTGCATTCAAATATAGACGTGATTGTTGCTTAGGAATATAACGTGGATGGAAAGGAGTAAAATATTATATCATAATAGATCGTGACGACGTATATGTATAGCGATCACAATCCTATGTGTTATTAAACGAGGTTGAGTGGTACTATTTTCAGAACTAATCGACGGCGTTTTACTCTGTGGTTGTCCGAGTGTAGCCGTGTCGCTTTCCGCGAAGTGTTTGCGGAAAATCATATCATACGAAAACTCATAGGTGAATGTTTGCTAAGCCTATAGTGCTCGAAATGGGAATTATTAAGTTGAGGAGCTCCATCCAACGGTTTAAAAACTGCGTTCCATGTGCACAATTATTTAAGGCAGACCTGCGGAGGCCTTTTTCCACAATTCGAGCATCCCTGGCTGAACCCGTTGACCACACCCGATCGGGCATAGTCAAAACCAAAAACAGCATAAATATACGTAATCATATCGTATTATAATATCATGATTTATAAATATCTCTCACAAGTTTCAGATAAATTTAACCGCGAATATTATTACGAATAAACTTATACGAATAGTTTTACCATATTATATAAACTAGTCTGGTTTTTGATTTAAACGTTTTCGTTATATTGACTTCATATTATAATAATGTTAAGTCTTTACCGTAACGAAATATTTGCCGTCACCGCACAACCTCACCTCGTCTTATATATATTATACGCTTGGTCTATTAGTATTAGGTCTGTGATTAAACCACAGTCGGTGTACCTACGGTTGCAGGTATAAGTCGTATGACGTTTCGTGAGTTCCGGGATATCGTCGGGCGAGTGCAGTATCAATCGGCGGATGAGATGACGATTCGTAAGGATATGAGTGCGATTCGTGTGTTTTACAGTTTTATATACACATGCAGCGATGTTTACTGCGTCCACAAGAATACTTCGTAAAACTAAAAACCGGATCTCGGCCCCTGAATGAAAAATAATCCTAATCGTACACATAATGGTGATAATCATAATAATATTATATCGTGTACATGGCGCGAGTTTCTGTTCGACGACTCCGGTGTTGCTGGTCGCTTTCCTTTTACCTATATTATATTCATATACAAACGGAACTGCTAAACTATAAATCTTGACGAAAGTTGGTTTATTTTTATTTTTACTTGGTATATATACGTATATATTTTTTAGTGGCTTCTACCTAACTCGACTAATTTATTATCTCGTATAAAAAGAAAAGAAAACGCTGCAGTGTGCTGTTAACTGTACACGTCATAGAGAGCGCACTAAACAAAATATATATGCGTGTTGTATACATATATATGTACGTAATAAAAATAAAGAAATTGTTCTTCGTGAAATGAAATTTGTTCATATTATTATTATTTGCTTTGCGTATAAGAAACTGGCAAATTGTAATACTGTTGTTATACGGTTGCCGGGTCACAAATGTTAATTAGTGTACGCGTCAACGGACATTATACCTGCACAATTATATTATTGTAATAAAATATCGCATGTTTGAGGAAAAAATAAAAATAAAATTAGCTTGTAAATTATTACTGCAATGAAATTTGTCGTACGATACCTTAATTTATTGTTTAAGGAAACTGGAAATCGTTGTGTATAAATTATGAAAAGAACTTGAGTCAATGCAGATAATACATTATAATTATATTGTGTAGTCTTTAAAATTAATTTTAAAATTATTTAAATTTGTTTTCTCGCAGCCGTCTAATGTTTGCTTTTTATTTTTATTTATCATGTGGATAGTTAACCAAATATATCATTGCTTTTAAATTTTAATTAAATGAATAAAATGAAAAGTTTTATACCGAGTTCCCCCATAAATGTATTTATATTTCATTTAAATAAAATATAATGTACTTTTATCATTATTAGATTAATTTATGGAAAATTGTATGTTCTAGAAAATTAAAATGTTTGGATTGAACGAGTTTTTTTAGCTTGGAACAAATGAAACCGGGACTAGTGAATCGTCATTTTAAATCAGAAAGGTATCATATTATCATTGTTATTAAAACAATTTTAATGAAAATGGTATTTGTAGGTAGTTTTTATTTTCTAGTAATAACTGACAGTGATTTTAGTAGGATGTGAACCAATTGAATATTCTCATGATGATTTGAGTAGGTTGTAATAATTAATAATTATAAATTATTAATAATAATTATAATTATTTAAATTATTATTAATTTAATAATAATTAATAATTATATATTTATATCTAAATAAATCACAGTTAAATCAATTATTTGATTTTCGTCCTTGCACTGAGAATCTAAATTTTAAAGTTTAATGCAAAATGAATCTAATAATACAGGAATAATTAACATGTTCAAATCAATAGAGTAGTATGGCCATGAGTAATTAATTGCAATCAGTTAAAAATACCTGTATGTTTGTATATGCCGGTAATATTGTTTTAATGTGAAAGATAATAAATGTAAAAAACTAATATAAATCGAATCATTAATTTTATTTGATTCATATTTAGTCGATTTAATCATTATATTTTTGATGAAATGTTTATTTTATTTTGTTTTTTTGATAATATGTTTTGTTAGTACCTGCCTACAATCGTAAAACTCTGTATCTAAACACTTTTTTTAAATTGTAATAAAATTGTGCACACTTATTAAAAACTTTTATTATCAACTACTTTCACGTTTTCGTTCCAAATATCTCTATTTTGTCTTCCCTTAAAGAAGTCATAAAAGTAACGTTCGCTTTATCTATCGTTCGAAAAAAAAAACACATTATTTTTTTATTTCTCTTTTATTATAAGCTTTAGGTTCTAACCGTTGTCTAGTTTTTAATGTTTTTTTTATTTATTGTTATCATTATTATTATTTTTTGGAAGTGTTCCAATTGGGTTATCAATTGATATAGGGGCATTATTATTATGATTCATGGAACTTAATTCTTGTGCACACAATTTAATAATATTTGTATTCCTGTACTATAACAAATAATAATATGTATCGACATAACTATAATATGCGTGATTACCGCTGTATATATTATATTTCAAAAGACCCATTAGTGCAAAAGTTTTAGTCTGTCCATTATACATTAAAACTAAGAGAGTCGTTCACTTTACGGATACTGTGAATTTAAGTAATTTATCCCTATTCCCTCTCCAATATTATTATAGTATACTTAAGACGATGATATAATTCGTACCTATATCATACTCATCGTGAGCTATCTTACAACGACTGTTGTTTTTTTTTTTAAATTGTCACAACGACTTTAATGAGGCGTTCTTTTTATAACCTTTACAATTGTTTTTTTTTAGAAGTACGTTTCTGTACACCTATAGTTTTTCGTGGTTGATAAAATGTTTATAGTCTCAGACGTCTCTTCCTCGTTGACATAATAATTATAAGAATAAGGAGTAATGATTTACGGGGTCGCCAAAACGTCGCATTTGCATCGTCGTCGTCATC
This sequence comes from Acyrthosiphon pisum, assembly GCF_005508785.2. NCBI lineage: Eukaryota > Metazoa > Arthropoda > Insecta > Hemiptera > Aphididae > Acyrthosiphon > Acyrthosiphon pisum. Next base: position 70,311,222 of record NC_042495.1, read on the forward strand.
TTAGTTGCGATTAAAATATGGGAAGAGGATGGAAGCTCGAGGATCACGCACGTAGAATTTTAGGGACGCAAGGTTTGATAGGTACCTACGCTATAAAAAAAAACAAAATAACGTACGCATGAAATAATGCCCAGTGGAGAGAAAAACGACGGGCTGAGTCAAGATTTTTTATCAGACAAAACAAGTAGATAGACGCAATGGGCGAGGGATGAAATTATTAGGATAAAAACGGTGGCGTCATAATAATATTTGGACGTGTAAACAAGCAGCTGCTGCAGTATATAAGACGCGCTAGGGTGTCGTTTTGAAAATTATAAACAAAAGTTGAATCCTGTCGGCTGATATTAAATTTAGAGATACAAAATAATTATTATCCTTGATGCGTAAAAGCCGTTAAGTATCTGAATTTTCTAAGTATCTCTGTGATTCGACGCATTATTGAAAGTATTGTAAAAATATACTTTAAAAATTATATTTAAATACATATACAATCATATAAATTTAGAAAATAATTAAAGTTTATTCAAAATGCTTTTATGAAAATATACTTAAGGGTATCGGAGTCTGTGCGTTTTTAGTATAAACACGTACCTTACAGGAAAAACTATCAAACACAAGTATAAAGTACTAGAAAATGAAAGCAAATAAAATGTTTGAAATACTTTAATATTAATTAAACAATAAAGGTGGTTAATGAAATATAAAATAAATTAATATTCAAATAAATGTTTGATAATTTGATTTTAATTGTAAATAAAATAGTAGGTATAGTGGTTATGAAAAAACAATCTAAATTCTTTTGTATTTTGAAAAGTATTTACATAAAAGTATTTGATTTGCAAATACAAAGATGTCCAAGACAATATTTAAAACAATTTATAAATACTTAATTTAAAAAGTATTCTAAATACATTACAAGACTTTTTATTGCCTTATTGTATATGCTAAATATATATAATTGTTGAGCTTATTAATTCGTCGTAAGTGCTACAAAGTAGCAAGTAGGTAGTGTTCAGATATGTGTTACTGATATGTTACTGCATTTAATGTGATGGAAATTTCATGTTTTGCATTTGTTCAATTTTTACTTGAATATCAATATATGTATATATATATATATTTTAATAACTGTTCTCTTATCGAAGAATATTATATCTGAGCTATATCGGCTGACGAAGAAGAGATGGTTGAAATTTAAAGTTATTTTTATTGTCATATTGGGCCTACTATCCTGAATATCCTGAAACAAATTCAGTTCTGGGAAATAAAATTCAACAGTCACAAAAATGTGTTTCTTATATAAAAATATACTTTAATTTTTAATATTAAAATGCATTTTTAAGACTGTTTTATTTGTATCGCATTAAATAGCCTATTGATCTACACTATTTGCATAATATATATTATGGTTTGGACACATAGTTAGGGTTTACCTCCTGTAGAACACAAATTAGTCATCGGACCTCCGTTCTCGGGACGCTTTTTGATCTTTTTGATCCGGTCGTCCTGCTGCTGCTGCTGCAAGTCCTCGGCATCTCCTCCGGCACCGGAAGTCCGCCGGCTGCTGTTGCTGCTGCCCCGTCTCCCACCCCAACCGGCTGACTTGTTGCAGTAGATCACAGCGAAAATCATTATGTTAAGGAACAACAGCGAACAGCCAATGCCTATAGCCACTGCCAAGGCCAACGGAAACGTCTGATACGCCGCACCGCCACCACCACCTCCACCACCTAATTCATCCTGGCCATCGGAACCCGACGACGATCGACCACCACCCTCACCATCGTCTTTGTCACCACTCGGCCCGTTTTTAAGCTGCCGGCCTCCACTTCCAATACCACCGTCGTCATTATCGCCATCCCCGCGATCTGAAGATGAGGAAGACGCTACCACTACCGGTGGAGGCTGTAGCACGTTCGTCCCATTGGCTGTCCCGCCGTCGGAAGTCCCGGAAGTGGTCTTATTGCCAGTCGTGGGCTGTTGCATAATGGCTGGTGGCTGACCCCGGTAGTACACGTCCGGTGACGGTCTGCTGGTCGTCCTTTCGGAACCCTGCGATCGATGATAAATGATTATTATTACTATCATAAGTATTATTTGTTATACATATGATTAAATTTGAAGTCATGTAAACATTCTATTTGAAAAACAAACAATTTTCAGATAGTATGTGGAATACTCTCATAATATTTGGATATTAGTGATTACGATCCAGGAAAAATACAATATAATTGAAGTAATATTATTATAAATTATAATAAATTATTGATATTATATTGAAAAAGATGAATCCAAGTCAACGGTTAAGTGTAGTGAAATTGCCTATCCAACACGCCGTGTTACCATAATCGATGCGCACAACAGAAACATGCATTTTATGAGATACTAGAAAAAATGTATCCATTGGTGTTACAAACACTGATACAAAAAATGACAAAAATCATATTGTAAAAGTCTATAAACCTTAATACTATATACAAAAGTCACTATTATACTAAGATGTAAGCGCTTCATATTATAATATCTAATGTTTATACATTTAAGTTTGAATTCAAAATTTTTTTTTTTTTATAAATACTTATGTAGAAAATGAACAAATTTTAAATAACAATGAATAAAAATATATTTCCAAGATATGTTAAATTGTACGTATTAAGTATTATGTAGCTTCGTAAAAGACTTATAAAACATTCTATCAATTGGATTTTTTGGGCGATGCGCGTATCAAGTTAATTTTATTTTTTTTTTAAAAAAGGCCAAACCAATTTTACAATATTTCAATTATTGAATAGTTTTAAGTACCTATCATTACCAATGATTCGTGATAATTATTAAACGTTAAAATACGTCAATACGTCAAATCTCTTTACAGTTATTAAACTTGATTTTATAGTCCAATTATAATTTTGAAAATGTATTTCTGTTTTTATTTTGTAATATCCGGGTAAATTATACTATTACAACTATATTATTATTGAGATTAATGTATTTGCTAAACCAATCAAAATTAATGATGCAAATATATAAATCCTTAGGTATAAAATTACAATTAATTAAAATTAACCATTAGTATAATGGATTGAACTTTGTAAACACATAAAAATATGAACATGTATGATTTAAAAATTAAAAGTACTTTACGATTAATTTAAAATGTAAAATGTCATACTATTGAATAAGTATTATATACATTTCTTGATTTTTGAATATTTGAATTTTTTTTTGAATATTTCCAATTATTAAAAACAATATAGCTTAGACAATCACAAAATAAGAAACTAGGAACAGACTTCGTTATTGTGATCGGTTGTTATATTTTTTGGTATTTGATTTGCATACAAATACCATTCGATTTACCTTTTATAATGGACCAAGTTTATACTATAGTTTTATATAAAACATAAAACCAAGTTAACAGAAATAATGATTTTATTTTATCCATAGAAAGGTTTGAACATATTTTCATTTGACGTACACGCATCAGTGCAAATTCAATTTTAAAGGTTGTTCATTAATCGATTCAAATTTTCTCAATGTTTCATTCAATAATTTATTTTAACCACGATGCTTTTAATAGTTTAAATTCAATTTGGTATACTACTCAATCCCTGTAAATATAATTTAAAAATGGTAACAGGTAAACAAAAATCCATGTTTAAAAAAATAGTAATTTTTTTATAATTATTTGTTAATTAAACTAATGTGGTATATAACGAATAAGGTTTAATGTAGTTTAAATCCAGTAAATATACTGACTTAATTATGTATATTATAAATTACAATGTTGTTACCTGTTTTGTTTATAAAACATTTTATTTTTTTTATACAAAAAACATTAAATTAGATTTATGAAATATTGTCGTAGTTATTAATAACAAAAGGAATTCGTTTTAATAATAATACTTTTGTTGAAGATATGATTTTCCATTTAAATAAGTTAATAATTGAAGTTTGAAATGAAATGTATTCACAGGTCCATAATAATCACAATTCGAACAATTTATGAATGTTAATGATTATATACGGTATTTTGTTTATTAACTTGTATATTCGGTAAAATACTTCTGGGTCTTTATTCAAAAGTAAGTTCACTTAACCCAAAGAATGTATGCCATTGAAGCTTACGAAACTAACTTTCACATTCAGTCGTTGCAAACATTTCTAAACAAACATAATTTACGACAAGTATATAAACCTTCTGTGAAACCTCTTATTATTTATAGTTCGAGATGGAGCGTTCGGTGGATTCATAATAATAAATTAGAGAAGCCGCAAAATTCTTAAAACTTTTGTGGTCGGTGACTTAGGAAACGTCAACTCGTTTTTCTCAATTAATTTTCCTTCGACCGCCGAATACGTATTATAGGTGTATTGTGTTTTATTTTTTAATCACAGACCGTTCGTTCTCGCACCGATCAAAAGGTTTTATAATCGTGGGGTGCGCACCAACAGCACTGTAATATTTCGATATTATCCGCGATGGTGTGCGTATATACCCAGCATTGAGGTAATAATTTATGAACGTTAATTATAAAAAAAAAAACCGTGGTGGAAAAAAAATCAATTTATTATTATTTTGCGCAGTTACCAGGTGTGCCGAAACGCCAAAGGTGATGCATTTCCTAATGCTCGATATGGAATCGTCCGTCGGAGGAGTCGAGCTATTACCCGCCGCCCGGCAGATTAATCAATACACCGTTCCACGCGGACCGAAAGGAATAAGTGCCGAACTCGCAAACTCGCCAAAAAAAAGAAAATTAAAGTTTATCGGCACATAATCGTCTAAAGTTTTTGTCACACGCATTACACTCGTCCTGTCCTCGACCATCGCTACATTTGCCGTCAGAAGAGATGACACTCATTATGGGATTATTTTCTTACGACAATCACGACGGCGCTGTCGGCTGGAGAAGGACATATACAAGGTGATCCATTTAAGCGTTCCAATACAATCATTGATTCAAAAAGTTTTGAATTTTTTGAAAGTATTGATGTCATTAAAATTTTATCTGTGTCACGGCAAAACAATATTTTTGAAAAAAAATAAGTTTTTTACAATAATTCATAATTGATTATCGTTATTAGTTTTTACTTTTCTGAAAGGCAGCAAATAGATTTTAAATTTCCTATTCTAAAGCGAAATATTTTTCGGAGCAGGAACTTCAAAGCATAAAAAATAGAATTGCAAATGAGTAGTTAGTTATAGTTAGAACTGAGGTATTTAAAGTTTAGACGATCAACATTTTGCAACAATTTAAACAATATTATAACTAGGTATACACTTGTTTTAAAATTATGTTGTCTAATCCTGGTCAAGAGATCAAGTAAAAAATATATTTTCCAAAACTGTAAAACATTGAAACAATGAGCGTATACACTTAAATGGATCTTGATGTATACCTGATATACAAACAATAAGTTTTTTTTAAAGAGAATAAGAAAAAGAAGAAGATTGGAGAAAATAAGAAAATCGATCTTATTTTTCATTCACTCGGAAAATGAACAAAACACGAAGGTAATATGTGATGTGTACAATATCGGTCGAGTATATGCAGGGTACGTCAAAAGATTGTTTGGTTTTTTGACATCAGTTATATGAGTTGAACAATAAATAGTTGTTATCGTTCCTATGGAATAGAAGACCTATACATGCATTACGGGTGTATTTATTTCAATGGTATTTTTAAAATGATAGTGGCAGGACCCTTACTGGTTTAAACGTCATTCCGCGTAGATCGGATTGGAACATGTGATGATAATAAGGTACGTCGTCGCCGGGCTTGTGCAGCTCGGGAACTAAATTCAACCAAAACGACAGTCTATGGGCTCGGTAATGGCTTTTCAATTTGGGCTTCGTATCTGAAAATATATTAAATTATTGTACATTAACCGTAATGCGATTTACCCTACTCGCATCACACTTTATAATAATATTCTTACATCATATATTATATATTATTATAGATATAATATATACGATGTATAGTATTGTAATAACGATCGTGTATAAAATTGTCAACCGACGATGTAACAATAATAATAATATATTATAATATTGTACTGTACCTAAACTCAAATATTTTTTATGTACGGTCTCGTACGCAGTCCATTCGATATTCTTAAACCGACCGTGTTCTTGTTTGTGCAACATGTCCTGGTCCTGCGGCTCATTCGGATTACTGGAAATTACGCAAAAGCATTACCATAAAGGTTTTTTTGTTATTGTGGTATATTCACCGGCCTACCAAATGCATAATCCGTACATTATAATCGCTTAAAACATAAATATTTATTGGTCACAGTTAATACTAAAATACTACAAAATCATTTGCATAAAAACAAAAAAAAAAAAAATGAGTAAAACGGGAATTTTTACACAAAACCAGTTTTCGACAAAATCAATTTTCTTATTTTGTTGTAATTCATAAATGAATAACTGTAGATACTTGAAATTTTCACCAAATGTTTATATTATAATTGTATATACATGGTATAATTTAAAAAACACTTTGACTCTTTTCGCGTTATTTATTGGCATGAGAAAATTCTAAGTACTTTTTAAAATAATTTGGAAAAAAAATCGAACATTTATTAAAATATTAATATAATTAATAATTATTCGGAAACGAAGGTTACCAATAAGTTAGACTATCTTTACTTAGATTGTCTTCGATTTTTTTCCATAAAGTATGTCGATAAAAAAATTGAGAATATAAGAATAAAGAAAATGTTTAAATATTTAATATAAGTTATTAGATGAATTAAATAAAACAAGTTGACAGTAATTCTATTGATATTTTATATTTTATACAAAATAAATAATAATAATAAGAACAATTAAATGAAACCTACCGTTATATGACTTGTACATTTATTAAATTACTTTATATCAAAATATATATATTGAAATATACCTAATAATATAGACTGACAGACCCCTCTTCGCCCAGAATCGTTTTTTGTATGTAATGATTTGTGATCAATTCAAATTTAAGATATAATACATTACAATGACTTACTCAATATCGAGGTATACTTGACACCTACAAATATATATATATATATATATATATATATATATATATAGTAAGCATATTAGGTTTGATTTTGTCTTTTTAATTCTGTTATTTTCCCGACAGTCGTATAACTTGTGATTGGAATTGTAGTATTACTTAAAATAAAAACCCAGCTGTAATAATTATTATTATCGTATATAAACGTCGTAAAAAAATAAAATGAAAATAGAAAGAAAAGGAATTAGTCTTAATACGCATTCTATTCGAATCGTCTGATATAGTCATTGAATCGTGTTTATGCCGGTAGTGTTGAGGCGCCATGGTGCATAGAGCACGTTCCGATGGCAATAAAAAGAGCAGCGAATAAATGAAAAATACCTATAAACCATTGGACTGGCGGCTGGTAAATAATAATATTAAACTGTCTGCGGGCAGATCAACGCGTACAGTATATAATATGACCTACTTATCGGAGCGGAGATTGGATAAAATAATAATAAAAATAAAAAAAAGTGTTGGAAACACTATTTACGGGAACTAGGATTTTTTTATCCACCCCTCTGATTCTTATTTTATGCTAATAAAATATATATTACCCCGTCCGTGCAAAATTGCTCCAGTAAATAACCGCAGCCTCGGAAAGCAGGACTTCTGACTTGGTGTAATTCCTCGGAAAATGCATCAATCCCCCTACCAGTGGGGCGCCGAATATGTACGGCAGTTCTTCACCGTGGATACATCCTTGTCTCTGAAACAAAACCAGATAAATTACCATCGTTTGTTGGCTTCGATTACAGTATAGTGACTTCACACTTGGCTATTTTGGAGTACTTTTTTTTTATTTCTTTACTATACATCGGTTAACAAAACAAAGAATTTAACCACTCGGATATCAAATACTCCATTAAAATATAATAATATTTTGACCCCGGTATACTTATGTATTTAATAATGTTACAGGCGACTGCCCAGCTATAATAATTAAGAACAATATAACACTATTATATATTTATAATATTATGTAGATAACAATGATAGTTAAAATAATCAATAATAGCATGATTTCATAATTTAAAATATTATAAACAAAAAAGCATAGAAACAATAGACAAATAAAAGTGTGATATTTTCGGCAAGGCCCAACAATGGGTGGATAAATTGAGAACTGAGCAGATAGTCAGAGGAATGTAGACTGAAAAGAAGCTGTGTTTCTGGTTGAGCGTGTAGGATTTTCGAAGCTAACTTCGGCTCATAAAGATGGGATATCAATGTATAAACAGAAATGATTTAGGTAGAAATTCACAATTGGCCGTGACAGTAGATGAACCAATCATCTGACTGATTGGAACATAGTCACGGGGAGGTTGTGGGATATTAAGAATAAAGGAAGTACTAGGAAAAAACATTATCTTGCACCTGTCAATCATAAGACGATAAGAATAAGTATACGGGTCCCAAAGTATAAATCCATATCCGTATATATAGGCCTAACAATGGAACAGCAGAAGGTTTTAAGAGTTTGAGATAAATACTTATTATAATAATAATATTACGACCTCACATAATATTTCATTCCAATCCGATAAATTTTTCGAGGATTATCTATTATTCAGATGAAATATTTACGCTGATAAGTCATTTAGTAGTGATATTGTGCTGAATAAAGCACTTTTACATAATTTTAATTAAAATATGAAAATTCAGAACTAAATAACACAGTTATAATAATAGGAACGTTCATAGGAGTTATTATACTAAACATTTTAACAATATTGTTTATCTCAACTTTAAAACTATAGTAAATTTCAATAAACACAAACGTGGTTAACTGTTACGAAATAAATTGAAAAAAAAAAATTGGATTTAAACAGTGTATTGTAGTAAAATTATCTACCTACCAAGAAGAACTTCCGATGGTTGACACATAACTAATGACGAAAGTACTATAGTTCATTATTTAATATATCTGTATTATATTTTGTACAATAATAGGTAGGTACATGGTTATTTTTCTATTATCTCAACTGAATAATTTTTTAGAGACACACGACTCGTTCATTTTATATTATGCCTAACGTCGTGTATTGTTTATGGTTTTCGTTTTAATTACAATTTTTTTTTGTTTTACTTTTTTTGCGAGCACGAATAACGTTTTTGAGAATTAAAATTTTTTACTTAGTCTTTAAACGGCATCATAATATTACTGTAAAAACAACCGGTAAATATAAAAGTAATATTTATTTGTTCCAGTATTCTACGGCGTATAACACAGCGTATTATTAATTCATCCACCAAATAATATACTTTTACAATAATAATATGATATATTATTGTGTACGAATAATATTATATCCTCTCGTGGGAATTAATTTTCTTTCATTCTGTGTTTTGCATACCATGCTATTCCGCAATGTATAGAAAAGCGTGGTGTATTTTTTATAATTTATTTATTTTGTGGCTTAATAAAAAAAAAATAGCCATTCCAAAGGTACCCATATGCAGTGATTTCGCGGTCCAGTAAAGCGACACCTCGACCAAGACATTGCAGGAATTTGTTTGCACAAAAAATGAACACCATCCGTATAAATCCAATTAAATAGGGAGTTTTAAGTTTTAACAGATTGAAAACTATTACGTTTCGCAATATACGTAAATGTAGTCAAAGTGGTTATCTGAATGTTGTGCAACGTAAACAATAATAATAATAATTCTGGAATATAATATTATTATTTTACTATGTACATTGTACAATGTACTGCTCGTCAAAGGTGGGCATTAACTAGTTAAAAAGTTAATTTTTTTTAAACTTTTTAACTTAACTAGTTAGTTTATTTTCTAATTAACTTATGAACTTAACTAGTTTAATTTACAGTTGAAATTACTTACCTTTTCTCAGTTGATTTAAAAAAAAATCTATCAAATTAAAAACATTTTGAAATTGTTCGTTTATACGTAAATATTACTATGTCAATATAAATTAATAAAAATAATCTAATACAAAAACACGAACATTTCTGTTCTTTTTCATGATAACATAATTTTGTGTATATTCATATATTTTATTAAGTTGTAAATTATGGGCGCATGTAAACTCCGCCCTAAGAACCTTTTTTTTTTTAATGTAAACTCCACCAGTGACAAAAATCAGGTAAAATTGAGTTCATGTAAACTCCGCCAGTGAAAAATATGAAGTAACAATATACACTATGCAATTAATGTAATAAGCAGATTATTATTAAACAAAAAAATCATGATTTTAGGGTAATTATTATCTTTATTAAATAAGTATATGCCAAAATATATAAAAAACTTAAAAATAAAAATAATAAATGTTCGAACAAATCATACAAATTGCAATGGCCAGTATGATGTTAAAAAATAATGATAGACAATTGTGATAACTATTAATCAAAAAAAAATATGTAAGTATATTATATTATTATGACATAATATGTTATAATACTTATAATATTTTGAATTGTAAACTAAAATTACGAGATACAATTAGTAGATATTCAAACCATTAAGTCTAATATAAATCAATTATTATAACCATTTTGTATTTATAGCATTTTCTAACACAATAATTTTATTTTCATTTTGAATTTCTGAGTTTACTTACTAGAGAAATATCATTTAGTTTTATATAAGGAAGGCCTAACTAATACTGGTAGAGTTTCCATATACCCATTACAGGTAAGAAAATAAAACTGGCGGAGTTTACATTAGACCTTTTCATTACCTTTTTATCTAACCGGTATTCTGGCGGAATATGACCCTTAAAATATGACCTTATCGATCTCAAGTAGACATATTAACGAATTCAAATCAGTTTTCATAAGTCTTTTCATGTTATCAGGTCCATTGGTAGGATTGACAAAAAGTACCTACATACATATAAATGAGCATAAATCGTTTAACGTTCATGTTAAATACATTAAACGTAAAATACATTAAATACAAGGAGACTGGAGAGGATATATTTTATTCATTGTCGTTACGTCATTTCTATGGGATGATTATCACGATTTAAAATATAAATAGTATATTATTTCAAATTAAAGTAGTTCATAAATTAAATTCAGTACTCAAGTTTATTTCTACGTTGCATTTGACCAAATGCCCTTTTACATTTACACACGGTTTAAGATAGGTATACCAAACTCAGTAAATCTAAATTTAAATAGTTTACATTCGCATTTCGATTAAGTAAGACTGGCTCCAAGAAACGTGATCAGTGTAATACTTTTTATTGTTGTACGATGTATAGTGCGTTGGTTTTTTTACGTTATTTTAATAATATTAAGCGATCAGGTAACCCGCAAATACCTATGTAAAATATTACACTATTTAAAAGGGTCATAACTCGTATAAAAATTAAAATATCGGAATAACTAGCGTGTCAAACACAGATAAATGTTGTTGCCCTCGAGTTTGATAAGAGGTCAATTCACTCTAACACTAAAGTAAAATACACAGCATTTGTTTTGCCGAACGAAAATTTGATGAGCACCTGTGTGGATGTGCGGTTGTGGAGTCGCAACCATTTTCGGTACCAAACTGATAACAAAAATGTAATGCTGCGGGCCGATGGGTGATGAACGATGAACCTACTATCTGGCTATATAATAATATATAGGTACACGTCGTCGCATGGGAGATTTTCGAATTGATCGGTCTCTGTGTTGGAACACTTGTATTTAGCTTATTAGCAATTCTCAATTGAAACTGGCACATATACCTATCTACGTCTAAAACAAAAATGGCTGTCAATAACAGCAACGAGATACAGTCCACAATACTCGAAATTATCGAAGTAACTGTAATCCGAATAATGGAATGCCTTTATGAAGATGAAAGTTACGATGAAAACCTAATACAAGTTATTACTACTCTCATTTCTTCTATTCGTATGGATACGGCTCCCCCGGGGCCAGAGCCTCAAGAAACAACTCCTATCCTAGACGAAGCTCCACTAGAAGACGCAACCGGAAAGGACAGCGAGAATGAAGAACATTTTGAGGAGTAAATTGTCTTGAACAGTGAATTGCTGAGTGGCAACGATTCCCGAGACAGCACCACTCGGCTACGCGGTCCAAGAAAACGACGGTTTTAAAGATTCATCAGTAGTTCAGGACGAATCTATTGTATCAGCCTGCAGTTATGCGCAGTCGGGTGGCGACGCACCGCCCTCGGAGTTGGTGATTGTCGACCCAACTCCGAGTTCCGAGGACGGACCTCTCGACGACGTAGTGATGCCTGCTGCAGAAGACGTATTATGTGCAGACTGCAGATATTGAGCAGCTGGCCAAGGGATTATCTGTGATGGATAGTAGCGATGAGCTGATCGGCAAGGTGGATCCTGCAGCAGAACGCGAAAAACGCGTTTCTCCATGTAAAAAATCGACGTGGAAAAAAGTAAAGCGCGTTTTTAGCGTGTTGTTCTGTTGTGGTTGTAAAACCACCCGAACCTAATCAATAATTAGGTTATGGATGACTCTCGCCTTTTCGTCCCACGGCAATCTTACATTGGCCGCGTCGCAGACTGTTCCGCAGCACAAAATCTCTGTTCACTCTCTCCGCGTGTCTATATTGATCTTCGCCGTCTGTCATCAGAGTCGTCACCGTCAACCGTGCTCCCGTGGCTGTCTCGGTCTGGCATCGTTAGTTGGGCAAGGTCGTCACGCGTCAGAGTAAACGCGCCCGTGACACTAGTCAACCTGGGAGACCGGTCGTGGGAACGTGCAGAGGTGACCAGTGGCCACATCATTGCATGTCCGCACCAAATCGCCATCTCGTATCCTCTCCTCCTAGTTTATTGTGTCTCCTGTCCGTCGTATTTTTTTCCTCATTAAATTTTCTTTAATATTTAAAATAATATTCACTTTATAAATTTCGGCTTTTTCTTTTTTGTTCTACCTTTTTTTTGAACATACAAAATTGTATAGTAACGGCATCTGTTTCCAAAATTGTTTCCGTTTTTGAAATTATATTCAATATATTACATATAATTCATATTGTTTTTTTGTTTGATAAATAAAAAAATGTTGTGAACACAAAAAACTATTATTGCTTTTTTTCGTTTTGTCGAGTGTAAAAATCAATTTGTACAGATTTAACGACTATATAATTATTGACTTGAGTTGTAATGTATCCTAATCTGAACAAATCTTGAACAGATATCTACTATTGTACTTGGAAACCACCTTTCGACGGTATGCGTGTTTTGACAGTTGTACAATAATATAATTATAGACAAAACCGCACAATAGGTGATACGACCTTTACCGAGTACCGAGTAATAGAGAAATAAATTATTTTCCGTAGGTATATTTTCACATGAGGTCGCCCGCAGACAAGTGCGCAGCTGCGGGAAAGTAAAAGACGTGACTATATTATAATATATTATGAATATAATATGATAATATATCTACCAAATGTTCGGGAAATCGTTCGTCTTTCACGTTTAGTAAATAGTTCAAATTTCTTAAAATCAATCGTATTAATATTATATTTAATATTCTACGTATTGAAACTTTTTTTTTAAATCTTTTTCTTTTGTTTTCTGCAGCAGGTTCCTTTCGTCTTGCAATCTTTTAATAATTTATTCAATACAAAAACAATAGTTTTATTTAATAGTATGTGTAGTCAAAATTATTAGAACCAAATACAACATTATTGATAAAATCGATAAAATCGCACATAGCTTAATCCTAATTTATTTATTTTTGAATGCATATTGTAAGGTTTTAGATTAAAATATTGAAAAACGGAGTCCGATGCGGATTATTATATAATATTATTCTTATTAATAATATTATAATAAGCTAAATATATAACTATAATGATTGTTTTATTTTCAACTGTAATTATTACTGTAACAGTATTTTCTCCAGCCGACACGGCAAACATCTTAGCTCTGATCCCCCACCAAGGGTTTAGTCACACTGTGGCTTACCAACCATCCAAGAACTCGCAAACCGAGGACACAACATCACTATTATTAGTAACTATTCACTAGAACATCCAAACATAAATAATATGTGTGGTCAAAATTATTGGAACCAAATAAAATATTATCGATAAAATCGCACATAGCTTAATTCTAATTTATTCATTTATTTTTGAATACATATTATAAGGTTTTAAATTAAACCTTCTAGTCAACTAAACGATTAAATCAAGTATTATTATATGGAATTTAAATTTAACGAAATATTTAGTTAAAATTAGATATTTAACCTAACGTAACTTAACCAAATAAAATTAGAAGTTTGAAATTTTACAAAATTTAATATTTTTGCTTCGACGAGCTTAGTAAATTTGTTGTACTTAATTCAAAAATTACTAACTATAGGGATTTGAAACTATTATTTTATAAACATACACAACAATTTTTAAAACATTTAGACTACATTTATATATATAATATATCTTTCGATTATATATTATGCGAGTTGAAATTATAAATGTTTTTAAAAAATTAATCATTTTAAATTATAAATTGATAATTGTTATGTTTTAATGTTAAATTATGTTATATTTTAACTTATATTATTCAATTGCTATATCATATAAACAAATATATTTGTTAAATTATTAATTTGAGATGAGTATAGTTTAAATTAGTAAATAATAGAAAAGTAAAAGGGTATACAGTGTATATTATGATAAAAGTTCAATAAAATTGTTTTTTGTAATTTATAAATTAGAAACTAAAAAGACACATTCACTCTTTATTTGATTTACATACTAATTAAAAAAAAAAATAGATTAACTTTTTTTAAACTGAGTTAAGTTTATATTTTTTTCTATATTAACTTTTAACTTATCGAGTTAAATTTATAATTTGTTAACTGTTAACTTTTAACTTATCAATCTTGTGTCCTCTTAACTTAACTTAACTTAACTTGGGTTAATTATTTTTATTAACTTGCCCACCTTTGCTGCTCGTCTAATGTGGGTTAACTAGTTTAAATTGTAAAGGAACGTGAATAATTACATATTGTCCTGCCCAATCGCAAGCAAGCAAACCTTTGCGGAACATGTTCAGTGTATAAACTATAATGTTATAATAATATCAGTATTCAGCATTTACATCAAAAGTTTTTTTTGTGCAATTTGTGATAGTATAACATTATAATAATAATTTAGGCACTACACTTAAACAAGGAATTCTACTAAACATAATTTAAAATTTCATGTCCACGACATTATTATTATTATTCTTTGAAAACAAAATCGTTCGTAAGTTACAGTTGGCTTTCACTCCATTAGTTTTAGGTTAATAACAGGAGCTCCCCGGCTTATAACAAACGAATCACCTCCAACTACCTCCATCTACCCACAGTCTCAGAAGTCCGAACTTGCCAATACTCACTACAAAATATTCCATGTTATACTGTCAAACCACCCAAACCCCCCCCCATCAAAAACATGTCGATCATTTCAAGAAATATTCAACGCAACTGGCCCAGAGATTTACTCTGAATTTTAATCAAAAATAAGTATAAAACAAAAACAAAAAAAAATAAATAAATTCTGAGGTGCCATTATACTGAACAGCTTCCTTCACAAATTATTCATGTGCAATTTTTATTATTTACCATATACGAAATTGGCCTATTGTTTTGGTGAACAGATTGTAAATATCTTAATAAATAACAATAAAAAAAATTACTGTTATAATAATATAAACATTCAATCGAATAATGTAAATTATTTATCTATAAGATACTCATCATTGGGTGGTTAAAATTAATTTTCATTTTCTAACCTAAAGCTATGTAAATTAATAGAGCACAAAACCAATTGTCAAACATAGACGTTATCGTTTCCAGCCAAGGAAGCCCGTTGCCCGGCCGTTACTATAGTAATTTCGACCGAAATTGGATCTCTTGAATTTTTCTAGTCGAGCGTATATCATTTAATAAAATCAGCTCTTTCAATTTTTGTATTTTTTTTTCTCCATATCAGTAGCGATCCATTGTTACCTATAATGGGTCTTTCATTCAAACTCTTTTGATTCCTGCACGTTAAATCAATACTTCTTTCGTCAGTGATTGATCAGCTCTACGTCTTTATTATTATGTTTTATTTGCTTTGAGACTGGCCGTTTTATACGGGTAACACGATTGTGATTTTATGACTGAAATGTATGTTTTGAATTTTCTCAGTATATTCATGTATTATCAGGTATCTTACAGCGTTTCTAACGTTTTCACTACAATGTGGCCGTCTACTGGTTGGAAAAAAAAAATTATAATACTATTAGGAGGTATAAAACCAATAGTTATTTGATCCTAGCTTGTTTGAGCAAGGCTGGGCTGTGCAAGTTAACGATTTTCTTTAAAGTTTGTTTTATAAAAAAAACTTGGAGTTAAAAGTTACTTAAAATATATATTTTAATTTCGTTAGGTTGAAAAAAAATCACTTAACCAAACTAAAAGATAAAGTTTTACATTTTCTAATTGACACCCAAAATAATATGCATAAATAAAAAGATGAATTCCGGTAATTTTCGCAGCTCAGAGCCATATGCGTATGCCTCTTATAGAAGTGTTAATGTTGGTTGTGGGGGAGGGAAGTTGACTCTATTAGTAACTTTTCTTCCCATTCGTTAAAGATGGGAATCTAGAAATGAACTGACCCGTTATTTCTGAAATATATAAAATTGTGTTAACTTTTTGTTTTTTGGTGTTTAAAATAAGAATAAGGGTATGGAAAAAATGTTTAAAGAAATTAACTAAATAATAAAAACAATTTACAATAATAACGATAATACTCAAATAAACAACAACTAACGTTTATAATATAGTAAACGTTGATAATCCGATCAAATAAGCAATAAAAGTCGTAATAAATAAATTAAATGATTAAAACAAAAAAATGATTTACGATCAGCTCGAAATTTATAAAAATATCTATTTACAGGCTTCATATTTTTAGTTTATTTTGACTCAATTAAAAAAATCAAAAATTTAATTTGTTTTAAATCTTTAAGAAATAGGTACTTATGTAATGAACCTGTGTGTGTGTGTGTGTGTGTGTGTGTGTGTGTGTGTGTGTGTGTGTGTGTGTGTGTGTGTGTGTGTGTCTTTATTGCAAAATTATACAAACTAGTATAATTTAATCAGAATTTCTCGAAAGTAATTATTAATAACTGATCAGATTTTATCCATCTTATTCAATTAAACATTTTTATTTACAATAAGACCCTAGCAATAATAATTACTATTGATTAAAATTATAAAAGCCTCTCGTGGGATTCGTGACCCAGACCGTTTCACAAATAATCGTGATTGATTAAATATTTCTCTTTAATAGTTACATACTATGAGTTTTAAAGCCCGTTAGAGTGTATACCAATTTAATAGTGAAATAATGTCCATGGTTAGCCATTAGTTTCTACTTTAAAGAGATATTACTCAACACATGTATAGGTATTTCTGATAAAACATAAAAATGGCTTTTTTTTTTAACCATTCTTACTTAAAATTGATAAACTAATGACTACAGTGGATATAATATTATTTTACTGGTGTAGATTATAATAGTTATATGAAAAAAAACAATGTTTACATGCACAAAACGTTTAAAAGCTGTTTACCAAACATATTTACCATCCATACTACACGCAAAATGTTATCACTTTATTTATCTTGTTTTTATTAGATTTTCAATGAATGTTTCAACCACATATTATTGTTTGCTTTACTTATATTATTCCCCCGACCCAAATATGAGTTCTACGAAATGTGTTCAAATTAATTTTATTATTATTTATTTTTGTATACCTTTAGAGCATCATCGTAATGTTTATCAGTCCAATGAGTTGGTCCGTCGGTCCAGCCTTAATTTTAACTTTGCATACGGTACCTATTTTTCCTACCCGCTATATACAAATACAATAAAATATACGGTTATTCAAGGTTACATCTCTTCAAATATGCATTGATTTATTTGAACTGAGTAGGGATATAATTTTCCCTGGAGACGTACGTACCCGCGAAACTAGTTTTTCACTTTTCAAAATGAACTTTTTGGTCCGAGAGTCGCCAGCTACTTATACACGCGCATGTCACCACCGAGAATAACACACCTCCATCAGAAGAAACTGTATTATTCATAAGGTCGGAGGGGGATCAGCGTGGATACTGCGATTTTATTCGCTCGTCTTTCATAATATTACGAAATTATAAGTATTTATGCTAACGAACGGCAAATGGACTTGACGATGACCAGCGAACATCATTTTATGTATATACAAATAACACCTATATGTATACGTTACGGTAACGGAACTATTCCAAATGTGTCGCACACATTTTATAAATAAATTATGATAGAACAAGCAGACTTTACACGACATTTTTACCACGTTGGCGTTTTCGGTGTTTTTAATAATTCAAAAGACTCCCGTTCTGTTGAATATTCAATATTTATACCCACGCTCAACATGGGTTGGTTTAAAAATTGTATAATACTTTGAACACATCGTAGTGATAATATATTAATTCATAATAATAATACTAATAATACAAATACAACGTTTCGGGAGTTACTAAACGAAAACGTAGCTGGCTACTTTTACACATCATACATAATATCCCAGACAGCATTTTGTAATGATAATATTATAAGAGTATTATAATAACGTTATACTAATATTATTCGTTATTATAAATTATAATGTTATAATAATATTATTAAACAAAAAAAATGCTGTCTTGGTACTTACTATAGGCACTAAGGTTATCATAACACACGTTTAATGCTTTGCACATAATGCAATTTGTTTGTTTTCAGATTTATGTGGTAAAAAAAATGGTTTACTACACCGTATCACTAGCATTTGGTATATGGTTTATATTTTATTTCCGACAAACTTTATAAACTGAACGATGTTTATCTCACCATACCGAAAGTTCCTCATTCCTTTATCAGTTTCTTGAATTTCAATCAGCTTTTTATTATACGTTTTATAGTTTCAATTTTTCAATTTTTTTTCTTTATCGAGTTCAGAACACACGGTAATCAGATTATGAGGTTCCAATTATATTTTTGCATTTATTATTTATCAGATATTGGCTTTTATAGTTTCTTAACAATAATACCAACAGAAGTTTCGATGGTAATTTTTTGCTTTTCAAATCAATGATTTTGTTTGAAAGTTTCAGTTTGATAATTATCATTGATTCTCAGAAATTTCTTAGAGCAATACATTTCAATTTATTAAGAAACCACATTTTATCAGTATAAGGAATAAAATATATATTTTTTCAAGTTTCATTACGCATAATGTCTATTGAAAAACTATATATTGCACAATTAGGCACATCAATATATTTTGAATTTCATAAATATATAATCAAAAAATATAAAACAAATTGATTCATATAATTTAATGGATGCCTCACAAATATTTAAAAGTCAACATTTTTCGGTACTTTTACCTGTAGATTATTTTCAAATACATTATTTAAAACGTAAATTTAATTTTTATAAGTAGTTGATAAAAATGAGTGCTTATTTGTTCATTGTTCAATATTTATTGGCACAATAGCATCAGCTTAACGTTAAGTTTACGGGACAGAGGATAAGGTGTATGTTTGAAATTTAATTTCACCGTAATTTCATTTAACCTAAATTTTTAATCCAATGTAATATGTACCCAATAAGTATGTCAGAAACACTGTTGGAAATTTTAACATAATATAAATTAATTTGTACTGTAAATATAATACTAAATAATAATTCAGTATAAACAGACAACACGTTTGTTTCAACGATTAGGAAGTTTGTCAAGTTTACAATAAAACCAGTTAATTATTACTATTAATGGTGTTAGAAACACAATATTAATGCCAATTCATATGATACATTTAATGTAAAACTAAATGTAAAATATAGACTATAGGTAGGTACCTATAGTTGGTTTATATTATTTTAGTAAATCAATAAAAATAATAATTACTAAATTAAATATTCCATCATTAAAATGCATAACAGAGATTCAAAATGTATACTCTTACTTTATTCAAGCATAGAAGAGTTTATCTTTTCTTTGTTGTATTTCAACATTCAAAAATAAGAGAATCATATTATATTTTATCATTGCTCGTAGTACTTATTATATAATAATTCAATGGTTTTAATATTTTTCATGAAAATCTACACGAGCAGTAAACTCAATATTATTTTCATAAAAAATATTATATTTTGTACACGACTAATTGGAATAATATATGTTTTAAAATAACATTATTTTTTACACAATGATTTTACATGATATGGGTTTTAAATAAAAATTATATTATGTACCTACATGTAAAATTAATTCTAAAGGATTTGCTATAATAGTCGCGTAATGCCGAATGAATAAATAACGACTGACAATGAACCGATTGAAATCAGAGCAGTTTTGAGAAAAAATATACACTCTAGGGATAATGAAATACTTAATTATTGGGTGATATCGATATTTAACGGGAGTGGATGCACGCCTGTTTAAGTAGTATTGCGCTGTATGATATACGATCGCTGTGTTTTCATAATATTTGTTTGAATTTCAAGAGTTTGAATTAATGGAATAAAAATAAAATTGAAATGAGCACGAGTATAATATAATATAAAGTCCGACTGCACTATTGATTACTTTTTTACTAGAATTTCACTGTGTTATTTGACGAGTATAGGTACTCATTCGACGTTTTTCAGTGCCTTTGTGATGAGGTACTAAAATTGATTTTGATGACAATTATTTGAAAGTGTTTTATATACCTACGGTAAAATCATGCAACAACAATTTTACTGTGTAATAATTTATTATTACATCGAAGGTATTTTAACAGGAATTGGTATCAAGTTACTTACCAAAATAAAATAAATGTAGCTTGAGTGAATTTAATAATTATGTGTATGGAATGGAAAAGTAATAAAATTGATTTTAACGAAAGTAAAAACTTTATTTCTAAAAGTTATAATTGCTTTTTTGTGGTTATGGTATTTATTACGGACTTTGACAATGTTTATATTTCGTGATACTTATTATAGTATAGTTGATACTTTTGTTGGTTCGATCAAACCTAATACTTATCTATTCAATAATTGAATGTCTGATTTTATATTTATAATTTGATTTTATTTAGATATTTCTCTAATTTAATATAAATATTGAAACAATAATATTGTAGTACCTACAAATCATTATTTTTCTCATAATTTAAGTACATTCAAAATAAACTTAGAACATGAGACGTTGGTGTATTATATAACAGTAAATCAAAACATGAATTCTGAATTTACGTAATTACCACACAATTGCATTTATCCATGAACCATCAACATTTACCCAAACATTTAATCTCCATTAGTAAATGTACTCACTAATCACAAGATGCATTATAGACTTTCTTGACATACTTAAAATTGTGAGGATTTCGTTTCTTACAAGAGTTGGCTCGTGTACATTTAAGCACAAAAACAGTAATCGAATTTCAACGCTGTAAGTTTCGAGCTAACCTGGTTGAAATAAGTGTGTTGCGGCACACATTTCGTATAATTTCTAACTTACTCTTCTCAAGAGCGTACGAAAACGACAGCTTCTAAATATTTCATATTATTAAAATAAAGAGAGCAACGCATCTATCTATATAATATTATAATAACGTATAAAACAATGTTTTTAAACAGTGTATGGAAAACAAAAGTAAAATAACGCGTACAATGAACAAGAGCACGATATGTATAATGTGAGAAAAGTTTTCGGTACCAAAAGGCTGGCAAAATATATGGAAACGCAAAAATAGAAACCCCGAGGCTATATAATCTTATCGTGTATGCATTTCTATACTCGTGTGATATATACATCATCATAATAAAAACAAATTATTATATGCTCGCAAGAACACACATACATATATACATCATAAATATACAACATTCATATAATGTGTGGTATTATAATATGTGAAACATTCATCAAACATTTTTTTAATGTTTTCCAAAAATACAAAATATTTTTTTGAGTCGTTTTTTACATTTAAAGCATACAATTAAATTCAACGTAACAATGTAGGTAGTTCAAATAATTTCACGTTTCGTTTAATAATAAAGAGTTTACATAAGATTTGGCGTAAATCATATGCCGATACATTTTTTTCCATTTTAATTTAATTTAAAAGTAATTATGTATAGGTATTATGTATATATTTTACATCTTGAAAATAGTTTTAAACACTACAGTGAAATATAATATATTAGATCTAGATACAATCTAAACGAAACTAGTTTTATTTTATTGTATTTACGATGTAATGACTATTAGTTGTGTCAGGTCAGTTTTAATATTATTATAGCGACTAACAATATTGACAATTTAGGGTCCATTTCTTCAAGAGTAAACGATTTTTTTTTATTTATTTATCGAATTTTGCTCCAAGTGAATTGTACAACAAAAACTCGTAATTATGTTTCCAATTGTTATCTTTGAGATATTGTTTTTTTTTTTAAATTCATACAACTACGGATTCTTAAAAGCATCTTATAAATATTTAATATATTATTTAATTCACTAAAGTATATTTTAAACACAGAGAAAAGTTGCTGTTTAACACATAGACAACTCGGCGTAAGAGTGATTTTGTTTCAACTCGTGGAAAATATATGTTGCTGATAATTATATATATATTATATGTTTAAATCTAGTAAATTTATCACCATAGTATATTATAAAGTTTAAAGCCAAACATGGAACTTTTGATAAATGTTTAATCGATAATACCATAAGTACTAACGAGTAACGACCTATAAGTCATAATAATTATCGTGTATTTAACGGAACTCTAAATTATCATCTTAGAACTATAAATTATTGTTTGTTCAGGATAGAATTTTCACTGTACGATACAGCTTCGTTTGTTAAACGAAAATCATGTGTGTTGATGTTGTTAAATTATATTTATAATTTTTTGAAGTTAGGTAGGTGCTATACCGACTACACGAAAGATGATCGAAATAAATATAAAATATATTTCATTTTTCTATTTTTTTTTAATCTCCTTCGGAATCCAGAAATAAATCATGTATCGGTTATTTGGCTTCGAATCCACTTCACGGTTCTTGGAATGTTTCCACAAACGGAATCGATGGGACACGGATACGTGCGAATTATGGGCGAGCGCATGAGACGGCGGCGTACGGAGCGCGCGCAGTTCGGCGGCGGAATGGAACGTTTTGGGGAGGGGGGGTTGACACGGGAGCTAGGTCAGGGGAGGGTTGTGGCGACGAGGGTTGGCCGTGGTGGCGTGGCCGATGGTATGGTAAGCGAGTGGAAGTTGCCGCGGGCCAGATAACACCGCGACTACTTACGGGCGGTGGGCGTGCACAAGAGCGGTGTATACGCGTTAATTATTATTATCCGGGCCGTAGGCGAGTCGGGGTCGTGTGGTCCAAAGCGTCGGTGACGAGGGGGGGGGGAGGCGGGTAGGGGTTGTTGGTGGTGAAGAACTCTTTAATTTTATTTTTATTTTTTCTGAGGGAAAAAAAGAAAATTAAACTAGACACTTTTCGTCTGAGTACATGACGTATTGTATAATATGCGTTTTGAAATTTAAATTCTCCTCGAAGGTCGTTTTTTTTTCATACGCATTGTTTGCGACGCGGCTTTTTTTTTTTTAAAAAAGAAGAAAGGAACGGCAGCGACTCTCGTACGCTATTACGTGTCCAGCGTAATTTCTATTCTTTTGTCGAAACGAAATTTGTTACGTCATTTAAACGTTTTTCCCGGGTTTCATTACGAGACCGGAGTGCGTAACTCTGCAGCAAATGTACTCGAGCGAAACGCTCTACACAGCGCTGCAGTGAAGTCTGCGCCCACTCTTTTTGGCAACCGTCCTCGACCTGCACGGAAGTAAACGTCTCTATACAAACACACCACCGAACAGTACCGCGCCCGCGCGCCGGACTGGAAACGACCGGCTCGGATAATAGTGCGACGGCGTTCGTATACACCGTGTTTCCGGGTATTTCGGGCGGACGTCAAGACAATACCGGGTCCGAGAGCATAACAATATTATTATTCTGCAATCGAAAACGGCCTATTTGTCGGGCACTTACGCCGGATTTAATGACAAGTCCTCGGATCGTAATTTCAACGGATTCTCCTAAGCCATTTTTCGTACCCGAAATTACAATATTACGGTGCGATACAATATAAGCACCGCAAACGCTGCTCTCTAAAATCGACAAACATCGTGTGACATAATGCCGTGTGTTTTTGGATACAACACGACTATAGGGGTGTGTGTTTATGCGATAGTATTATTTCAAAATATTATATTTAAAACCAAACGAGGTGGACGTTATAATATCGTAAACGCCCTTAAAAATCCCTGCATGTTCGCCAAACGCAAAATATGTTTTCACGATTACATTAACTAACACGAGATCGTGTACGGAAAACCTTGAATGATACACTCTGTATGATATATGATACAATATATTATATTATACACTAACGGAAGGTGAATAAGCTAACGGCAACGTTATCTTGTGGTGTAAGGTGGTAGTATAGCAGTGTTCTATGTGTAGAATTATATTGCGATGAGTATGTGCTGTAAGTCAAACCGTCGCGAGCGTCAGTATTATACTTATAATACCCATCGCGGGTTTTCATTATTTTAATGTTCCACGTAGGCACATCATATTATTTTGTTATAGCTGAGATGTTGTTGTTTTTTTTTTTATCAGTTTTAATAAACAGAAGACGCGGCACATACGACGCTCGTAATTTTGTTGTTAATCTGTAAAAAGTGCAAACTTTGAGAAATAAATTATTCCGTTTGTTTAACCCTACTTTATCCGTTTTGTGTATACTTTTCGTCATAAATTATACAACGGCAGAGGCAAACATTTATAATTATGGAAATTTATTTATGCATAATAATTATTCATATAAATAAAATATTTCGTGCTCATGTAGATATGATTTTCATTACAAATGCACTTTTTAACGACTTTTGAATGCGGTGGATATCAAAAAATAAATGCCAATTAAAACGGCACATGCGAATTTACAACCAATAGTGTCGATAGTTGAAATTGATTACACCAGTGACTGTGCAGATGTTAAAATAAAAATGTCATTAGCCCTTTCCGAACAATTTTTCATACGATCCTGACCTGTATAATATCATATTTTTGGTGCATCGGTCATATGGAAAAATGTCAAAAATAACTGCGCGTTACTGTTTAATTTAATTTTTGTTTCAGCATTTTTCTCTTGCAATAGTATCATGAGGTGTTCAAATTCTATCCTCGGTATCATTTTGAAAGCACAACTAAAAAGAAAATAAATTCAACATAATATATATTATGATATTATATATAATATATATTTGGATAATTAAAGAATCAATGTTTGATAAGTGTTGGCCGATAAGATAATCATTATTTTGAGGAGTTCATCTGTGAAATTATTATAAATATTTAAAATTAATAAAATGGACAAACTCGTCTAACAGATAAATTGTCGTCGGCAGCGGTGCAACCCAACTGCTTGTTAAATTTAATTTAAACGTTTCATGTGACGTAATATCCGTAATTGTCTCTTTATACTTGACTCGTCAATTTTATTCTGACTGTTGAATAATATGCTGTATGGGCGAAAACTATGTACGCTAGCGATAACACTAAAATGTGGTCGTTAAAATACTGACTATTATATCGTGCACTAAGTTTTAGTAAAATAAATTCCATGTTGTAGGACCATTGGTAGATATATTATAAAACAATTGTTTTTGACCTATGAATTTCTCTAAATAACTTGAAAATTTGTTAAGTGTTTTTTTTTTTGTATTATTCTACTCTAAAAAGTCGAATATTGTTGTTATTTCTTATGATTCTGTGGTATTAATTATATGATTATTTTTGTATTCTTCAAAATGAAAAAAGAACATGATGAATAATTCAAACAACACTAAATATGAATATAATAAATAAACAGTGAAATGTTGTTTAGAAAAACCACTTCAATGCGTGGGCGTTAAGCAATTGTTACATAAAAACATGAAATATATATTATAAGCTTTTGAATTTATCTGGCTGATTGTGAAATTTCGAAAGTATGAGAAAAACTGTTGTATAATAACTGTATAAATAAAATAATTTTGTAAATATTGTAAATATCCAAAAGATATATTTTTACAGTCTAATTTATTCTATGAATCTTATCTAACATAGTACGAAGATCGAGGCAAATCTTTGACGTTAACAAAAATAAAAAACATTGTAATATTACATTCGTTGAAGTTTTATTAAAACAAATTGTTTTTAGAACTTTTTATCAATAATTTGTATTAGTTAAATTGTGTTATGAGGCCTTGGGTGCCGTGAAGTTTGGTCACTGTCATTAATATGTGTAGCTACTCATTTTTTTTGTGTGAGTATTAGTAAGTTATATCTATTATGTATTAACACTTAACAATTTTGGAAAAATAATCATGGGGTAGGATTATTTGTTGATAATTGAAGTATGAATGAAGAGAAAATTAGATGATATTATTATTTTACTTTTAATATTGATTATATGTTATAACTGCTACTCTCTACTAATATGGTAAAATAAAATAATGGCTTGATTAAATATTTTATTCGTAATTAATAATATTATTATAATGAATTTGATTATTATAATTAAAAAAAAAAAAAAAAATATATTAACGTCACTTCGCAAAAAAAGTTATTGACTATTGGGTGAAGAAAATATATTAATAGAATTTAATTATTTTGTTGGATTGTATCATTGAGTGAAGTGCTGTATGAAAGTAGCATTTAATTTTAAACAATTATAATATATTTATGCATACTTTTTTTAAATTGTAAGATCTATATTATATTATTATGCTATTAGTTATGCTTTAAAAATAGATATAATTATACATTTTATATGAAAAAAAATAACTCAGTTTTAACTAAGTCAAGAGACTTATTTTTCCAATTAACTTGTAAAAAATTAGTTAACTTGTCTAACCTTGGAGATTAGTACACTATTAATGATATATTTCTTTTGTGTATTGTTAAAACAAACTTAAAAAACAACTCTCATTGTGTTCGAAATTAAAACTGTTTGTCCGTTAATCACAGTACCTACATTGTGATTAAATAATATGTGTAAGTTATTTTAAATGTAGGGAAGGTACGTCATATTCCTGAAAGTTTCAATGTTTTTTGTTTGTGTGAATGTTTATTTCACTATGATTATTATTGTAAGTATTATTATTTGTTTTCTGGCGGTTTTTTTTTTTTTTTTAAATTGAGTATGTCGATCTGAGTTCAAGGAATATCCAACTATTTTTTGTCTGTATTATTATAACTATTATTATTATTATTATTATTATTATTATTATTATGCTTCAAAGGATGCCCACTTTGTTAAATTGCCGTCATATCCTTTTCTGCAGTTCTGGGTTGAGAACAGAAAAAAAATATAGTTGTCGGAGGGGAACAGAAAAAAGAAATATGAAGAATAGAAAGAGCCGGAAGCCACGATTCTTATTCTCTCTTTTCCCTTCCTATTTTTCCATGTACAGTAGATTTTATTCATGCGGCTTGGGATGGAAATTCCTAGTGAACAATGGGGTAACGACGATAAAACCATAAAGTTTAACCTTACCCTCACTCCACTACCTACCACACTTCGCACCAGGTATCTGTTGAATACATATGAGAAAATGAGTTATGGCATTTAATTTCAAGCTGCCCTGGCGTACACTACTTTTTCCAGACTGTTTGCTAGTCTGTTATCAACTCAGTAACAGTATTCGTGGACCACGGTGGTCGTTATTTAAACCTGATCGAGGTTTAATAAATATGGTTTCATTGTTATTAAGTATTTAGGTTCATATGGTTGTAATATCAGTGATGGGCGGTACCAAACGTTTTTATTTCGATTGTCAATTTTATTCTGGTCAATTGTGGATCAATTCTTGAAACTAAATGATTTTTTTTTTAAATATTAATTACTTTTCAACTTCGAAGTTGGAATATTAAAATGTAAGTCGCAAAGCTTTTATTTACATTAAATTACATCTTTTACAGTAATATTATAGACATATATTTATTTTCATCATTTAAATATCAGTCCATCATTATTTAACAAAAAAATTAATGTTGACAAAATTGATTAGCTGATGCGATATCGAAATCCGTAACAAGACATGTTTCGATTTCGATATTCGGTAATTTCTAAATATTGGAGGAATTATTCGATGAATAGATAATAGAATAAAAGTATCACCTATTTATCTTATTACCGTACAATAATTGATTTTGTCATTAGGTAATTAGCAATTTGTTTAACATCACAAAGCTATACATTGAGAAAACAGATCTCGGGAAATAATAATTCTTAACAATTTATATTGTATTAATAGATAAGAACGTATTATTATATTTGAGTAGATAATCAGGTTTTGTTTTTCTTAAGGTGCCTATAGTATACTAACCGTGGAAAAGTTTTTAGTGAATAGGTACACCATATGGAAAATACATATAAAGTTATGGGTAGACGTCATACACCTTTTTTAAAATGTTTTTATTTTATAGCATCGCTGATGGTTGGCGGGCTATTCGCGCGTGTTGCTTCCCAATAGACATAATATGTCTTATGGTATTAGATATTGGATGGATTCGAAAGATGGTTTTATCCATGAATATAGCGTAAATAGAACCAAAATAGGTCAAAGAGTCACGTGAAAATAAAATTAGATCATTGAATGTAAACATAGGAAGACAAACTGAAAACCAGAAAATCCCTGATGACATGTTCTAACAAGAACATGAAACAGATTCACAGCAAATTTATTTCAAGAAAATAAAATACCCTGAAACTTGAACACGTTTTGATGGTAAATGAAAAGTAAAATTAAAACTTAAAAGTATTTAATTAAAATGTGTGTTATTGAAAAATGGATAATGCTGTTAATAATGGTGACTTCTGAGGCCTAAAAGGACTTTTAATGTGACAATTTTAATTTGATATAAAATTCTTCTGGCTTGGATAACTGTATTTTTAACGTTATTTATTTTTCTACCTTTCGTATTTTTGATGATTCGATTTTATATTGTTATTTTATACAATAAATTTAATTTTTCAACATAATAAATTATTTTTATTTGTATAGTAAAAATAATAATTGTTTAATACTTTTGTACACGTAATTTCATTAAATACTGTAAGATAATAAACGCAATATACATTGCTCAAACTTTTTAAACAATTAATCATCAAACGTGTATTTTTCTTTTCCTTTTTTAGATGTCTTCTTCAATAAGAAAACTCTGAACTGTTTAATCCCAACCTTACTTAAAGATTTTTTTACATAAGATCAGGAATATCTGATCAAACTTCTAACGTATCAGTTCTTTCAAGACGATGGATAAAAATAATCATTCTTTGCGCTAAAAAAGACTTTCTAATAGCCCTGTCATTAAATAGAACTTTGAATTGCCACTGTGGGATAAGTCGTTTCCCTAAAGAGTTTGTATTATATTATAATATTTATGAGCTGACATTCTTTTGTCCCGGTAAATCATTATGCTTATAAATATAGTACATATTTTAAACAAGTTTTCCTGTAAAATGTTAGGTTGTTTGATTATTTCATATAATCATTATTATTTTTTTTTTTTATCAAAATCATATAGGCATTTTTATTCTTTTAAATAATTTATATTTCATCGTAAGCGTACAACAGTTATTTTTAGTTAAATGCTTACAAATAATAATTATTATTCGATATAAATATGTGCATAATATACTACATGTACGTTGTCTATAACTAGAAACTACTTACAAATTGCATTGCTTCTGCACATTGTATATTGATATAGCTTATTTAAATAAAAAGTAAAAATAAAATATTTATTAGAAAGCTAGTGGATATTTTAATATTTTCAAAAAAAAAAAAAAATATATATATAATAAAGTAGAAAGTAAAAAATGTTCATTCTGCAGGCCTTGTTTTGGGTTCCATGAATTTTTAAAATTTATTACAGTAAGCTGGGTTGAAAATGATTAAATTGCACAGTGTACGATTTAATATTCCATAGCCTATACAGTACACATATAATTATTATTTTTAGCCTTTCGTGTGAAATATTATTTTAATTTTGCAATTGTGATCTAAATAATTTAAACGTTAAAATGGAACTAAAAAAAAATCTTATCGACATTCATTGTACAAGCATTATACTGTCGTTGTAATAGTTCAATTACAGTTTGTAAATTACAGTTTATACCTCATAAGTACCATAATATAATAAATGGTGATGTATTGATTTCACAGATTTAGTTTTTGAAAAACTGCTGTAGTCCATAATTTTAAATCTAAAAGCATTTATAATATTTAAAAATAAAAATTGACCTCAGCGTAGGTTAAGCCACAAGCAATCACGATTTCTCAAAAAAAATTTATTTGTTAACGATTATTAAACGTTGCTCTTGAAAACTACTATTAATATTGTTTGAAAAATGACTTTTCTAAAGTACCTACAAACATTGCTCAGTTTTTAATCTACAGCTGCGGTTCATGTTTTGGATTTTTTAAAGCTCTTAACACAAGCTAGCCCACATCATTACCACATTACCAAATTATAGTCTGGTTCATCTCTAAATCTAAATCGAAATATAATCAACAATATTAAACAGTTTTCTGATAGAAGGTAAAAATACAATTATTACTGTTTGACGTTGAACAATAAAAACATTTTTGATAAACACTGTAAAAAAATCAACCAACAAACGTCGTTTGAAATTCGGCCCGAAAATTATCTAACAAACAATTTATTGTAACATATTTTGCATTTGAGTATATGCGTGTTTATATTGGTGCTTGTACGTTGGTTTGAAAATACAACCTGCGGAAATCGGTATTTCCATTGACACCCGTTTCCTCACCCGTGCCGCGTCCAACTCTGTTTAGCATATTATTATTGTTATTGCTATTGCTATAAATCACTTCTGGTCAATGATCTGCACTTCTCTGTCTGCTCATGAATAGCGCCAAGCCGCCAACTACGCCGTCACACCGAGACCTTTATAATATATCTCTATTACGTCATGCTACTACCTCCTTCTACCTTTGATAATTTTAGATCCCCACCCGTATAGATGGAATTTCTTATATCGTCGACGCTGCACGTGCGCACACAGAGCATTTTATAATAATGGTATGTCACACATCGAGGCCTATCAGAATAATTAGATTCTCGCCGTGCCTTACGATATCGTCATAAACTCACTGCCGATCATAGATCGCTAAATCATCATTGCCCGAGTACGATATTATTGTTGTATTCACACACATAATAATAATGAAAAAAAATCCAACTGTAATAGAAGCGCTTTACGATTCTTCGAAACGAACGTCCATTATGTAACTGGTCATCAAAAATACGAAACATCAGACATAATAAAAAATAACATATTCCAACGGGATGATGGTACTTCACAGAATCTTCTGCCAACGTCGGTTGGAATTCATCTAGATCATGCATTTCGTGAGAATGGATGGAGTGTTTTGGATTTATTGACCTGTCAGATTTTGACACCACTTGCTTTATTTTATTTTTTTTTTTTTTTAGGGTCATTTTGAATCTTTAGTGTACACACTTTGAAAGTTTGCCACGGACGTGTTCAAATAAGTGATAAAGTGAAAACAAGATGTTATTTTATCATACATTCATATTGATACAACTATTATGATAATATAATATAATATTTTTATGAGAAAACGACGCAACGAGTGTACCTATTTTGCCTATACAACTCGCCGTGTAACAATTTATGCCAAAAAAAAAAAAACAATTAAGTATACTATTAGTATTTCACGTACAATATTATCGAAACCGATTGAAATTTTTAAAATATGTTGAAGTTATTATTTCCAGATTAGTTTTTATGAAAATCAATTTTGAATCAGTAAAATATGTAATTGTTTTAAATAAACTACACAAGTCTACACTGGAAAATAGTCTTAATATTTTAACGATTAATCCATCCAATCCGACTGTTTGCGCCGCCGCCGATACTCGCATGATTCAGATGGTCACATCGGCCAACGGTACACACACACACACACACACGCACACAACATATTATTTGTTTTTATTTGTATTAAATTTATTATTATTGTTTTCATTTTTGTATAATTGTCAGCTGTGAGTTATATAATATATGTAGATTACGCACGATCGCATACGCATACCGACCAAAGTAAATGGCTTATCGAATTGGTTAAACGTTGTTCCTCCTAAATAGTGTTGAATCCAAAATACTTTCTAACATTATTGTGGATCTATAATAATATTATGGCAATTGGATGTGATTGTTAAATTAAGGAGTATATGCAAATGTTCTCATAGAATTCAGAGTGTTTTATTTTGCATTGTCAATTTTAGTGTTACTGTTACAAAATATATAGGTAGTTACTACCCATTTCGTTTTATTTTTTTTTTACATTATATATTTAAACAAACCTGTAAAAAGTTTTAATTACTTTTTTTGAATAGTAGAACTCATTCGTTCAAGTGGGTCAGGGAAAGTTAATAAAACCCCGAGATTGTAGTTATATTTGGCTGATTTAACAACATTTTAGTTTTTTCTATGACATATGGTGAAAAATATACAAAATTGAAGATATTGTTAACTGTGCGAGAATAAAAAAATATAATATAGTTCTAAGAGTGTACGTGTACCTATCATAGTCAATAGCTAGTAGTGATAATAGTAATTTTCAATTAAAAAATGCCTAAAATGTTTATTTTATCTTATAAATATTCAAATACAATTTAATATATCTTCATACCACATTATACAGTGTATGTCATTCTATCAGTAGTGGTAGATTTAAAGGAGCAAGTATGGACATTAATTGACTGGGCTCTTGCCAATGTCGTATCCTAGACTTAACAATTTAAATTTTTTTCACTATATCAAAGAATTGAAAATTATTCAATCCAATAATTCCAGCAATGATATTACTTTATAATAATATATTAATATGTAGGTACATCGACTGCAATAACTACTAATAATATGTACATCGCTCTACTTTTAATCTTTGTATGTTTTTGTCTTAAATATATCTATATTTTAATATGAACATTACAATAAATACAGAGTAATTCACCAATCATGCTTACACCTTTTTTTCTTCAATAAATCAGTTATTGAAAATCTGATTTTTGGAATTTTTAAATAATATACTTTAACGCCATATTTTCAAATTCTTGAGAACATCAAAATGATCCACTAAATAATTTACAGTAAAAGGGGGTGAGGGTCACATTTGCAAAACAGAATTTTGTGCTGCCACAAGACTCTCCTTACGTATTACAAAAATATTCAAAAATTTGAAAACATGATATATGAATATATTTGAAATTTCTAAAAATCAGAATTTGAATAAATTCATTATTAAAGGAAAAACGGAGGTGAGCATGCTTGTATATTCATTATAAAAGGATTAAGTAATGAGAAGGAGTATGCATAATGAATCACCCTATATAAATTATAATCTATTAATTAGTTAAAATTTTTTTGTTGAATTTTACATAGGTGCCAAATAATAATTTTAAATTAATTGTTATATTATAATTAAAGTAGTTTAACTCATAGTATTTATTTAAAGGAAAATTTTTCCCTAGCCCTGAGTAATTATTTTGATGATCCGTTTGTATTGTTTGTTGTCTGTTTTTTCCCATAAATCCGCTGAATTCTGTGTTGAAAATGTATATTTATTAGTTAGGTTTCATTTAGTATTTATTATACAATTTTAGAAATAGATTATCATTAAGAAATTCTATATTATATTATAATAGGTACTATTACACGTAATATTATCATATTATAATATTTTAAATAATTTCGTCCAACGAGTGAAGACAAATTCATGGTAGAATACAAATGAAAAATGAACTCTGTCTAAAATGTACTTCTAACAGTATATACAGTGTCCTACTCTTACTACATACAATTATAATAATAATAATAATTATTATTATGTATAGTCCTCTTAAATTATTTGTGGGTGCATACCGTATCATGTTTGAGACTCGCACATTAAGGAACAGTGCAGTGTTACGTTGACGGGATGGGGGGG
Organism: Acyrthosiphon pisum; assembly: GCF_005508785.2. Lineage (NCBI taxonomy): Eukaryota > Metazoa > Arthropoda > Insecta > Hemiptera > Aphididae > Acyrthosiphon > Acyrthosiphon pisum. Next base: position 70,345,402 of record NC_042495.1, read on the forward strand.
TCTTGAATCTACCCCATAAATGCGTGACGTTAATTCAATTACTTAGAAGCCTGTTTGGTGCTCTTTGAGAGGCTGTTGTATGATAAGATAAGGAAATATCTATTATAGACCTGCAGGTGCGTAGTATTTCAAAATCAGCCTGTCCCCACTGTAAATTGAGAATTATAGACGATGCATATATATTACAGATGCAACTTTATACAAAGTGAAACAACAAGTTTCAGACAAAAGAAATGGCAGAGTAGTACAAGTGCTAGAAAAGTTTTATATTTTATTTTTTTCAATTCCTGCACATCCGGGATGTAAAGATATAGAGTTTTTATATTAAAAAATCCAATTTTCAAAACATTTTCAAATAAACTTTTTACCACTCTCAGACAAGAGCGTTTCTATATAAATAACATAATACGATAAACACTATTAATAATTAATAATTGATAAGTAATAATTTATTAATATTATTATAATTTTTTTAAAAACAATTTTAAAATTTAAAAAATAATGATATAAATTACGCAGTACGTACGCTCCCTTGAAAGCTTTAAAATCGCAAATACCGTTCACATGAGTCAAGTGGGGACATGAAAAATTAATGATTTATTTTTTTTTGTTTTGTGAAACGTTTTTTTTTTTCCATTTTTGTGGTAAATCGTAAATATTTTAATACAAGAAATAATATATATTGAATTCAGTCATTTTTTTTTATTGAATACACAAGCATTTAATTACAAAATCTATGATGTACAATAACAAGGCTATAAAAACTAATATAAAAATTATTTGGTAATTTACATGTTTGTTTGATAACTTATAAATATTAATTTCAGTTGCATCTGCATTGCGCTATTTTTTATTGTCAATTCAACAATTTTCAATACGATAATATTTTGCAAGTTATCTGTGACCGGTATCTGCAGAAACGAATTATTTGAGTCATTCAGTCAAATGATCATTTGACAAAGCATTCTTTTCAGATTCGTTCACGGAATTAGCTTTTGGCGATAAAAAACTTGTTTTGTTGATTTATTATTAAAAGAAAATGTTTACTCAGATTACTCACGATTGAATGAATTTATTTTATACGTGTACTTATGTGTACGTGTGAATAAAAACATGTGAATAAAGTATGGCGTAGTATTAAATTGCAATCAAAAATTAAATCTCCTTATTTACGGGTCGCAATTAACAGGAAATAATGGCGTATCAAATTGCGTTGTAAATAGGTATAATACTAACACGATTATACAGTGTTCGCTGAAATGGATATTTGGTTTTTCCTCAATTTTTTTTTAAGTCGTACGAATCAGTACGACAATATATCTGACGAACACAGATAGGCGATCGCGCCTCGAGTCCAGGACAAAAACTATTTGTCTCGCCGATATCCCGAAGTCTCCGTCGAACTCACTTTGTGTCGGGTTTTGGAACATAATATTATTGTAGGTATACAAACTTAAGCTGGTAGTCGAGTGGATGGGGGGGGGGGGATTCCGTAGAATTATGTGCTTGACTCAATTCCAAAATTATTTTATTTATTACCGGGTGATTTTTGATTTGAAACTGGCGATAATCATTACTCGAAAATCTCAGATATATATTTAGCTGTAATAATATCTACTTTATGGAAACGTACAGCGAAGTTGATTATCCTTAGTGTGTGTGTGTAGTAAAAAAATGAAACTAATACAATATAATATCATGATATATCAAAAAGGGCCTTTGCGGATGGGTAGTAGGAATATATAAAGCAAACGACTGGTGTGCAATGTCAATTTATTTGTATGTTTTTCACGACTACAGTGAAATATCAGACGTCCAATTTACGATGTCAGTCGTGTAAATATCGACAAACGAGATTAGGCCTGACAACTGTCTACCAATACAATTTTTCATTGGTATTTCCAAAACCACTATTATTATTGTCGTTTTGAATCTATCGCAGACTTCATGCTAACCAGTGGTGGATATACGGTGGGGGTGAGTCCAGTGGTACCAGAAGAATGTTAAAAATTCGCCAGTGATGAAATCTCATGTCATATAGACCAATATTAATTTAATCATAGTGATTTCATTCTCAATACATAATATGATATATTATTATTATAGGTGTGTCAAAATATCGATAGACTTTAATGTGATCAAATTCCAATCTGAAAACCGATAAGAAGGATTTAACTGTTAATAGTTATTACAAGGTACCATTCATCACCATACCTATTTAAGGATTTACATTTATATTCAGTGGCTTTGAGATTTTTACCAACTGTATAGAATATATTATGTTTAATATTTAATATTTGATCTTTTTTAACTTAGTTTTGATCCTTCATTTTTACGCAATTTTTGATTCCAATTGATAAGAACCCATGTTTCGTTAGGTATGATATATTTTCACGACGTGGGACATGCTACATATGATACAGATTTAATTATTTAATAACATAACTTTATTTATAAAAAAAAACTAACTACCTAATGCTCATTTAAAACATTAGTTTATAAAAATTAACTCCTTGAAAATTCAATCAAATTATTATTTTTTAATTATTCATTGTCCTTTATATGGTTTAAATTTTCTACTCACATGCTTTATAAGGAAAATTTAATTACGTATTTTGATAAATTGTGCATACAAATGTACCATATTTAGTACAATACCAAATTTGATATCAAAATTAGACACTTATAATTACCATACATTTAGTTGGAAATTAAACAAAGTGTAAAATAACATTACACAGTCCCCTTTGTTCGTGTGGCATTAATTTTACGAGAATAACTAACATTTCGGTGTAAAGAAGGTTTGTTTATTGCGAGACTTTATTAAAAAATAAAATGAGCCTACAGATAAAATACATATTCCACACGGAATTTATGAGGCGAGCGGTATTAACTATTATGGTAAGAATAATGTAAAAATAAAAATATATTTCTAAACGTCAAACAGTGGGTTTAGGTATTATTTCTTAATTCGTGCGGCTACAGTGCATATTACAGAATAATGTGCTATACTGCCTTCAAAGTTTCAATCGAGTATAATAAAATTTATAAAATTAGCAGGATTTATATATATATATATAAAATATTTAGTCAAATATTTTGTTATCATGAGTTTGAAATATTTATACAATATTATTAATCACTTATTTATTATTCAAGCACTCCAAAATATTAACAAAATATTATCATTTCCCAAATGCTGTGTGGCGCTGTATATCTGTTTTATGCGAGCATGGTGTAATATACTAATATAATATTAATTCTGTATCTATATATTAATTCATTCCACATTATTCAATGAATTGAAAGTGTTTATTAAATTAGTGTCAATTAATTCATATTAATTGCTATACAATAATAATAATAATAATAATAATAATAATTGGAATTCACTGTTAAAGTGAAGATGAGAGATTTCCATTAATATTTCCATATTCACTATGGTTAGTGGTTACCTACTCAATTAATTAAACTCTCTGGTCTTGAGATATTTTGAAGTCTGAAATATATAATATTATGTTGCCCGGGTCACTTGCTTAGTGCTTAGTTACATTATTATACTTTAAATAATCAAAGCAAATTCTTATTAGTTATCTAAAACCCTAGTATTAAACCTGATTTATATAGTCAACAATTCAATGAATGTAATTTTATTTATATATCATGTATGCGATGAATGTTCTATTATTTTGAGTAGGTATTTGTTGTCTATCAAACAATAATCACATTTTATCGATATTATTGGTCAAGTTTTACTCGAAGCAGTTATCATATTATTATAGTACGATTTAGTATGATAATTTCCATCCAACACTTTACTCAACAAAAGTACAGTTTAAAAATGTTTTTGTTGTATTTAAAAAATAATTTGTTAATCGCAACAGTTCAATAAAGAAACATAAACATAAATCCTACGTCAGAGTGATTATAATATAGTTTTAATTTATACTCATTATAATATTTTTAAATACATTGAAAATGTTGGTTGTATTTTGTTACACCCTACATTCAACAAACAAACAAACAATCCTGTTTAACCATTTTGATGACATAAAGACCAAATACATCTTCAATTCCACATCGTATATTTCAAATAAAAACAGAAAAGAAACATTTTGATAAAATATATAGTTTTTATGATTGTCTATACGTTTATTACATATATGATTATTAATCTTTGATAAGGGAGGAGCATAAGTTCCGACGTATACAAAGCAAAGAGTATTAGGGTACCAATGGTCTTTCATTCAGTTTGTTCCAGGAGAAAGAGGTGATAACATAAAACCCAGATTTCATTCCCCAAAACCACTTCCGGACAAAGCAAATGACTGGGACATAAAAATGTATTCAGCCAATGGGCCCTCATAAATCGCAGTCAGAATGTGTACAACTAGTTCTTTGTTTGTAGCTGGTGTACATATTTTTGTCTTTAAAATGTGCGCTTATCGACAGAAAGTATAAACTTAAAAAAATTACAAAAAATAATAATTTTGAATTAAACGGACGAATAGTAGTCATGCTTATTCGGAATGTTTAAATGTAAATATCATTAAATATTTATTAGTTATTATTATTGTAATGTTTAAAAGTATACAATTTATGATGCACATTGTAGCGTTTTATTTCAATCAACCTGCCATAGAGAAAATTGAAAGTTTGAAGTTTTCATATAATTGTTCTGAAATAAATTATGCTTAATTATTTTTCAAAGAAGTCTTTTCAATGTGAAATAGTTTTAATTTAGATGTGAAAATATTGAATGTTACTGACGTAGGCGTGTTAATAAAATTATGTATGTTTTACAATTGATTGTAGTAAGTTAAAACACTTAGGTATTTAGTGTGGACAATTTTATTCATTATAAATATATATTTTTTTTTGCATTATAGCATTCGGAGGAATAATGGAAATTTAAATAATTTTATACAAATAACAGCGTATATAATTAAATGAAATGCAAAACCGATGGAGCTCGAACAAGCTGGTGCCATCGTTTAATTAAACAGTGGTAACTGTTGCAGTTTTGATTTATTTTTCAAATAAATATGAAAACTCATTTTTTTTATTTTGTAGAACTGGGTCATTTAATTTGCTCTCGTTTTGTTGTACAAATACTTCTCCATACTCGATCGTTTTCTACTGAGCGTATTCGTATAAGGCAACCTGCTTAAATGTCATATTGCTCTTATCGTGCAGCGTCGAAAATGACGGGAAAAGAAAAATAAACAACACACAGGAGTATTTTTAGGATCAGTTAGACGCCTCGTATATGCATTTTGATAAGACGGAGAAACACAATCAAGATTTTCATCAGCCTCGAGTGTATGGAATTTTACTGGCTTAAAAATAAAAAATAAAATAAATAACAAAAGCGAAAAAAAATGTAAGTATTGTAAAAAATAATAAAGAAGTCTAAATTGTATATATATATATGTATATATAAAAAAAAAAGTAATAAATAGTTAGGACAACGCAGACAAATTGAAATGTTGGCGACACGGTGAAAAAAAACAATAAACTAAACGACATATGCCCTTGCAGGTGTCATAAAACTCGTATGTAGTGACGCGAAAACAGGTGTGCTCCAATTTTAATCATAGAAATGCACCGTAGGTAGCTGTCATATTATTTTTGTCTTATCAACATCAAAAATGCTGTGATAAATGTGAAAATACCGATGACATCGTTCATGGGAGAATATATTAGGAACGTTTTATTTTTTTGAATTTATACTTGCAATAATGTTTTTACGCCGTATAATATTATGTGCTTAATGTTTTTGTCATTGTTATTTATATTCGGTGACCATTAATTTAAGATAATCATTATTTCTTCACTTGAGTATCTATTACACAAAATGTGTAATTATTATTAATAACTGAAACCTAAAAAAAAATACTATTTTCCATTGACAGTTATAAATCCAATTAAAAAAATTGCTACAGAATTAGGTTGTATAAATAACAAACTATAATATAGGGAACAATTTTGTTTTAACATAAATATATAATTGGATATACATTTTTTGTTTCTGATGGATTTTCCATAAAGATTTTGGTGTCATGATTGCTTATTAACAAAAATATATTTATGATTCATAGATTTTTCTTGTAGAGGAAAAATATCGGGTTTTTACAATTAATTATTAAGTATGAATAATTTTACAATAAGAATATTATGTTATACTAGCTGATTCCGTGCACTTTATTACACGTTAAATGTAGAAACTTTACATGACTCAAACTTTGTTCAATGCGTTATTTAATATTCGGTGAATGATTTTCTAGATTTATCTTAACTTTTCTGTTGCCCGGAATAAAAATTCCTATTCGCAGCAGTATATTCTCAGGTAGGCAATCTACCTGCGGTAGATTGCGGACCCTGTGCTGTTTGTACGTAAGTGTATGATTTAACTCTTAACTAAAGTTTATCAAAGTTATACCAAGTTTGTCGTTTTTACTTGGTATAACTCTGATAACAAAAAAAGTAAAAAGTAAAAAAAGTAAATGTAACCTTTTTTAAAAATAAAAAAAATGTAACCCTTTTTAAAAAAGTGAACATTTTAAAACCCCTATAAAAATTTAACCCTTTGTGAAAATATTTTAAAAAATGGTTATAAAAAATATTATTATTATTATTAAATGTATATATAAAAGATAAGATTAAACACGTATTCCGTCTCCACGGTGATTCAACCAACTTTATTTACTCCATGGCATTGTTGAATCATGTGTTTGCTATTCACATTGCCATTGGTTACAGAAATATTATTATTATTATTTAGTTTATTCATCACCACATAATTTTCCTCTAACCCCGTAATTTTCTCAATTTTTGTCAAAAAAAAAAAACATTTCATATTATCCTTCTTCTGACAATAACAAACACACACAAAAAAAAGAATTAGCCAAATCGGCTCAGCTCTTCTTGAGTTATAAATTGTGTAACTAACACGACTTTCTTTTATATATATAGATATAAATACAGAGACTATAACTATATAGACTAAACTCTGGACTACTTATCAGATCTTCTTGTATATATTATTTATATGAATATTGATAAAAGATAATAATACAAATCAACAAACATGCAAGATTAGCCAATAGCAACCAATATTATACACCGGTGGATTTTCCTAAAATTTTCTTTCATATGAACCTTGAAATACGTAAAATACTCTTTCGTTAAAAAAAAATCAAGAAGATCTGGTAAATAGTTCCAGAGTTTAGCATGTACAGAGATTTTCATTTCACATTTTTATAGTTAGATATTATATTATAATTTATATTTAAAAAGTAAAGCAAATAGTTTTTTTTTATTATTATTATATAATAGCTTAAAAAGCCATAGCAACCATTTATAAACAAAAATTTCCATAGGAAATCTCAAAACTCTTGTTTGAGCACCTCCTGGGGTTAGTCCTCTTCCTTTTAAATTAGCCTATCATTTAAGTTGGACCAAATTACACACAGTGTAAAAAATTTCATCAAGATTGGTCTAGTAGTTTCGGAGTTCATCCCGGACAAAAATTGTGACACGCGATTTTTATATATTATATTATATATATAAGATTATACTATAAGGGTAGTGTATATACCGTATAAAAAAAATTAAAAAAATAAATTATATATTATATTATCTAAATTTATATTTATAACACAGCTAATATATTTCATGACGTAACAATTAAATTATTGTGAAAGGGTATATTTTATTATTATAATTAACTTTTGATCCAGTTTTTTTTTCTTTTACAATCTATTGTGGTATCGACGTTGATGTCGTTGTTAGCCAATTCAACTATATTATTTACATTATTTAAAATTGTATTAAACTCGTTGGATTCAATTTATTTTGCTCCTGCAGTTTTATATTATGTATTAAGAAACCTAAAAAAATAATCGGCTTTAATAAAAACAAACAAATTGTCCTACGTTTATTTAGAATTCACGAGTATAATGTTTTATTTACAGGAGATTTTGTATTTGCCTAAATATAAAATGAATATTTTATGGCTTAATACAATATGAGATCTTTTAATATATTGAAGCGTATTTATTCGAATAAACATAAAGTAAATTTTTTATACCTTTTTAGTAAACACTGGTTTTTATTTTTTATTACTTAAGAATTAAGATAGTCAACGAAAAAAATAACAAAGTTACTTTGGCATTAGCTTTAATTAAATGTTCAACAATGTTATAAATAATGTCGGCTGTGATTGAATAATCAAACTTGTATACTATTAACAAACGTTTTGGGTTTTTTGTCTTTAATCAGATGTCTTAGACATATCACTGTCCACATAAGGCCACAGTTGTTTAAAATTAAATTCTACAAATGCAATTCTCTGTTGAGGACAAGTTCTTAATTTGTTCCAAAACTAGAAAATGGTGTTGTAGAAAGTTTGAAGGAAAAAATCAGGTATACCCCTAAGGCTATTACGTCGAAATTACAATTTTCTTCTTTGAGTTTTGTACGTTAACTTCCTTAATTTACAATATAATGAAACATAAACTTTTGTATACCATTCAAAAAAAAAAAACAACGAGAGACAATTTTAACATTTTGCATTTTGATGAATTATCTTTTAAAAGTGCATGGCCAAGTATAATGTGAATTACGATAAATATACAATTATTTTCAAAGACAACAGTATTCTTATTATATATGTATATTTTTATAATTAAATTATTTTTACCATTAATAATGAGTAGACAATTTATATCATATTTTGTTTATTAATAACTTTGGTAATTATTTTTTATTTCATTTAAAACTTTAAAAGACTTTATGCCAAAATTGAATTATATAGTGTAACAATCAGTTGTGTGGAGAGTTAAAAAATATTCTAATGATAAAACGTTTTTAATTGGCAGATATTTTGTAAAATATGCCATAAGTTAGTATATAGTTTATATAGTTTTTATAGTTTAGTGAGCATGAAAATACATATTACACCACTAAATTATTTTCATAAAAAGAACATGATATATGGTTTTAGGCGTATTATAGTTGTTAACTGAATATGTTTTACATTCAAATTACCAGTAAATACTTATGCAGATGTTTTTATTTAAAATTGTATTTCATACAAAAATTTTATAAATTTTAAATGATCAACTTAATGTAAATAAAATAATAGAAACAAACTGAAAGGACTGAGTTATTACGCGATTTATATGATTATTCTATAATTAATTTTGAACAATAACGATAATAATTGTTAGGGTACCAAATTGTTTTTGTTAGAAACCCGTACGGCGTACAGCACTTCTTGACCTATTTAAGTGGGACCATAAAAACAATATGGTTAACTGCTCACACCTTAGATAGCCGTATCAGCATAATTTGTTTTCTATGGATAATCTGTTTAATTAAAGCCGAAGTTCCACGTCTTGTTTTAATATAGTTTAAGGATATGCTCGTGACCGTCGAATTGTTTTCTTTACTTATGACGAAACCGTATTACGTTACACCGAAATACCGAATAATTCCCATTCAATTTCGCATACCACTACTTCAATATAGAATTTGGATGAAACCGTTTTTCATTCAACTGCAGAACACTTTCGGGACATTTTGGTTCGGTTTCGAACCCTAATATAAAGCACGCCATTAATGTGTACAAGGGATTAAGTCCAGTACACCATATTACTATGCACCATGTATGTATAGATAGCGTCGGATTAGTTTTCACATGGGACACAAGCTACATCTTAATTGCACCTTAATGATATTTAACGAAACCCGCGGCATATTACACATTGCGAAGCGCAAAGTACATTTTAGGATATATCATTATATTTGGATATCATTTGGGATGTTGTAGGACAACAATCGAATCGGTGAACAGCCTTCAACAGGAAATAATTTCTATCATCTCTGAGTGTTTTTATAGCGAGTCATCTTAACTCTAATCGTTAATAAATACAAACTAATATACATAATATAATCATTTGATGATTTGTGTTCACATTTAAATAATTTTAAATCGGAAACGCGTAATAACTTAATGCGACGTCGTAATATGTTGATTAGGTGTATACCTACAACTATACAAAATAATATTATATAATATAATGTCCAAAGATTATGTCGTGCCAATTTAATGGGTAACTGGGTAAGGACCTATATAATATCTCGTATATATATATATATGGGTTATGTAATACTTTTTAGACGTTATACGGTTAGAATGTATAAATGTCAGATTGACTTTGATACTTAAATCCGGGCCGGTTTCAATATGTTAACGGACGGCTTATCCATTCGACCTGCCCACGTCGCTTCCCGACAGCCGCAATATCTGCGTTGCATTATGTCGTCTACGCAGACAATGTAAACAATATGCCGAAACAAACACTGGAGGTTCGATGTATTTTATTCTGTCCTATTCTGTCCATTTAAGTGTATTTCATTATTCCGTGGTTAAGAGCAAATGTAATATATTGTGCGCGGGAAAAATTTAAAAAAAAAATTGATGAAATCCGGACCGTTTCCAATGGTTAAATTATTAGGTTATATTATTACAATCGTATTTCGTTATAAAGTACAAAGAAAAAAAAATTTAGGTTAACAAGACAATATTATATTATCAACAATAATCTAAATTATACTTTAACCGTTTATTATAGTAATAATAAATAATAAATTCGATTACGTAGTACAAGAGTAGAAATGCAAATGTGTATGCAATTATTTTAAATGAAACAAATAAATAGTAAACGCCGTTAAAATTAATCGAATTCTCAAAATAAAACTTTTTATATAATATTCACAATAATAATATGGCTTTTTATTAAGGCCAACGAATTTCGTTATTAAACAACGTGTTCTTAAAAAAATGTTCATTTCACCAATTTGTTTGTATTTTTAACATAAAATCCTACCAAATTAATTAATTCTACATTTCTAGTCACATTTCAAACGTTTTTTCTGCATTATAATTTATAACACAATTATTGCGTTTTATTTATTTATACTGAACAATTATTTTAACTGATTAAATATAATTCGTAAAAGAGCTGTTAAAATTTTAAACCTGTCTGATTTAAGTCGATACTTAATTCAACGGGATAAAAAAAAGATTGTTTATACTTAGAAGATTCCCAAAAAGGGTCATCGTCGTTCTTTTGTCTACCCCTCCACTACTCTCCCTCCTTCGTCTTCCAAATCCAATAGTATTATGAGTAATTAACGAAGTTTTAGGGTTTCCTGGCGAGCTTTTTCGTCAATTTCGAGGTAAGTGAAGTGGGTAGGGGTCGGTAAGGCATTTCGTGTCGTTATTATTTTCCAGCATAAAACAATAAGAAACGTTTCCATTGTGTTGGTAATAGCTGCGGAACAATAAACCCGCCAAATGGCCTAAGTTCGATACTTCACATTAAAACCCAGGGTGTATAGTGGGTTGGTTTGAGTTCAGGCCATGGGTGGGGGAGGGGGGGGGTAAAAGAGGACAAGTGGTGTTGGAAATCCGGAAAAGTTTAAAACCAAGACCTGGCTATGTCAACACGCCAATAAATTTCATTCCTCTATAATTTTGGTATGCATACTCACAATCACATACCTATATAAACATATTCGCGAATACCATATATCTGACTGTATTATTTGTTCTCCATAACACGGGGACGCCATTGGAACGCGTCAGTTACCGCATGCGTTAGCTCCAGGAACCGGAATGTTTTAAGTAAACATAATTTCTGAACTCTACGACCGAGTTATTTATTTAAAAGTAATTCATGCCTTTGTTGCGTACATTGTCCCCTCTCCTTACACATAACCTCGTAGCTGTCGACTTTAGACATTACTATAATCTAATACCATGAACATTTCTGGTCAAATTGCGGAAGCATGTCTTATATATTTTTCAATATTCGTTTATACATTTATAGAGCTATGAAAACAATGTATTTATTAAATACCTACCGTACCTATGCAAAATCATTTATATATAAATTTATTTACAGTTTATATAATTGCATGTTTTTGTTTTAAAATAATATAAATAAGTTAGAAAAGTTCAAAGCGTGTGCATGTTGTTTGAAATACGTATACCTATAATATAATGTTATACTACATCAAATAATAAAACATTATTTTGGGAAATAATAGTTATCAAATACTTGGTTTAAAAAAGGTCTTTATTATTTAAAATAATAAAATAGTTGAACGTTACATTAAACACTATTATTATATTGTCATTTATGACTAAATTAACTGAAATAGTACATCACGATAGTAAATGTCCATATATTATACATATAATGTATATTAAACAGTAAAAACAAACGAAATATTTTACTTTCAAATTGAGAAACAAAAATAAAAAATTTAATTTTTTTTATACTAAATGTACCATCATATTTTGTTTGTACCTGTATCCCAAATTAGTAGTATCAATTACTCAACTTCATAGTACTAAATTTTAATGCAATCAAAAAATACTAGGGAAAATTTACTAAAACCTTTTTACTCCCTAATACCTACCTATCTACTGTGGGTTCAATTTAAAAATACCCACTATAATTGTGAAATAAAATAAGCACGATATAATTAAGGTTAAGGTAAATCATATTAGTTGATTAAACGAGTTTCAAAATAAACAAAAAAAGATTCTGAGCGGGTACTTGAATTTGACACATTTTTATTTGATTAACCAAGGCACTGAATTCAAACGTGACACATTGTAACTCTAGACTATTAGTCAAAGGCGTGCTTTAAGAATGTCTCGACATTGTTAAATCCCGTTATTTGGTGAACATAGTTTAATCTCTAGAGGGCACCCGGCTGGGCAATGGACACGGTCGACAAACCAACTTCATTGAATTCCTTAATATGAACAATTCGGTAACTTAAACTAAATTTTCTTTTAATATATTTTTTTATAACGTAAACCATTTAATGTAAATGCTGTCTGGATTATAAAAAATCAACAAACAAACAAATTAATTTGATTAAAAAAAAAAAAAACTATATTACTCTATACAATTTAAAAAAAAAATGGAATAAATTAAAGTTAAAAACCTGATTGAAGATTTTTTTAGATAAATGTTTGTAAAGCATTAAATTAAAAATAACATGGCATAATAATATTATCTAAATGATCCATCTATTAATTAAATTTATGATGCATTGTTTTTGTACAATTTGAGTTTTATACAAGTGAACTAATAACATAAAAACACTTTTACAAAACAAACCATAGCTATCATCTTGCGAACAATAAAACGTATCAATGACAATATTGTACATTATAATCACGTAATAGATTATGAAATCCTCTACCACGCTCATTGCAAACGAAGGCACGTAAATAGTTAATTAAAAACTCATCGACTTATCTTATAGCTTGACATTAGTTATCCTTGGGATTTTTTTTTTTAATTTAATCCAGTATTATTATTGATATTATTGCAGGTCGTTTTAATTCATATATCTGCCAACTATTTATGAGTAATATATAAGAGAAAATCATTTTTTAACGGATCAGAAAATAATTGGTCAAATAATTACGAAATTCTGAGTATACTTTTCTATTACAATCGACGCGTTAGACGCGTGTAGCCAAAAAAATCAATTTGAAATCCTCTAAACCCTCCAAGTTTATTACTTATCAGTTATCATTATACTTATAATCATTTCCAATATGACTTCTAAATTTATAATTTATAATACATCTTTATTTTACGAATGCTAAAATAATAATTAACATGGCATGATAATATATCGGAAAAAATATATTGACAGTTAATATCTCGTAAACTGCATAGCTTTTATAGTATTTACTATGTGCGATATACCTATAATATTGTCCGTGTAATAACATAATGTTACCTAAACCTCATAATATTATTATATCGATAATAATATTATACATTTTCACAGAACAAGTCCTATGTATTTTGATATCATACGGATGTATGCATTTTTTATACGCTTAATACATTATAATATGATATTCGGATTACACGATCGGATATCCAATCGACGATGAATCATTGGCGGTTATACATGCTGTTCAAGGGGGGGGGGGGGGTGAAAATAAAACCAACCCTCCCCCATCACATAGCATTTATATATATAACTATATATTATAATATAAAGTATATACATATAATATAAAATATACACAAGGTATTATAGGTATAAAATATAAATGTATAATAATATTTATATCCTCCAATGGCAAATTAGGTTTTGATTTTTTGGATGTAATGTCAAAATAACTGCTTATTTGCTTTGACATATTAAAAATAAAATATTAAATAATACAATTCAAATTAATAGGTACTAGGTAGTGGAAATATGAAATTACAACTATTTAGAAAAATACAAATAAACGCATTTCAAAATAAATCACCAACGATCAAATAATGAATGTCTAGTACTGATAAGTGATAACTGTTATCAGTTATGTTAAGCGTGCCTGAGCGAGACATAGAGTTAATAATATACAATACTATGATAATATATTATTTGTGATTAAAACGAAAAAATATTTTGCTATCAAATCATAAAATTCAAAATTTGTAGATAGATGTTGGGGATCAGTGATATACCAAATTAAAAAAAAAACCAAATCCCAAGGGGGG
>NC_042495.1:70360051-70367812 GCF_005508785.2 Acyrthosiphon pisum
CGCCATTGCGATGAATAAAATGCAATGAATTCTTTGGTGTATTACCCAACAATGAATCTTCGATCAAACGAACACGACAAAGGTTTCCGAAAACATCATTAGTACGACTAATATAGTTTTTGGTAAAACGTTTCATACAATATTATAAATAATAGTTTTTCGATGATGCGAGATGTGTGTTGAGTTAGTGCCTAATCTACACAACCTCGTCTGATATCATAAATATGATATTAGACACTGCATCTATTTTTTTTTTTTGTTATCATTTTAAAACATTAATCAACAGTCATATTATGTATTATTATTTTATAGATAAAACACCGAGGAAATAAATTGCGTATTCAATTAGAACGTAACAACCGATAATCAACAACACGCAATCGTTTGAAAATTGTGATTTCTATTTTTATCTCAAAGTTTATCAACATTATTTTAAGTCGGTATAGTGATCCAATCCATTTATTTTATTTTCTAGTTTGAACGATACCGTGGAGTATTTAAAAACTCAAATATTGAGCTCGGAGAGGCCGGGCCCGGTTATTATTAGAATATCAGAGTTCGCTCGTAAAAAAATAATAACGGAACCATAATAATTGAATTCCAAATGCATGTGTATTGTATGTAATCTGTTTCTTGGCAAATCCGTTTGACCTCTTGAAATCTGCATAACACCGAGTATTGAGCTCTGGAATTTCTTCGTACGCCTTGGGAATATTTTGATCATTTCTACCTCGGGCACATTACTTATTCGTTACTCGTACTCGTTCCCTGGGTGCAAATAGCTTGCATTTATCTGCACGTACTCTCCCCACAGACACTTAAGGTAATTCCCAATAGCGGTGAGAAACGACGGAATTTTCAAGCATTATGTAAATATTTTTTTTTTTTACATACATCTAATTTCCGTTTTAGATTTTATTAAATGACCATTTTAGTGTATTGTGCGTTTGTACTGATGGAAAAAAAATATTCTACTAATATTTAATATTTATTACATCAAAGTAAACATACAAAGCTCACGAAAAAAAAAAATTAAATGTACGACCGCTGTATGATTTATTGCAACGGAAAACTGCACAGTATTTGGTATTATTTATAATTTGTGTTCGGAATTTATTTCAATCGTTTTTAGTCCCGGTTGGATTAGATTGAAAAGTTATATGCATAACAAATTATAATTAATAATACCACTAAATAGGATACCCTAACAATAGTTAAAACTGGGAACTTTTAATAAAAAATGAAATAACACAACATTACTGTTCAAAATTATTATGCATTGTGCATAATATTATAATACATTACATAATATTATATTTATTTTTAAGTTCAATTTAGAATTTGTAAATTACACGAATGACGTATTTGATTAATTTACAGTTATTTTATATTGTATATAGAATACACTAACCGCTAAAGGAATGCTTCAGCAAATAGGTACTGCGTCGTAATAAAATGATGTATTTAATCAATCATTTAGTTTATTTAATGTAACTAAAACAGAATTCATAATTATTCGTATCAGATTTTCAAGTATAGTGAGAATTTTAAATAAACATATTTCTTGTTTTACAATCATAGTACCTAAGAGATTTGGAAAATTATTGAGTTTGAAAAGGTTATTTTTAAAACAACGGCTTGCAGTGCAATAAAGTATATTTTTTTAAATAAATAAATACATTAATGATATTGATGTGTATTTATATTTTTTACTTAATTCGCGACTCAACAATCGTGATACGTTTTTAAGATTTGTATTATTTTTCTCATCACGATATATAATATTATGCTGGCGGTAAAAATAATAACTTTATGGAAAATTTAATAATTATTACACATTTGAGTTAAATCGTTCAGAAAAACGACTAAACGTGAGTTTCGGTATTTTTAATCGGTATTTATGTCTTATGTCTTTTTGAAAGTTGCACCGGATTTCTGGTAATCCCTCTGAGATCTTTCTCTCAGAATTTAATGTCTAGTAGAATTCAGTAATAGTGCAATAATATACTCTCCCGTGACAAATGAAAACGAATATCGTAACCTTTACCGCTTAAAGCGTCAGCTGTAAAATGTATGTTACTTTTTATGGAATGTATGAGTTTTATATTAGGAAATAGCCGTCTAGTGCTAAGTTCATCTGGAACAGCTAATTTGATTGATATGTAATTTAAAATGGCACATATAATTTTACGATATGTACCTGTAAAGTTAAGAGGAAAAAAAACTTTTCACTCTGATCATGACGTATGTTAGTAAATATTGTATGTATATAACTACCTACAGTACTAACATTTTTTTTCTTGATTCTGAGCATTCGTATCTCACACGATATTTAAATTTAAATATATAAAGTATACCTATAGGTATAGTATATATTATATAGTAGTTTATATTATTAACGAGGAAGGTAGATGCAAAGTCTTGTATTACAGTGCATGACAGAGGAGATTATCAAAAGGAATAAAATAAACTGCGTTTCACGCTTTTCTCCGTGACGGTTTTCATTAAAATATAGGTACACATATTTTTTCTAGAGCATACCACACCCGCTTTTGTTGTATTCGTTTAACACAACAAATTTTCGCTCAGTTATTCGTGTTTACTTTTGTTAGTTATAATACTGGAGTTCACTATCCTAGCATCAAGTTTAAATGTAAATTGTATTTTTAATATATTTTAAAAGCTTGTATCAATATTTTAATTTTAAATTAAGTATGTAGGAGGTACCTTCTATTTAAAATAATTTTTAATTTGTATTGCTGGTAGGAGGTGGGTATAATATCAATTATTTACGATAATAATATTATTTTCTGTGACCTATATTTAGGTACAAGAATAAGCAGGTGGTGTGACTATATTTCTATTATATTATCTAAAATATATATTTTATTACAATATAGTAGGTTAATTTTTTGACTACCTTTAATTTTTGTTTAACAATCGACTGATTGTTTCATTTAAACAAAGACGTCATTATCTACTTTAGATGGCGGTATAAAACACGACGGTCACATTTTGGGGGAAAATCTTACTGCGAGATAAAATTCAGTGGCAATATGTCTATTAGAATCACTGACTTTTAGTCTTGCAGGAAACGAAAAAAAAAGTAAAAAAGAGAAATGGTTGAGATTATACTGTGTTGACCGGCGTATTTGTGCTCACGTTTTCGACCGACACGAGTACGTTTTCGACCGACACGAGTACGTTTTCGTCTGAGAATAATGTTCTGGCCGACAAAACATTTCGACTGGGTGTACGTGTTTATTGGTTTGATATTTTTGAAATCGCAATTTGCCGGAAATTGAACGGCGGAAACGGATATCCCTTTTTTATTAGGTATATGCCCAGCTTGATCGCTCTCTCCACTTCGCAGAAAGCCATATCACTGTAGATAGTTATAGTTTTAGTTATAGATTTCATGAAGGTTCTTCTTGTTTTCGACGATGATTGTCGTATGTCACGTACCATTTTTATAAATTTTGTTTTATATAAATTATATATAAAAAATTTATATTTTAAATTTTATATTATTTTTTTCAACTGGATAAAAGCCAATATTGACGACAACCGAGGGGGTAGGAAGGATTTTATGTAAACCATGGAATTTGAAAAACTGTTCTGTTGTAACGACCGAATGGAGTGGTCAAAATCGTCATAATTTTACTCGTCAGTATTTTCGGATGATGTTTTGCTACATAATACATTTTATGTTTTTTAAATCATCTCATGTCTTACTTAGCCACTGGATACACAATATCACACATGGTACAAATTTTTAGCGAAACTCCTTTCTAGTGAACAGGAGCACGATACGCATTAGCCATTAGGAAATATTATTCTGTAAGTATTCGATATTCATCCGGTTCGGTTTGCAGACCAATACTGTCAACCGGTTTAAACTTTATTTATACTATTCATGACGTACTATTGTGATCATTGTATGCAGTTACGACGATTGCAACATATTAGTAAACAAATTTATGTTTGTATTTATTTAAACCTTTTCAATGTGTTCAACAAGCTCTCTATTTAGTTTTTAATTTAATAATATTTGTATTCTGCCCACGACGTGTCACCGCCGTATTGAAATAGTTCTGTAAAACTTCTCGTAAAAAAAAAAATAATCAAATGTCGATATTTATTGCCCGTCAAACTATTCACCTAACATAAATATGCACTTGGAGTTTTATTCGTCTTATAAACTGTATTAACTTCAAGTGTGATTGAATATCCCCTGAAATAAAATTTACTGTCAACTTTCACATTATATGCTCTTGATACGAAAATAAATAAAACTGTATATTATTAAACTGTCTTATTTTGATGAAATGTATCATTTATCGCATAAATATTATTTCGAATATTATATGAATATAAAAATCAATTTTAAAATCAAATGAAATATGAAATAGCATTTCATAACCTCTCGCGTCAGTCTGGACGATCGTTGATTATCAATTGAATATTTATTTAAAATTTTAAAATACTAATCGGATTATACTTGAATCTACTTCAGAATTTTATAAAATATGGGCAAGAAACTGATAATGGTGAGGATACATCTAATCTCTCTTCAACTTTTTTTATTTAACGTTTATACTATATTATTATAGTGAATAAAAGACATTATAGAGCATTTAAATTCAATATCCACAGAATTTAACACGGACAGGTATCCTCGTCGAACAAAATTTAATATTTATATCGATCTTCAAGTAAGTTATCCGGATAATATTCGAAAAGTAAGTAACGATGGACGATGGTTATATTATTTTTATTTAAATCTTAATTACCTTTATAATATTAAGTATACTGTATACTATATTAGTAATATTAGTCATAGTGTATTTATATTATAGTGCATTTATAACCACAATTTACCACTGGGACTTTGGCCCATTGTATTCATTTATTTATTTATTTTAATAAATATTATTATTATTATAACACAATCAATTTATAGGTAATATGAGATGTTAACGTATTTAAATATTTTTAAATTACTCATTGTAGCTTTACGCATTGTACTAGATTAGGATTGGAATCCAAAATATTACAATTACCTATACGATAATATCTATAATATTATAGAAATAAAAAAATAAAAGTTTATTTAATATTAACTTTAAATTTTGTTTAAAAACTTTGATTATTTAAGCGGAGTAGCTTAAAAATAGATCTTAATATTTTATTATTTGAAATATTTTGTCGTATTAAATTGTACACATTTTTATTTTTATAAACATTTAAAAAAATATAGGCATACATTTTTATGTCACATATTGGCTACCACCTCCTTGATAAGTTTATATAGCTAATAAATAAATAAATGATAAATAGGTAGTAACAAAACACCAGGAATCTTTGTACTAGGAATATAATTTGAATGATAATTTGAACTAAATTTCTATAGACATGTGTTTCTCATTATGTCTCTCATTATATTGTACTAAACTCGTAAATAATATGATCAATTAGAATATATAATTGTATCTACGTACAAAATCGTTGTGAATACAATACGATACAATACAATTATTTATACATAATGAACAGTAATATTTACAAACGATCTGTCGGGTATAAAGTTTCAACGTAATGATAGTTTTAAAGCAAAAATAATTATAAATATTTACAAAGTGCAATTAAGTAGAAATTCAGTCAAATATTTCAAGTAGGTATACTTAAATTCATTACAAATGCATAACTACAGATAATAATATGTTATAATTTATGATACATTAAATATTTTATTTTCAGTCATTAGGTATGTAATTCTAATTGTATCATGTGATTTAATTTATAACTCGATTCAAAATTCAAAATTATGTAGGAGATCTTATAAAATATTAACAATGAAAATTAAATTCTGCTCAAGTAAGAAAGATCTAGGTAACTAAAAGTATTTAGGTCAGTTAATAAAATACAATTGTATAAATAAGGATAACATTTTCTTAAATGTATATGTTCTCGTCTAGGCATAGGTACTGTTGGTACCATTTTATAAACATGAAATAATTTTTAAAAGTTCATTTTTGAAAAAAAAGTAAGTGCTCAAAATCTAAAACTGGAAATATACTTTATTGAATTATGTATGTAGTGAAATTTATTTCAAGAAAATTGGTTTCTTTCATAATATTATTGATTATAAATACTATATTTATAATCGATAATAATATACTAAGTATTCGTTATTATTAAATAAAAATCATCTTTTTCATATTTATTACTTTTAGTTGATTTATATACTATAATGCTTGTCTTTGATTGAACACCTATATAGAATTTATATTTTATGTTTTTATGTTTTTGTGATTTTACTCAGCTAGATTTGGTTTAAGTTTCAAAATATTTGTTTGAATTTTCCGACTTTTTAAAATCTATTTCACATTTCTCAAGCTCCTTTATTCATAACTTTTGAATGTTGAATAATATAAAAGGACCGTTTTAATTTCTAATTAAGTTACTAAAGCTATTTGTCTTTAGGGAAAATCGTGAAAAAAATTAATCCAGAGGGAGAGCGGCCGATGTGTATATCGTTTTGTAACGTTATTATTTTAGACCAAAATGAATCCCGAACAGCAACACGAATAGGAAATTTCACATAAACAGAAATGTATTATTGTCGTTACTCAAAAAAAACCTAAATGTTATTATTATCAGTTATAACACAAGTGCAAAAAAAATCACTAGTATTAGTCTCTAAATGATCTCCGTCAATGTATTTACAAAAATAAATGTATATTTCTGTACAAAAAAAAAAAAAAAACAAAAACAAAAAATAATTAGAATAATAATTATATTTTAATATGATAATAATTATGATTAATCTTATAAAATCGTAATATTAAAGCTTTCTTATAGTGTACATATTACATGATAATAATATATAGGTAATATAAATATTCCTTTTTTTTTGTTATCAGAATGAAATATTTTTCTCAAGTTATATGTTTCGTGGTGCAATAATAATTGGTTTTTTGTCCAATAAATAAAAATAAAAAATTACCGAAACACTTTATAATGAACGTGTCATAGGGATTCACACTAACTTTTTTGTTGCCAACTTGAGTAATCAGTTTTTTGTTGTGATAAATATTAAACGACTTGGCAATGCACCTTTTTTGAACATTTGCACTCAGAAACTCCGAATGGCCTCTTGGGTGTCGTAATCCTACAATTTCGTCGTATATGTTCTTTGATCCCGGAGGCCACCGTTTACGCACAAACCTCCGACTTATTCGTATACGTGCTGGTGGAATGTTAACACTGCTGTGCTACTGTGCAAAACTTTTACTATTTATACATGCGCTGTAACGCGCTCACGAATCACATTTGGTATAAAAGTCGGTGGTAACTGGTAAGCAGTTATTCTACTGGAATTGTTCTAAAGCTACGGACGAGACTGAATGCGTCGATTTTATTCTTGTCGTTGCGCCGTATAAAAGAAAACCGTAACGGTTTACGTCCAAATACGATAGAGTTGACGCTGAAAGACTATTGGTTGTCGTGGTCGGTAATTTACAATTTTTTATAATTAAATGGTATTATTGGTCTACGTGTATGTTGTACATAGTATGTTGAGGAACCTCTCGATAGAATCACGCTGTATGAAATGATCACGGAACAATGACTCGGCTTGATATTAACGTGCAAGAAATCGTCGGTTTCGCAGAATTAATCATGATTAATAAATCATTATTGCAATACCTAATGGTAGTACGATCCGCATAGGTACCTAAATCGTGTTGCATATAGAGA
>NC_042495.1:70367912-70392119 GCF_005508785.2 Acyrthosiphon pisum
ATTTCTATAGACATGTGTTTCTCATTATGTATCTCATTATATTGTACTAAACTCGTAAATAATATGATCAATTAGAATATATAATTGTATCTACGTAAAAAATCGTTGTGAATACAATACGATACAATACAATTATTTATACATAATGAACAGTAATATTTACAAACGATCTGTCAGCTATAAAGTTTCAACGTAATGATAGTTTTAAAGCAAAAATAACTATAAATATTTACAAAGTGCAATTAAGTAGAAATTCAGTCAAATATTTCAAGTAGGTATACTTAAATCCATTACAAATGCATAACTACAGATAATAATATGTTATAATTTATGATACATTAAATATTTTATTTTCAGTCATTAGGTATGTAATTCTAATTGTATCCTGTGATTTAATTTATAACTCGATTCAAAATTCAAAATTATGTAGGAGATCTTATAAAATATTAACAATGAAAATTAAATTCTGCTCAAGTAATAAAGATCTAACTAAAAGTATTTAGGTCAGTTAATAAAATACAATTGTATAAATAAAGATAACATTTTCTTAAATGTATATGTTCTCGTGTAGGAATAGGTACTGTTGGTACCATTTTATCAACATGAAATAATTTTTAAAAGTTCATTTTTGAAAAAAAAGTAAGTGCTCAAAATCTAAATCTGGAAATATACTTTATTGAATTATGTATGTAGTGAAATTTATTTCAAGAAAATTGGTTTCTTTCATTATATTATTGATTATAAATACTATATTTATAATCGATAATAATATACTAAGTATTCGTTATTATTAAATAAAAATCATCTTTTTCATATTTATTACTTTTAATTGATTTATATACTATAATGCTCGTCTTTGATTGAACACCTATATAGAATTTATATTTTATGTTTTTATGTTTTTGTGATTTTACTCAGCTAGATTTGGTTTAAGTTTCAAAATATTTGTTTGAATTTTCCGACTTTTTAAAATCTATTTCACATTTCTCAAGCTCCTTTATTCATAACTTTTGAATGTTTAATAATATAAAAGGATCATTTTAATTTCTAATTAAGTTACTAAAGCTATTTGTCTTTAGAAAAAATTATTATATTATATTAAATATTATTAATATATTATTATTGCTTTCAATTTAAAAGTAATAACGCAACTACACTATCTCGTCATACTTGGTGAGTGGAATGAAAAGAGTACCTAACCTACCCTGGGCTTTTGTATCTTGTCCGGATGTTAATTTTTTTTGAGCTAGGTATTTTCCTCCCATTTTTCTCATCTATTGACAATTAAATTGAATGTGGAATTGAAAATGTTTTTCTTTCTCAGATGTCAGAGGTCCGACATCTCTGGCAGTGTGGTACTTTACGGAGAGGACCGTTCAGCATTTTCAATTTACCCCGAAAAAAAAAAAACGACGAACGCTTTTTCTATCCATTATTTGTTCGCTGTTAATTTAACGTTTTTCCCGTCTATTACGACGACACGCGTGAATTTCTGACAGCAGTCGTTGTGCTTTTGGTCTAACTCGGACAATCCGGAGTTCTGGAAACGTGGGTTGCGTCTTCTCCCAGGGAAATGTTGTTGGATAAAAAAAAATCGTTCAAAAGTCAATGCATTGGGAAATAACGTTATTATTATTTTTATTATTATATTATTTTATCATTTCCCATGCGATAATCTGTCGCCGTGACAAGTCTAACGCAAGCGTCACGCGAAGAGCACGCACGAAGTCGTGTATTTTTATTTTTGTCACGATAATAATAATTGTCGTTAAATATATATATATATATATATATATATATATGAGATTGGGGAGAGGTTTTTTTACCGGTCGTTTAACGTTTGGTTTTTGAGTATTTTTTTTATTTTTTGAGATTACATGTCCAAAGCACTCGAGATGGTCGGTCGGGAAAAGATTCATTATTCGGCCGTTTAGAGTCTGGAGGACCATTCATTACACCCGTGCTGACAGTGTATGTTATTTCCTTAGGTGAACGGCAAAATGGATAGGCGGGGAGTGGAGCAAAAAAGAAATTAAGCGATCCGGAGATGGAATGACGGAGTTTTCTCATTCCTCGGCCGGTCCTTCATCATTTTTCCGTGGACGACGTAATTGCTATACCGTCACAAGCAATAACAACGGGGCCATATCTCCATCTCTGTCTGTCTATCTCTCTCTCTCCTCTCTTTCTCTCTCTCCTCTCTATCTCTCTCTCCCCCTTATTTTTACCCTCACTCCCTCTTATATCAAACCACCCCCACCGACACCTCCGACACTTTATCCATCCATCCTTCTGATCTACCCTGTGAAACTCGAGTTGACCGACATTTTTGGTACGGGCTATCGGGATGTTGGTATAATATAGTAGAATAGCATTGATCAATGTATATTATGTTTATCGGAAAATTGTATAAATGTGATTACTTATTATTATAAAATATATATACCTACAGATATCCCCGTACGTGTATAACAGTATATGTGTGGTTGGACGAGATACCTGTATGGACATTGTATATTATCGGTTGAAGGAGAGTTCGACAATTTTACGCACGACAGTAAAAAAATGTCCTTAAGTTTAGAACAATTGCATTTTCAAATTTAAGGGGGCTGCAGCCGGTTTTGAATAAAGTCAAAACTAATGTAGATTTGACCAATCTAAACATTAATTTTGTTTGTTATTGTGTTTTTAAATATATTTAAATTCCGTATCATAAAATAAACCTTAAGGGGGCGGGAGGGGGCTCCAGTCAATGAAAAAAGGTAACTTTTAGACCAATAAGCTAGACAAAACTGGAAGAATTTGGATTGACAGATTTTAATTTTGAAAAAATTGTTGAATTTATAAACTTCTAGACTATGTTTCTTAGGAATCACTTTTTTTTATTTAAAATCAGATGTGCCCAAAATAAATACAAATGT
Source organism: Acyrthosiphon pisum (assembly GCF_005508785.2). Taxonomy (NCBI): domain Eukaryota; kingdom Metazoa; phylum Arthropoda; class Insecta; order Hemiptera; family Aphididae; genus Acyrthosiphon; species Acyrthosiphon pisum. The sequence continues at coordinate 70,370,834 of NC_042495.1, forward strand.
AATGCAATTATTTCATGGGATTTCTAAAAAAAAAATGGTTATTTTAAGGTAATTTTAAATTGAAAATTTAAGAAATCTTAAGAAATCTAGATATTTTATCAATGAATTCAAACATGCATAAAAAATTTTAATTGGACATTCCGAAATATGTGTAATTTACCACCGCTTATTGGTCTAAAACGTATGAAAAATATGTGAGCTGCAGCTCCCTTAAATAAAAACAAAATGTATTGTTTTTTTCAATGAGTAAGTAATAAAGAATTTTTCTTTTTCTTATAGTTTTCAGAAATTGAATATTATCTGAGATCTCGACTTTTATATAGCGCCTACATAATAATATAGTAAATTCATAACAATGCTATTATCATATTATAATAAAAAACATTAGGTTACATAATTGTATGATTTATTTTATCCTGCCAATCTTAGTGCACAAATAACATTTGCTTTCTAGGTCTCTATGATGCATAGGTAAATAACATTTTATATTTTATACTCAAGTAAAATACTTATATCTATATCATAATAATGTTTTGTATTAACATTGAACATAAAATATTTTTTCTATTCCCAATGGTAAATACTAAATAGTACAAACAACAGTCAATACTTCGGTCCATGATTCGAGGACAAACATTTTGTATAGACGCAATAGTTTGTTTGCCAGGTATTTATATTTAATTAGCTTATTTTCTATTTTAATAAGAAAAACTGTGATCTAGTATTCCTGATTAGTTTATTTTTTAACGTAGTTCATTAACAATTATTTTATAACCCGAAGGTGAAGACACAGTGCTAAAATTAGGTAAAAAAAATAAATATCTGTATCAGATCGAGTCCAAATAACAATGGACACTGCAAACCAGTGGTGTTTCATGCGATTTCGACATTTATAGATGGACGTAGATCTCCAGAATATTCCGTCCGACGTCAGGATAATTTGATAACCCCCTTAAATATTCTCGATCCCCGGGTTTTGAAAACGTCTTAAGGTATTAATGCTGGTAGAAAATACGCGTATCTCTGATAAAATATACATGATGCGCAGTGTTATTTGCCTAACCGACAAGACTGTATCATGAGATATAATTTTATACGGAACGTTTTGATTGGCCTCGCCGTCCCCCACCCCAACGAGGTATGGGTGTATATCATTTGGACTGTGTAAATCGGTGTTAATCCAGCTCAGCCAGCTGGTCCGAACGATTGTGTGTACAAGTATTAATGCACATACAGGCATATACAGTAAACAAAAACATTTAGTTTGTAATCCGATTGCAGCTGCATAAGTAGGGGGGGGGGGTGCAGTTGTACATTGTCATAAAACGTCTAGAGCGGACACTCGCGTACCAAAAGTGGTGGTTAATTGAAAAATATTCCGCGCTCAAGTTTTATCCGGTCGGCCGGTTGGTGCAGTGGGCGAGAGGAAGTTAACGGGCGGCGATCGGTTAGGGGCGGCTAGGAGCTGGTCGGACGGTAAATAAGGGCGCAGTGGGTGTGTTTATATATATATACACAAGTACTGCGTTATAAATCAGAGACCGGGCCAGAAGAGTTCAACACGAGCGTTGTTTGTCTTTTATTTCCTGCCGGTCTTATTCATTACTGTAGCTGCCTCCCCCAACGTCGTTCGACCCGTCCGCGAACCCACTGTCACAAATGAAATTTACCGTCTCCCCCCCTCCCCACCACACGCCCTATCGACACAGAATACGACCCCTTGTCCCCGTAGGTCCAGATAGGTCGATTTCCTTTTTATAGCCATCGCCCGCCGCCGCCGGCAGCCTCACGGTCGCTCGCCGCATTTTTCATATCCCTTACCGCGCGTGCAACACCACCGGCCACCACACCACACCCGCTGGCACTATCAAAAGTTCAAAAAGTTACTCTCGACACTCTCTATAAGAGTGATGGTGAAAGTCACTACTACCTCCATATACCGTTACAGCACAAACAAATACTATATATATAATATTGTTAACCTTATACGATATTATATATTATGTACGAGTTTAACCTAGTTGTAGTTATAATATAATATATTTTACTTGTCCGTTGTATAAGTACCATCAAAATATATAATTAATTCCAAATCGATTAAGAATGCAAATAGTTATAAATAATGTTTTTTAATTTTTTTTTTTTAAATCATATCATAGTGTCTATTTAAGTACTACGTTATAAAAAACCTACTTAAAAGTTACAATATAACGGAAAAAATGCAACAATTATTAAACACACTAAAAACTTCCCTAAGACTAAATTAATATTTTGAGAACAAACAATTTTTCCCTTGAGTTTAAAAAATTTGAAGTGAAAGAAAAATTGGTCACATATATCTAAGTTCTAAATCCAGCTTGATTGTAATGTGGCTTTTTATGACAATTTACGAAAAATAGGCTTTCCTCTTATCAAACATAGTAAATTCCAAATAACAAATGTTTCTTTTTAGTAATAAAATACTATTTTGCTAACAGAACAATTATTTATATCATTATCTTTACATGATAACAAAATAAAAAAACTGGCTCTATTTTATTAAGTCAATTTTCACTAAATGAAATTTTTTTAACTGTTGCCATCAGATCATAATTTTTATTTTTATACCTACTATTGTTAGAAAACCCTAATTTAAATATTTTGATTTGCAGTGGAGATAGCAAAGATACTAGAGGTAAAACGGGGATTTTTTGAATATTCTGAATAGATATTATACTATTAAATACCCTTGACAATCGGGATGCGTAGGAATTTCGTATTTTATCTACCCTTCTCCCCGTAACCGTCGCCGAGTTACTATAATATTTTGTGGCCCCCGTCCCTCGGTCCAAAGACCGACAACAGTTCAGCCATTTTCCTTCCTCCTGGTCCGATAACATGACGATTATATTATTATTATATAGGTTAACAGTTTTAACGTAAAACTATTATCGACGTGCGTGTCCGACGGATGGAACATTGAATGATGTTTTTTTCGATTCGTTCTTTTTTTGTAGACATACAATTGTTCTGTCACTGTTTCTATTTTCTGTTTTCATTATGGATTTTGCAAAATCTGCACAGTGTCCTCAAAATCCATGAAATTTCCACATCACAATGTAAAGATATTTTGATAAACTTTTAAAAAATAATTTTGTGGTTCTGAGATCGAATATTAGAGTAACCATATCCAAACCGTCTTGAACAGAATGACTTAAACTAGTGCCATAGTTCTACCATAAAAGGGGTGATACGAATTTTTATAATGATTACACCATCATAACAAACATTTAAATGAATCTGAATATCGATAGTGTTGAATTTAAATCAACCAAAAATGTCTAACTTATACTGAAAATGTTCCTAAAGATCCTTAAACATAACTACACAGTACCTACATACCATATAGGTCACACTTACCCAACCACCCTTTAAAAAAAAGTGTGGCTGATGTTGGGTTTTCGGCGCCACCGACTAAAGATTATTCATAATTGTTTTATTAATGACTTAGCCCTAACTAACCTCTTAACTTCACAACTGTGGATATTTTCACGTTTCAGAAAGTTTCAGAATAATTATGACAATTTCTTATAGTTATTACTGCTGTCTTATATCGTAAACAATAAAGTGTCAGTTAAACGATTCAATTTTTGTCTGTAAGAGAATTTTTTCTAATCCCACACATTCTCGTAATATTTTAATCTAGTTTAGACGGACGATTTAGAACATTGAATTAATGTATAGTAAATATATATAATATATTTGTGATGATGGAAGTAAAATTAAAAGTAGGTAAAAGTGGGTACCCAAATTATATCAATATTAATTTTCGTTTCCCAGTGACACATCCTGGTAATTGATACGTTTTAATAATAATTTACTAACCGTTTATATACCTCATCGTTTTAGTTATCGGGTTATCATTGTTCTGTGTTCTGTCCCCGACAACAATATTAGTTTGCCAGAGACACACTGCTCTTTGTATTGCACTTTTGGTATAATATATATTAGGTAATTTACATATATTTACCAACTTTCAATTTCTCATTAAATCAAACACCGTTTCAAGTGCCGGACTTTGTGTAATGTGTACCTAAACGATACGTATTTCAGACGTCATATCGTTATCGGGATTTTGCCACTGCTGCATCCACGTCACGAACTGACGGATGTTTGCTTGTTGTTATTTTTTTTTAACCTGTTCATTGATCACTAAAAAATCAGTTTCCCGAGGAAATTGGATTTTCCGCTGCGATACTGCAGGCGCACAAACATTTCGTTTTATATTTACTCGTGGTAGCGTGCATCGAACAAGTAACACAACAGCTAGATGTATATACAGAACCAATATAATACAAAATAATGTTTTAATGTAACCTCATAGTGTTCGCTCATGTTACAGTCATTCCATTAACAAAAGTGTCTGATGCGGAAACTAACGTTTCAATATATTTCCACCTCCTGCCAGTCGGCCGTTTGGTGAGTTGTTCGTTCAGTTTATATAAGTGTTGATATTATGGTATTTCATCGCACTGCTATAATGCCGATTGGGATATCGGCCACTCTCCAATGTGCGGTTATCTATTTACTATATAGGTACTGTATATAGGTACCTAACATCAACAAATAGCCGCTGGTATAATATTATGAACTCGTACTACTGCGTTCGTCACTGATAATTTTAGTGTAAATGATCGAAGTCTGTTTGAAAAAGCATGTATTATATTATGACTGCGTAGGTTTCGATCTGTTAAAATATGTCAATGTTTTGCATAGTTTTTTTTTTTTTTTTATATACGTTTCGAAGAATCAGGGTGACGATAGCAATACGAAACAATCACAAGGTTTGAAATGAATATGACAATGATTGTTACACATATGATAAAAAAAGTGGAATTTCCTATGAAATAAACACTAGAATGACAAATTTCAGATACATGTTCACATAAAAAAACTTTTTATTACATTTAAAATGCATTAACAACCAAGGAGTGATAAATTATTTTATTATTAAATCAATGATACATTATGTACTTTTGTCTTTTCTCACTCGTGGATTTATGTTTAATACAATATTCTTGTTTTGTCGTTTTTTTCCAAATAATAATACGTATTTGAGAGAAATTCAACCAAAAATATTACAATAGCTTTATATTTTAGTATTAAGAAAAAACTAGTACCTACCAACTTATTAGAATTCTCTAATTTAATATTTCCAGTAGAAAATAACCAATAAATAAATGTAATGAAAAAATTTAAATGTTCAATATATATTTGTTTTGATTTAAATTTCATATTTTATTGCTTTTGAATTAAATTATGTGAATGAATCATCAACCTAGTTCAACTATTACAAATTTAAAAATATATAGATTAAAATATCAATACTTTACTCCAAATGTAAGACGTAATTACATTTAACTAATGATTAATAATTGTATTTTTATAATATATGAGGTACCATTTAAAGTTTTTTGAATCTTAAATTTAGTTGTTTGTGCTACGACTTAATAAACCAATTACCAACATATTTTAATATAATACTCATGTTTTTATATTTTAGTTATAGCTCAAGTTATACCATACCTAGCTAAATAACTAATAAGTACCTATACATTATTGTATACTTATAATATGAATTCCAAAAAAAAAAATATGTTGTCATTGTGGCATACGTATTTTCAGAAAAAAAACTTGTTACATATTTTATATTAAGTAACACGATTTTCCATAATATTACCTTTTGTAATTTATTGAATTGAAAACGTATTAATAAAATTATAAAATGTATAAAATATGACTATCTAATGTATTCGTTTATAGACCACAGAGCGGGTTTTAATTACAAATAATAAATCATAACGTTATTAATATAACAGTGTATATAGGCATTAGTTCTTGAAATATAGGCGTTAGTGCTTATATGACAGGCACTTGTTATTCACAAATATTCCTGAATTATTTGTGTTGCAATAAATTATATTGGTTAGCAAGGTACACATATTACATTATTATACATTTATCTATCATAATTTTTATTACGAAATACCTAAGTTTATATTTTGATTTTTGCTATACATAAAACCATATGAAGCACAGACGACTATACTTACCTGTATAGTGTATGGGTAAGCTAAATGAACTTTAATCTTAACGTAACTTAAACATGCATCATAATATACATAATAATTATCAAAATTATTTTTAAATTTTATTCATTACACACAAATATATTATCCAGTCTTGGATATTTATTTGTTGGTTATTAATTGATAGATATAACTACTGTGTTTACGTATCGAAATAACATGGTAGGTATTGAATTTGAAAATGTTAATATTATATTGTTCAAGTGATCCGGTGACCAGCTAATTAAAATTGATCATAAATCGAAAACAACAATGGAAACGCTATAGGTACTAATCTTCAGTCCATATACATTACACACCATATCATATACACGACAATTATACGTATCTGTAATAGGTGTCTCATCGCACCGAACAATATTAATTAATGGCTAAATCTATAACGGGATACAAAATATTTTGTAAACAAAAAATTCGACGGCCGAATAGAAACGATGAATGCCGCTAGTCGCGCCAACGGTTGAAATATTGTATTTGATTGACATCGAACGACGACAATATAATAATATTAATAAATAGTATGTGCCATATTGTAAGCCAACGAATCGAAATCGATTAATCTTAATTTAACGATGGACGGATGTCAGAACTCACTTGTTGATAGTCCCCGTATTTCGTCTGGTAATCGAACACGAATAAGTACGAGTTCCTGCGATTAGCCGAATGGAGATCGGCCGTGTTGATGACGGGTGCTACGACTTGGGCGTCGGACAAGGCTTCCAATGTCTCGTCTCTGATGTTCACCGGATGTTGTACCGGTCTGTCCCAGTCAGTGTATTCATTTACGATGGTCGCTAATATTTCGGTTAAATGGTACCTGCGGATAAAACGCGAAAAATAACGATTTCGTACGGTGGCCGGCGGTGGAGTGGCGAACACTCACTTGTATGTGTTTTTGACGTAGGTCTTTAGGATTTTAGTTCTCCGATCGGCTTCGATACCGTATTGGACATCGTCGCCGGTAAATGCGAAAAACGATTCGGCCCGCACCACGCCCAACATCAGATCGAATCTAGACAACCTGGAAAGCAATCGTTGCCGGGCCGACGGATTAGCAAGAATAGCTGGCCCGAATCCGTTGGCCAAAACCAATTCCTTTGGATCCTCTGGCGGTCTACCTGGTCCAATATCTTGACCGTCTAAAACAAAACGAAAAAAGTGATTTTTTTCATACCATTAATTATTGTATTGTGATAGGTAGTGAATCGGTGGCATTTTGTCAAACATCAAGACGTGTAGATAGGTGTATTTTTCTAATAGTGTTCAATAAAATGTTATATTATGTTTGACAATATTCTTGTAGAATATAAAATTAATAATAATGATAAATTCATGTAGGAAATTTATTCGAAATCATTGAAATCAGAAAATTTAATAACTTTACATAGTGTAATATATTATAGTATAAAGAAAAATAACGCGTAAGCATAGTGTGTTTATGTGTTTTCGTTTTAAATGTTGATAAGAGACTTTTTTTTATTTGTTATTATCTTATTCAATCTATTTAAGTAAAACTCTAACTTTTGCTGCGTAATAAATTTTTCATTATTCATCGTGTTAAAAATAAACAAAGAAACAATTTTTTAACTAAAAATGTTTATATTAATACAATAATATTAAAGTAAATTTTTCTAAAAAATTTAATATAATGTTATAATATTATTTCAATTTTTCACAGCACCCATCCTATTTTCCTTGAATTTAATAGCGTTAAGAAATAAGATATTTCTTTGACTATTATTTTCATTATATTTGACATGGTACACAGGTCACAGTTTGCTCCGAATTATGATAACGGTCCGCCACCACCCGCCAGATATAACAGTCCAGAATGAATGGGTAATTATTGGTAAACAGCCTATATAATATCATATGCCTGACCAGAATATTACACGTAATTATAATAAAATAGTATTATCTGGTCGGACTGAGTTTTTTTTTGTGGAGGTAAGTTTCACCAAAATGGTATCTATATAATATCATGAGTATTATAGTATTGTCTCGATACCTAGCTGAACCGCACTTTTATTTGGTACCACTTGAATATTTATTCAATTTTTTGGGTGCTAATTTCTTTAAATTACCATTGTCATTATAATTCTAGTGGTAGCGAGTTTCCCCATCTTTTTAATATTATATTCTTAGGTGTGAATCACCAAATTATTTACGTATATTAGGTTGGGTGAGATATCATAGATACTATAATATAATCATAAATGCTAATCACCACATATTTATATTTATTTGTAGTATATATATGCAATGCTGAAATCATCACTTATTTTGTTATATTTGTTTCGTAAAGTGCGCGATTTTTTGTATAGCTAGTCTGTGATACATTATTATGTAACTTCATTTTGTGAGTACCTATTATAATATATATTTTGTATTCTGTAGGGCCAGAAGGGACGTACATAATAGTTATGATTTATTGTCGGGCCAACAGAGCCAATTTAATTATTATACCATATACATTATACATATTTTATGCATAAGGTATATAATACTTATTTGTTGCTGTAATATTTTCTATATCTTTTATTATTCAAAATTAATTTATTATACAGCAATACCTTATGACTATTCACGTACCTATTGTAACCTTTTGTTCATAGTACGAGTATACTATAGGTAAGTACTAAGTTGGTACACACTAACCCATACTATGCATATTATATTATTATATTATATAATATATATACCGGGTATATTATACCCACACACTCATTCCATTACGTAGCTCGTTAGTATTAGCCGTCAACTACTGTTGATTTCAACTCACACAACACACCTCACACACACACTACACACATGCACTATAATATTATATCGGTTGGTCTGTAGAGAGTCTGCCAACGAGCACCAATAGAACAAGCTACGCAAATCTTATTTGAATAGAAACGACCTGAGGTCTTGTCTCAAACGATAAAAACAAAAATGCATTGCGTTTACTATTTTCTATTTATTTGTTTTTATTTATATTTTTTATAACTGTTTACGACGCGTATTCCCGGATAACAGTAAGTGCAAGCAACAATCGTTGAAACTGATCAAACTTTAATGATCCAGCAGTCAGTGACACGGAAGTCGACCGGAAATCAGTTGACGTTAGATTTATAAATACTTGAGGGTGTCGCAATGGGTTTCGTATCTCTTACTGCCAGTAGTCGGGAGTGAGGGTTGATGAATCATCCAATAAATTCATACGAAAATCGGAGTACAAATTCAACAAAGATAGGTGGGGTAAGGATGTAAAGAATTATTTATGAAAGGTTTATATTTTGTTTCTTGTCATTATTGTTGTCACTTGTGATATTTATTATTCATATTTTGGAATCACGTTTATACGAACAATACAATACTATTATAAGAAGTCCAGAATTAAATGTTATACTAAAAAAATACATTAAGGTGAACAATATACAAGAAATGAAAACAGCTTCTGAACATTGATTTCTGGTCACGTGGAAAAAACGGAAACAACAAAAGACTCGAACTCTTAGCGAATAAGACATCAATCAACTCATAAATCAAATTATAACTATTGGTAGCAATACAAATGTAAACAAAAAGAAAGAAAAAAAATGTGAACAATGAAAACAATAACAAATACATAAATACACACACACACACACACACACACACACACACACACACACTAAACGCAGTTAAGAAAAGAAAAAAATGACGATAACCAGCGGCAGTGGCGCAACTAGACACGGGGCCTTGAAATAAAATATAAAATGGGGCCCCCTACCTAAAAATGTAAATGATTTTAAATAACCCAAGGTACATGGTACACCACATACTCCCTCCCCCCCAAAGTTTGTCAAAACCATTAGTATTATGTCGAAAGCTAGTCGTTTTTTAGTGCCCATTTAGACCAATAAGCGGAAGAAAAAAATAGATTTTTAGAAATCCAATTTAATTTTGAAAAAATATTTCTGAATTCCTTATTCACATTTCTAGGTTATGTAGGAAATGGGTATTGATTTTTTTTTTTTTTTTTTAGGAACACCAAAGCAATGGTGAATTTTGAAAAAAAAGAAAATTAATTTAATACTATACTAACTGAACAATTCAAAAAAAATCGAAAAACCATTTCCTACATGACAGAGAGAAGAAAATAAGAAATTAAAATAAGTTTCAAAAATTAAAATCGGGCTTTTAGTAGTGACTGCATTTTTCTTCCACTTTTTGAAACTTTCGTGTTGAACCTTTTTTGATTGGAAAATATAGTGACATGTGACTGGGCGTTATTTTTTTTTATTATGTACGTTACGGATTTCCAAGAATCTTAGCCGTAGTTCATCTTTAATTATATAAAGGGTTCGGGGTACTCACTAATGATCAGTCACTACACACACACAGTCAAACATCACTCACGATGGTTATACAATATTGCCTAAATCCGACCCCTTGAAAACGGTTCCCTTTCAACAGCCTTAAATTAATAACTTGTAGTGTGATTATATATACTCCATTATGCTATTAACAATAACAGTATAATTATAGTATAACAGCTATATCGTTTTAAGCTATTATAATACGCCTTTACGTTAATGTTTATATCAATAAATATAGGTAATAATAATTATAAAATGTGAAAAAAAACTAAAAACCAATTTTTATTTGTCCGCCCACACTCCACCGAACTGTCACTTGTATTATAAGGGGGCCCAAAGTTTCACTTCAACAACTTGCCCGCTAGTTGGCCCACTGGATTCAGCGGCCATCAGCTGTAGGGTTAAGACTCACGCGGTGGCTTACCGCGTGAATATCAAATGCAACCTAAAACTATGTATGTGCACCGTCAGCGAGATTGTTAATAAACTCGGTCGTCCAAAAGTTGTTTGGCAATATTATACATTCGGATATGGTGTACGATAATAGTATATGTACTGCCTAACGAGTTTGTATAATGCAATTCGGCCGAATTTCACGCGTGTTAAAGCCAACGTTACGGGGCCGCGGTATCCGAAATTGCGTTTTGTTTGAACTTGTAAACAACGTATCAGTTTAATTTATCACGTAATCGCAAAGGCGGATTGCAGATAACGATGGAATATTGTAGTTGACTTCTGGCTGGGGTGGTGTGGTATCGCACACGGTGACGTTATATATTATTATACATAGTTCGGTACCTAAGTGCATTCTCCTTATTATTATTCGTAGACACGTCGAGCACTGATGTAATGGGCAAACGAATTGTGAAGGAAAATCAGACGAAAAAAGGGTGTGGAGGGCACATCCTGTTGCAGGTTGCAACCGTAGGGGGAGGGGGGGGGGTAAACCGACGTCACGGCGGAAACAATTTTATTTTCAGTTGGCGAGAAGACGTGGACGGCGGAAAAGGAATGACGGCAGGTATTCGATCATCTATTTCCTGGTGTAACTTTGGCGAACAATAACAACTCCGTATGGGGGCCAGTTTCGTTCATATTATGTACAAAAAGCATAAAATATAAGTCAAGACCGTACAAAAAATATATTATACTCGCACGCACGCCTCCACCCCTTTGCCCGACATTGTATCCATTTATTCACATAAAAATCCGCTTATTCAAAACTCTGCGCTCTACAAACCAATCCCATTTATTCAGGTCGACCTAACCGAAACCTCTCCGGGCCCATTAGCATGAACGATAAGAGCCCTCCCGGGATAAACAAAACCTCGTCGAGTTTCTCGCACTTTGGATTAAGTTTCCAATGGAAACCAATACTCTCCGGGCGGCTGGCAGCGATATAGAGGTTTTTTCGTTTCCGGCGTATTATTTTATTTTTTCAGTATCGTTATTGTCCCTCATCCTTCTTACCCGTGACCTAAGATCCAGACGAATATAAATTTGTATCCGTAGCAATTAGCGCACGTTTGTCCGTGGTAACTATAATATTATATATAAATCGCAAAAAATGACGACTGAGTTTACTATTATGATTTAACTTTTTTTCCGCCTTTCCGCATTAATGACTTCCACAGATTATAAGCCTGTGAAATACAGTGTTTTTATGTTCGTGATTCATCATACCGTGTTAAAAATACACATTTTTTAAAAATGACTTAAAAAAAAGTTTCAACGCATTGCGGACTTCATTTGATTACAAAACAGATACGGTTGGCTGAGTTGTAAGTTGTTATTTGATACGGCTTCACCTGGTTTTGGCAATTTAAGCGTCTTAATTTTTCATCCACTAAAGTTGTTCACAAATTTAAACCATTGTGATTGTATTTATGTAAAGACTACAGTATATATTATTTATTATAAAAATAATAAAGACCTTATATTTTTTTTGTGATACCTCGTGAATTTAGTGTTTGTTAATTAATTACATATTTTACACTAACAGCCCATTTTATTTATTTATTTGATTACGGACATAAGTCTAAATACAATACATAAGTGCAGTAATTAGAAATTACAAAATACCAAAATTACATCGAATAGAACAAAAGAAAAAACAATATAATAATAATAATAATATTACATACAATATGTACCATAGAAAAAAATCATTATATTATATTAACACAATTTCCATTATTATTATAAGCTATATAAATTATTGTTTCATTTAAATTCAAGCTATACTTGATAAAGTGTATCTAAAAAAAAAAATCAGAAAGATAGAAACGTAGACGACAATGAAGTATGCTTTGAATGGATAAAAACAAAGTATTTTAGTTGTATATACTGAATGTACTTAACTGAAAAAATGTATAAATTATTATCGAATGTTGAAACTATAATTTATTGTTTATAACTATTATTATGTTATGTAATTTATAAAGTAAGCTACTTGCATCGAATGCGGGAAATTGTGGTATCGTATTACTCAGTTGATATAATATTTTGTGCTTATGGAATATTTTAATAAGATATTTATTCTAAATAGCGAAATGTATATAGTTGAAGTGGTTTTAGATAAATGTATAATTAAATAAAACAACTTTAGAAAACTGATTTCAATTTTAAACATAACTATAGTTATATAATGTATTTTTATTACATCAGCATAACAATTTCCGCTCTTTTAATAATTTTTCACATCAAATCCTTTAAATTGCTATAACGATACTCACAAATTGAAAATCGTAAAGTTGAACTTAATTGTGTAAATTCAAATTCAAATTGAAAAATATTAAAAAGAAGTATATTTTCATTATACGTATTATTATTACAATCACGTTTGTAACCATTGTGTAACAAAAAACAACACGCCGCGTTAAGATTTATGACGCACATTCACTGTATTAAGTCAAACGTCTACGGCGGCCTTAGTGATGTTTGTAGGTAATTTTTTAAAAATTAATCAATAAAAAAAATAGCACACGACAATATTAGATAATATATTGTTGACTCCAAATAATGTATACACTGTGCGTACTAACAATATATTATATATTTAGGTATCATTTTTAAATTATTATTTTAACATTAAACAATTTCTAGACTAGACATTTTCCCCAAGAATGTCTGAACAATTTAATCTCTTAAATTTCACATGATTATTATTCATCAAGTCGACGGAATATATTTAATATTATTTTACTCACTCGACTGCGTTCCGAGTCTGCTGGACTCGGCAGCAGTTCCAACGTCGATGATGACACCGTCCACGCTGGGTCCGAAGGCAGTGGTGAACTCGGGTACGTGGAGTTGCGCATTCAACAACTGATCCAGCGGCGTGTCGCGCAGGCAGTTGAGCAGATGCAAGTGTTGCAAATCCGGCGAACAGTTGACCAACTTGGACACCTGATGTCCGTAGTACACAGGGTCCCTGACCAGAGACAGCGGACTTAGCGGAGAACCACTGAGCAGGATGGCCCGGTGGAATAACACTGCGAAAATAAAATGTAAGGAAAAATGATCAAGACAAATAGGTATGATAATATGAGATAACAGTCGATATTACAATCGTGGATGTAAGTATAATATAGGGCTGAAAATCGTTGTTTGGGGTGGTGACATTTTTGCAAGCGCTTTCTCGAACCGTTGATTTCCGGCGACAAACATATTATTATTAACCGTAGAAAAGGCCTGTTCGAACCGTTATAAATTATCATTACATATTATTACGTTCGGATAGAAATTTTGCTTTTATGTAATAATTTCTGAAGTTGTATAAAAAGCGTATTATAATATACAGCTATAGCGTTCCCGAATTCGAGCGAAGATGATTTTCGCTCCTAATGGCGTTTCTGGGATAATTATTATTTTTGAAATTAACGAAGAAAATACAATATGGACGAAAATAACAAAAACTTGACCTACATAATATTATTGTTCTTCTCGTATTGAGATGGTATCTCGCGGGATCGTAGAAATCGACATGTTCCCAATTGATACCTATAGGTACCTACTTATATTGCAATGGGCTAATCAAAAGTTAAAGCTACAATATTAATAATTGATACAGTTTTCGTTTTATTCGGGTTTTACATTTTTTACTGCAATTAAATCAAATAATTATCAAATCGCGTTTAAATCATTATTAATATTAATATACATTACAGTGTTAAATTGAATTACATTGAATTACATTAGTGTTTTTGACACATTGCGGTTTTATATACGCATACGATTAATTATCCATTTCGCATTTAGTTTCAACATGATTTTAAACGGTTTGCATTTTGTAAAATAATACGATTACGAAACAGCAATCAGTTTTGTATTTCTTAGATGTTTTATTTTTGAAAATAAAATATAAATTTTCCTTTACAACTTGCAATGTTGAAGTATTTTTAAACAATACTAATTATTAAATAAATTAGTTTTTAAATGTATTTATCTAGTACATACACTTGTTATTATTAAAGAAAATTCAGATTGTGAAGTTTCCTAAAAGCCGAATAAAATGTTATTATATTTTTACAAGGAAATAAACATTTATACTTTGGCACCTCAAACAATAAAATACACAAACATTATTACCAGACCGAGAAGTTTGAAGAATAATATATTAAAATTAATACTTCTAAGAAAAATATTATGTACATTACATTGTAAAATATAATTTTTAATTTTTAACAAAGGCACAAACATATTATTTTATTATATTATTATTTCCTTGTTGTAATGCTCACATTATAGTATAGTAAGTATGTCGGATTACGTGTAGAAACTGATCACAGTTGAGTTTTTTCCTTATTAGATTTCATGAGTCAACAGGAAACTAATAACTGTCATTTTATTGTATTTTTTTCGTCCCTTTTATGACATAATATTTATGTTAAAATTCGAGACGCATTCACTCGATAAATTGTGTGGTATTTTTTGAGTTTAGAGTGTCTAAAGGCGATGAACGAAATTTAAGAAGACAGCTGATGGGTAAGCAATTTATTATACTCGACGATCTTTGTTGTTGTATATATTGTATATAATATATAGGTGGATATACATATTGTATAGAATCTGAAAATCGATTTTTTTTTTATATAAGTACCGTATAATGCGTATCATAATATCATCTATGCCGTCACTATTGAATAACGAATTCAGACCATGAATAAAGTTAGGTATGCATGTACCCGATGTGATGACATAATGTTTAAAAAAAATAAAAACGATAGTAATATGTATAACAGTACATAATGTATATTATAGTTAATTTTTGGTAAAATCTTAACGTATACGGGAAAGCAAATGTTTGTCCAAGATTTGCACACATCAATTGAAGTATGATACGTAATGCGTCGGTGTTATATATATATATTTTTTTTTTATGTATAACAGTGTCATTTATTTGGTTTATGGAGTTAAAACAGTTAATACAGTTAAAAATAGTATCCTTTCACTCTGCGCATAGTGGATTTTCCCAAATAATTCCAACGATTATAATTGCTAAGTAACTGATTGGATTTGTTCTTAGCTTATGCACATCCTATAAATGGTTTCGCAAATACATTTGTCTGATACTGTTGCACGATACAGGTCTATCCAATGATCGAATAATTATTTTTTCTACACTTCATAATTTAGAGATAATAGACCGTTTTGTTGATTGGTTTGCTGATGGCACGTTTTAAACATAACCTTAATGTTTTTCATAAATGTACTCAGTTAATGTTTTAGAAAACTTCATTATACCTACCATATAATATATTATGCTTACTGTCAAACAAATTGAATAATCATATTTACCGCCTATTAACACTTAACAGTTAGTAAGCAGGTATTGATTCTATGCTAATTTTTTTTTAAATATAATTTAATATCAGTTTTTCATGAAAATTAAAAAATGTCTTAACCAATTTTTTAAATGTTTGAGGAGACATGAATTGGACATCAAGGAAGAAGATTTGTATGTACATTTCGTATTTTGATAAAATATTTTAAATTATGGAATTGTTACGAAATTCCCAAACCTTTTGAGGCTTTTGAGGTTTCAGATTGTTGTTGGCTATATATTTTATTTGGTTAGACATTTAATGAAATTAAATATAAGCTGTATCCATCTGGAATGAATAATATGAGAAAAAAGAAGCACAAAGATTCTGTTGGATGTATTCAAAAATAAGTATAGAACACGAAGAAAATGATAATTTAAAATGTTTAAAACGTCTTGCCCATATAACTTAAGATATTAGTTTAAACTACTATAAAGCCGATTCATATAGTTTGTTTTCTATATTAAATTTTGTTATTCACTCTTTGTTTTTTCAATTACATGATTTTTGCTGTTTTTATTATATATTTTGTGTTTGATCTTGATTTTTTCTATTTTGGAGGTGAAATCTGTCGATTCATACATTAAATTATGTAATATGTAGCATAACTTGATTTTATCAACTGTTATTTACTGCATGAAAAGCAATTTTAGAAACATCAAAGAACAATTCTGCCAGCATAATTTATTTTAATAGGTACCTAGTGTATTTTTAACGTGATTAATCTTGGTATGATATTATGCCATGGAAATTGTAGATTTGACTGGATCTGTGTATATTTACTTATCTGTTCTATATAATCTATATCCAATTTATCATATTTTGTCTTTTTCGACTAAATATAAGTAGGTAATAACTGTTGGAACGTAGTTCATCTATGGAAATTTAATTCGTAAAAATACCGGGATATTCTAATCAGCACATTGGACACAATGATATTTTACGTGGTATCGAACTTATTCAGCTGATTGGAGTACAATCATTGGACTCGACCGGTTGAAATACAATATAAATCTCTTATTATAATTTAGTAATTGCTATTATAGTTACTGTACACAATATACAATTTGTAAATGATAATTATCGTATGCGAATGGATGCAAGTTTTCTAAATTTAATAATTTTATGACAACAATAATTTTAAACAGCGGCAACATCACTACGTAATACGTATACGTGAAAATAGCTTGAAAAAAGCACTTTTAAAACTTACAATATGTAAATCAAATAATTTCTACGTTTTTATTGTGTATGTATGAATAAAGATAACTTAAGATAACTCTTATTTATAAAAATTCTATGTTGATACATTTTTATACTTCTCAGGACTTTAAAATTATAGTATTATATCAGTATATATTAGTATATTACTATGAAATTTAACAATAATTTTATAATTTCAGTATTTTTTTTTACATATTATATTTATTCCGCTGTCGTTTTTTTTTTTTTGTTGGGTTGTGATATTTCAATATAATGATGGGAACACAAACATCCGTTAAAGGCCTGTCTGTAAAATTTGTCATTGATATATTAAAAGCAATGTACTACATTGTAACTTCTATTTAGTTTTAATAATATCAACCTCTTTATAAAATCATGATTTTACATTTATGGTATATGATATTATAGTGTTAAACCGTTGCACAAATTGAGTTTTTAGTTGTAATAATCGATATTTAAATAATACAAATTATAAAATAATAGAGTGAAGTACTTTATTAATATATTATTAAAAACTAAACATAGATACATTTATTAAAGCGCATGCCTAGATTGTTTGATGTATTGAAAAAAAAACGAATAATTTAGGTTTCTATATGTGTTATTATTTGAATTAAAACTAACTTTGGTACACTATAGGACCTTCTTAAACATACTTGCTATTAAATTTAATACAGAAACTTTAGAATCAAGAATACAATTCAATTGTAAACGATGGTTGTATAACTTATTCTGAGATCGATTGCACCGAAATGTAATCCACTAATTTATTATTCCTATTTACTTTGCGTTCTACTCCCACATGCTCCAATTCGTTTCTACCAAAGTCATTGTATTTTCACACCGGTTAACTTAATGTATCACTGCTAGAGAAATCTGTTGAAAATCCAACATTTATTATACAAGAAAAAGGTTAGTTTAAAAATAAAAAGTACATAAATTGTAATTATAATAATTACAAAAAGGTATAAAAATAAAGAATTAAAAAAATAAAGTAGATTAATTGTTAGCATAAAAACATGGTTCATTGAGTTTTTTTTTATAAAATGTATTAATTATTAAACTGACTATTACGAACTTATACAAATATTTTTTAGAATGTATATATTTTATTAATGTATATAAGTACTTAAATATTTATTTGGTGACTTTTAATTTAAATACTTTTGTCAGTGAAATATGCATAACGCGATTGGGTAATACGTAGAGCATTTATCTTTCGGTAGTTTATGTTGTATTATCTTGTAACTTTCTAAGGATGGTAATAATAATCGTAGCTAAACCTGTCCAAGCCTACACCAGTTTTATTAAGTAAATTTAACGGAGATTAAACAAATTATTCGAAAATAATGTACCTAACATATTCCTAACAATTCCTATATCTTACTTAATGTTGATGTGAACTATAAACCTATGTCAGCATGTCTTACATCTAAGTTGTAATAAGTATTGTAAGTATTGTACATTGTATTGAAAAAATGCATTTCAATAAATAATTGATAGGTAATTACCTATATTGATTTTTACTATCGCTTAATGATATTATTATTATATTATATTATTATAACAATTGAATATTTTGCACATTTTACTGTTTTTTACTTGGCGTTAAGTGGTTTTTGAGGTTTTTCTTGTCTACTTATGAAAAAACAAGTTATTTACAAACGTCAAAACATCAACGGCGATACGTTTCATTTATACATTTAACTAATGCGTTTACATTAGTAACGCTCTCATAAAGACCCAAGTAAGAAAATATTTAACTTAATTACTGTAAAACGCTCATAAATTATCTTAGTACACGAGGAAATTAAAGTCATGTTAACATGATAATACAGAATTAAAAATATATATAAGAATAAAAACAGTATACTACTATTATCTGTAAAATATTTACTTCAGGTTGTTATTAATTATTCAATATAACGATAAGTCGATAGCATATTGTCTTTGAAGCACATTTTAAACATTATAGTGAAAAAAAATATGTATTTTTTATTACATTTTTTCGAGCAGGGGATATTTTAATATTGAATTGGAGTCGAACCAAACACGGATGCTAAAGTTATACTAGACTCCAAGTATTGCATGGATTATCAATGGCTTTTAGAACAAAATCCATGGGATTTTTAACATTGACGATAACACGGAAAATACAAGAAGTTGCGAAATACCAATAATAGTGGGTGATAATAACAAAAATAATTAGTATTTATAGTATATTCAGTTTTTCTGTTATGATATATTAGTTAAAATTTTATAAAAATGCATGTAAATGCTTATGAATCGATTTTATAGCAATGATGGCAAAAAATGCTCAAGACATACCACTCCGAGAACCAATCATAAATCGTTTATAATTGTTTAACTATTAATTATAATTTATAAGTATACAATTTATTAATATAACTATTTTGTTCACAATATAATTTTCTTAATTCATAAATTGTATTAAATTGTGTAACATCATTCAATAAAAGTGTGATATCAACAAATATCAACTACAGTCCTAATAACAGGAATACGTATTTAAATTAATAAAATGTATTCTCGTATGTAACTAAAATATGGAATTCGATTGTGTGATATTTTTTATTTAAACAAAAAAATCTGATACTATAACTATTAAAATATAATCATTATAATAATATGTAATGACTATATCAATTAAAATCATCCCAATGACAACGGATACTGCACAATTTAAATATTCTCAAATTTCATTATAGGTTGGGTTTTTTTTAAGTATCAACATAAATATCGTAAAATACGTTTAATGAGGTTATGGTGGATATCGATTTCAAATATTTGTGATATTTTATTCGATCGGAAAACTTTGGAATCGGATAAGCAAAAACTTCTGCGGCTTAATTGTCCGCGTATAGAGTCCCTTTTATCTGCAAATGATTAAGGGCTTTAGCGTACTTGGCATATTATAACAGCGCTGCCATAAACTGTTCCATATAAAATCCCACCACAACACATACATATATACATTTATAAAATATATATTATATGATCAAACTGAACTGTTAACGTAAAGTTTTATACTTCGATTCTCTAATGGGCACGAGTTATCCGCAATTTAAAATATTGCGTTTTTTTTTTTTAAATATTTGATTGGATATTATTTCTTATTTATATCCAATTTATCATATAAGCAAAGCTGGGCAGTAACTAGTTAAAAAGTTAAAAGTTAAGTGAAAAGTTACTTTTTTTGATAACTTTTAACTTAACTAGTTAAAAAAAAAATAGAATATAGAAAATAACTTAATTAGTAACTAAGTTTTTTATTTTTATAAATAATTGTAACTTAACTTAGTTATTTTGTTAAAATGAAAGTTATTTGTAAAAAGTTATTTACGAATTTTCCTATTATGATTTATGTGATTTATCATCTATGAACTGTATATTATTTGCATTGATATTTCTGAGAACCGCGACGGAGGTATATCTACCGACGATTGTAGGTATGTATATTATTGTATTTATTACTATACTATAAACATATTATTATAGTATATACTAATGATTAATATTATACCATATAGACATATTGTAATTACCAATTAGTAGTATTATACTATTATAGTGAATAGTGATTATTATTATTTATTTATTACTTATTTGGAATATAACTTGCAGGGAAGTTTATATTTTCTATGAAATGACAACAGTTAAAATTTATGTTACATTGTTACTAGTGTACTGGTGTACATTGATAGGTACGTAATGTTAAAATAATACATTTCCAGAATGGACC
>NC_042495.1:70392481-70410846 GCF_005508785.2 Acyrthosiphon pisum
TGTAAAGTACCGAGTGCCGATACTGAAATAAAATATAAAGACTATAAAATAATATAGTCTGTGCATTTGTTATTAATCTGTTTTACTTTATACCAAAACTAGTTGTTCTCCTCCGATGAGATAAAAAACCGTTTATGAGTAAGTTAAAGGTATTTAAACAAAATAAAAGTAACTTAACTTTTAACTTAACTTCGTTATTATTTTCATGAAAATTTGTAACTTAATCTTGTTACTCAAATTCAGTAACTTATTAAAACTAACTTTAACTTAGCTAAGTTATTTTTTATTTTAGGATAACTTAACTTTAACTAGTTGAAAAAATTGGTTAACTTGCCCCCAGCTTTGGCATATAAGTAAAATACGATCAAATATTATTTTCAATAATAATGTTATTCAATACAGTGTATTCAATATAATATTAATTATTAAGTAGGCAGGCATGAAGTAAATTATTCGAAATTATCTGATTCTTTGAATGGAATCAAATGAAAACGTTTACTTTAAAAAAGTGATGATTTATGGTTTCATTTGATTTATAAAAAATGATCATCACGATAATATCGATTCCTGTAAAAGATTTTACATTTTAATATTTTAAAACAAACATATTAGACTTTATGAAAATATTTCCGGCATAACAAAAAAAATAAATGAATCCATATAATGTAACTGAAATTGCTATTAAGCCAGGATGAATAAAAATTATGAACACATTCGAATTATTTTAACTCTTACCACATGAAATTTGTAGCATTCTGAAATTCTTGACTTTTTATATACGTAATATTATGTTTTATGTATACCTACAAGATATATATATATATATAAAATTAAATATTTCTCCGTTGAGGACTTAAAAATGTGTAACACGTAGAAACGTTTACAGCCTCAGTCGTAATCTAAAACATTTTTTGTAGGCATTTATTTTACGTGACATTGCAGTAGTTTGTATAATTGTGTTCTACTTGTTGGGTGTCCATTTTTTTTGTGGTCGGTGATGGAAACACATTTCTCTACGTTTCCATCAGAAATGTCGGACCGTTGTCCTTTCTGTGTGTTCATTTTCAGTTACATTGTATTAAAATGCCCATATTGTCACTCCGAGTTAATTTATTTATTCGTTACTTATTTATATGAACAGTGTTTATTTGGTTAATAATTATGAATGTCTGTTTAATCAATACACATAACTTGACTATTTAAATATTAATGCTATAGTAATTAATGAACTTATCGATGATTCTCTTACCGATACGCATTGCACATTTTTTAAGAGGATAATACAGATGTATTGGTTTTACAATAATGTGTGTGTGTTTTTCTTCGTGACTATATTTACGATAAGTACCTAATCGAAATAATGATTCGATTTTAAACTTCAGAGTAACTTTTATGTTGAAAAAATAAATCTAGTTGTCGCATTCGAGTGGTCAAAACTGAAAACTCCCAATAGTTTTCGAAAGCAACATTTTAATTATTCTAAATTTAATACAAAGTTCCTCATAGATTTTTATAATATCAGTTGAATATTAAAGATTCATAGGCACTATTTTATTTCATACGCATAAAATTATTTAAAGCTCAAATTTTGATAAAATTCATCAAAATCTCGAAAATTTGAAACTATATTGTAGTTAAAAGTGTTAAATTGTATAGCTAAGGATTGAAAATTTAAGACAAGGATTCTCATCAATAGTTTATACTGTAACCAAAGATATAAAAAAAATATAAGCACAGTTTTTTTTTTATAGATATTTAGATTTATTATACTACTAACTGATCCTGTACACTTCGTTGCCTATTAAAAATAACAACTATATGAATAATATGGTTTTTTTTATAAATGATGTCTGGCCTGACGTTGTCCAGGCCAGAGATTTGTATTTTTAAAAAATATATTTGTACAAAATGTATATTATGCCATATTTTTTCTAATTTTAATTTTAATATAATATGTAGGTAATCAATTGCAATCATTTAGATAAACAAAAAAATGTATTCCTTCGTAAGCTGAAAAAAACCATACGTGAGCTACCCTTTAGTTATATATAGCCTATATAGGAGTTGAAAAATTAAGCTACACCGTCCAAGTTTCAAGTAATCTATTGATTTAACTTTTATTGAAAACGACTCAGTCGTTTTTTGAAGCTATTAATTTCGGATGAATCAACATTCAATTTTAGTTGTATAGTCCAATTTTGCCTTTGAAAAAATTAAAAAACACAAAATTTAGATTATATAAGTGTATTTTGATTTTGGTATACCTTCATACGTCAGTTCACTAGCAAATTTTCATCGCCTTGAGAACTAATTCGACCGAGATGGACAATTAATTTGTGGTGAATTGGATCTATCACTCGATATAAATTACGTGGCTCAAACTAATCTTTAAACTCACCTGATATCTCCAAAAACAATTTGAATAATCCTTGAAATCGGTTAAGTAGTTTTTAAGTAAGTACCTATATAATAGCTACAAATATACATTCATCTGTTATATTATTTGTTTCAAGATATTTTCTTTATTTAAAACTATAGACGTGACGATTTGATGGATGACTTTACCTCATCTGCCCGAGTAACCAATGGCAACCATTTATATACAAAAAAAATACTAATTATTTCTCCTATAACCAATAACATCCATTTATAAACAAAAATATCCATTGTAAATCTCAATATCTCTTTTTGTGCACCTCTCTGGGTTGGACATATCGGGTCCAATTATGAACCTAAACCATTCAGGACTCACTCAAAAACACACAGACAATTTCATCAAAATCGGTCCAGCCGTTATGTGAATATATATATATATATATAGATAGATATAAGGAGTATTGATACTCTCAAACAACTTCCAAAATCATTTTCAGAAACACCGAAGTACTTCAATTGATTAATATTATTTTACATAGTACTAATGAAAGATTTATTTAAGTGTTAATAGAGTAAAATCTTGTCCTAAATCCTGAACAGATGCGATGGACGATTGATACACTTATTATGGTCATAAAAACTATAGAAAAATATAAATTTCACCTTTTTATTTAATATTATTATTTAAATACCTTGTTATCTAATAACATTCATCCTCAAGTTCGAATTTTGACAAAATTTAATAATTATTTTGTAGTCAAAAATGTATAAAATTTTCAAATTTTATATTTAAGGACTGAAAATTTAAAACAAGGTTCCACGTAAATAGGTTATATATAAATTACTTCATTCACAATCATATCATCAAATATACTTAGTAGTTAGTAATATCATAGGCTGTCTTCGCTCAGATCGTTTTTCTTATACAATGATATTATATCATTGAATTTAAATTTAACACCATCCATTACAGTGACCCACTTGTTAACCTACTGCACAGTAGAGCGACACCCACTTGCCCATCTTTTTTAAATTAAATTAATGTACTGTGCAATTGTATATGTTATTGTTATTTCATATGTTAAAAGTCTCCAAAAGATTAAAATAAAATAAATAGCTTTCTTAAAATGTTGGCATTGCTATTAAAAATCTTAAATGGTAACTTAACCACCAAAGGATTATTCAAATGTAATATGTACCTATGTCAATAAAGAGAGATACCTTAAGATGTATACTATATTAATATGTATTTTGGCCAATCTACTTAGTTTATTTTAAATCACGACCACGTGATTATGATTTTAATAAACTAATATGATTTTATCTTTACAAGATCAATCACGAAAATTAACCCATTTTGGAGTTAATAATAACTGCCAATAATATTACCCATGGTTATTTACATGCACAATTATTGCACGAACGAATAGTGTCGATATAAAATAAAATTTATCTATTATAGTTGAAAAATATAAATATTTCCGTGTTATTGACATTTTCTAGGTAAAACAAAATACAATTAAAAATTATTTTGATTTTAGAAAAGATCAGACCAGTACGCTTTTCATAATATTACAGAATATTGTAACAGTTATGTTCTTTAACGGATAAAAAAACTCGTATCTAATACTTGCGTAATTGATTCGGAGACGTAAAGTTGTACAAATAATTGACCGACATTTTTGTTCTTCTTCGTGTAAGCGAGCAGCCATTTTTTAAACCGTTTTCGCAGGAAAACCTACGGTCAGCAGGTGCGGCTTTTAATGGTCAGCCGGGAAAACCCGTCAAGAAACTAGCGTTTGGCACAAGGAATAGAGAGAGTGCAAAAAACCATCGGCGCGCACAGATATATTTAGATAAAGTGGCATTACTTAAATGTATGCCCGAAATTGCCTGTTGTTAACGACCGCACGCGGAGACACGGGCCGGGTAGGGATTTGCTCGCAATAAATTCCGGTGGTCCAAAAACCCGGGGAAAAAGCTAATTTTTTTACCACACTCCGTGACGTTGGAGTGTGCAATCAGTGCATCGAGGGAAAAAAAATAAATCACCACCCAGGTTTTTTTTTCATTTATTATAATATTATAATATATAATATATACGAGTATATATTATAATATATGCTCTTCTCCCTTGAACACTACATCTCTTCGACAATATATGTACTTACGGTTGGTCGTCTATGGGGATATAAATAAATAAATAAATATATTATATATAATATGATAAAACAATTTCAACCTATCTGGCTGTTGAAAGCGTATTCAAAATTAAACAAAAAAAATCTCATCCGTACAAAGTTTAATGAAGGACAGTATAATATTATATAAGAGGACGTTTAAATATTGACGAATATAAAATATTATTCGACGTCGCTCGTCATTATAATATATGGTTTAATAATTAAATTTGACTTACGTTACATCTGTGCTGTTGACAAAATATAATATTTAAAACATTTCACTACTCTAGTGAGTACATCATAATAACTAAAATGCCAACCCGAAGAGATACTCAAATACTATCTGTACGAACATAATATTGTAGTTACTATATTTACTTCTGAGATTCGGTTCTCTATGAATAGCCTATACACAATATGTACCTTCGGGGTAACCCTGAACTTGTTGTTGATTTTAAAATGTCATTATATTTTATTTACTACAGTAATATGTTATTTCCTAGGAGTCGTTTTATGTGAGTACTTCAAACAAAAATAACTATGAAAACTCTAACATAATCAAAGGCGGCTGTGTACCAAACATGTTCTGAGTTTGGATACAAAAATGTCAATCAAAAAGTGTTCAAAATAAAAACGAGAGATGTTTTCATTCATATTTTTTGATTATATACTAATCCAAAAAATGCGTCTAATCACTGTATTTTTGTCTTATGTTTAGACGAAAATATACATTTTGTAAACGTAATATTTAATTACACAGACATACAAAAATAACAATAAAATATAATAATTTAATAAATTATTATTTAGCGTAAACGCTTTTTCACGTGTCTGCATGCGCAGTTCTGAAAAGTATTTGAGTACCTACAGATATTTAAATATTTTTCTATCGTATCGAGTCTTATTATAGTAGGTCTGTCATAATCATATAATAATAAGATGAAAATATAATCGTATTAGACAGTTTCCAATTTTTGTTATTTTGATTTGTTCGTTTGAAAGTATTTGAAACATATTAAATACTGTTAGGTATTTCTATTTTTTTCAAAGCACTGCTTATAAATGATTTTGAGCATATACGGTATACCCTTTCATTACCACTGATCTCTATTATTCATTAATCGGTGGGATATCGTTGGGCATCGTTGCGTCACAACTACCATAAATCCTATTACCTAGCGAATATTGAGATCGCGGTGATCGCAGTGACCGGCAGTCGTAGTCGATATTATAAAAGTGTGCTATACAACGGATGGCATAGTCCTATACTGCAATCATTGTGCATGCCTATTGAATACTATGGAAATAAGGCCTACCCGACGACTTGGATAATGACTGTGTGTTCGCGAGCGGTGGTCACTGGTCCGGGGGAGGTAACGAGACGTCGTCCCCAAGAGCCCGTAGCGTGTATTATTAAAATTGCCTGGAAATTAATTCGAAATTTTCCACCTTCGCGAACTATTATCATTTTGAGCTCACACTAATAAGCTACCGACGCGACGGTTA
The DNA here is from genome assembly GCF_005508785.2 of Acyrthosiphon pisum. NCBI lineage: Eukaryota > Metazoa > Arthropoda > Insecta > Hemiptera > Aphididae > Acyrthosiphon > Acyrthosiphon pisum. The sequence goes on from NC_042495.1 coordinate 70,398,547, forward strand.
GTAATAATAATAATAATAATAATAATAATAATAATAATCAGACATTCGTCTCGGTGAGTAGGTACGACGTCTATCGCAGTGTAGGTTTATAATATTATAATATATGGTTATAACTTATAACTGTTATATTATCTCGTGAACACGTGTCATAATGCGTACCGAAGACTATAATATAATACTACTACATAGTTATATATATATATATTATACGAGTGAATGCATATAGTATAGCAGTAGCAGTGAATTAATAATTACTACACCGCATAATGTACCTGCGGCTTTTGTGCGGTGTGAGGGGTGGTTCGCCGTTGACTTTACCTATATTACGTTTTCTGAGTTATCGCATCATTGATAACGTCGTCGTTTTCGTACTTCGTGGAACAATGATAAAAAATAAAAAATATGGGTCGCGTTCGGGACGGGTCGGGTACCTATCACGTTTGCGGCGTTAGTAATAACGGACGCCGAACGCTATATTTTGTAAAAACGCGATTTGTGGACTTAAATTGATATTAATAACAATGATAATAATAATAATATGATAATAAAGTGACATAACGCGTGTATATGCGATGGTCGATTGGACGTGAGAAACGTGTAGGAATCGGTAGCTGCAATAATCGTGGGCGACGCATCATGCGCACTGCAGAATACAACCATATTATTATTATTATTATTAATGCACAGCGACCTAGTTCGTTTCTGTACGTACAAGCCCATTCGGATATGAATAATGAGTTTTATCTGTATAAATAATATATATATCACGATAACGGACGTATATATACCGCGCGGTCGTGATATTGTTATATTATTGTTTATTACTTCGAAGCCGTTCGTCTTCCAATCGCGGACTGTCCGAATAACCGCCATAAATTTGGACATTTGATAATCAAAACGAAAAACACCGGGTATAATATGACACTAAGTTATGAACGACGATAAATCGTATGCGGACGGAAACGGTACAATATGCTGTTTTAAACGCGCTTTTCGCCCGTGTAAATCTCAACAGACATCTTGTTCGTCGCATCTTCGTGTGGTCATCGATAGATACCTTATAATGCTTTATAATTATTACCGTATACCATGATATTATAATATTATGAGATAATATGTTCGTTAACAGTAGCTGAGAGCACTAATGAATCATTTGCAAATAAAGCACGGTGCCTTGGCTCAACAATTTTAGTGATTAAAAACGCACCTACATGTTAATTTTTTTTTTTTGAAATAAAAACATTAGTAGATTTCAACATATTATTGTCATTAAATGATACCACGTAAATTTTTGATAATTTATCATGAAATATAAAATATTATAAAATTAATATAATTAAAAACGGGTGATTATATTTATTTCTTTCTCGCTAAAGTTTCAATCATAAAACAACTTAAACTAGAAGACAATACGAACAGTATTTGTCATGCAAAACAATTGCTGTTATTGTATTGCTAAGAAAATATTTAGTGGTAGTAGTCGTAGTAGTAGTAGTAGTAATAGTAGTAATAGACAATATTATAGTAATATAATTAAGTTAAAGTACGAAACAGTCTTACTGTGGAAACTGTAAGCTACTACGTGAGTTAAAATATTTAATTAGATTTTATCATTTTTTTTTTTAATTCATTAGGTTAAACAAATTGTGTAGATTGTAAACAATATAAAAATCTTTACATTTCTGTTTAAATTTACAGTAAATACTGTTAATATTGTTTTTCGTTAATATTTTAGTATAATAAATTACAGAATGATATAGAAACACTGATTAATTTTTACATTGTCATTGTAGAGAAATCTTAAGATGAATGATAATATTTTTTTTTTTGAAAATCAAAATACATCTTTAAATCATCACCATCACTCATACTACAATTTATACAGTTGCTTTTTCACATATCCAAGATAAGGTTGAGAAATTATTGATATTCCCTAGACATTAATTACACACGCCCAAGACAATGCCCTAAAGCTGAAAAGTTTCAGGAAACTTTCCATTGAACAATGACAATACTGTTTTGATAACAAAAAAAAAGAGGAGAAAGGTGAGAAAAAATATGAAATGTAAACTTTCTTCGTATAAAGTTATCTAAGAACAAGATCTAATTACAAGCACAAACATCTGTTTTGAATTTAAATTGTCTGATTTGAAAAAGGAAACTGAAACAAAAACTTGAAATATTTTTTCCTTGTGTTACAAAATAATCTCTTAAAGGACACTGTACCCACTAAACAATATTACAATACAAACAAAACATACCATAAGTTGACAAAAGTACTTACATTTTTACATAAGCATATAGATACTAGAAGTTAACGAAAAGACTATATGACATTTTTACAACAGCATACACACAACTTATCGATAAATATAGACTGTGAAATATGTAAGGATTTTATAAATAATATTATCATCTGTATAATGCCTATACCTACAATTATATTTTAGTATTGAATTTTAATTTTGAACTTGCGTTATTTTTGTTAATTTTTATTAACTAATACAACAAATTAAATAAGAGACACATAGCGCTACCATAGTACAATGAACATTGGATATACAACAACTAGATGAAAAATTATTATTAAATTCCAAAATTTAGTTACTACCCACCTTATTATAACGCATGGACAATTCGAATTAAAGTACTGAATCAAACCGTATAATGTTTGGGACATAATATTATGATCATCGTTAGTTAAAATGAGAATGATGTAATGTTGCTTTATACGTTCTTAATTATTATTCTGAACCATTTTTAATGCATAAATTATAATAATATGATGATGAAATGTAAGAGGCTATATGAATATCATTAACGAGAATACTTGTTACAACTGCAAGAGTATTATTATTACTATTATTATTATTGTAGTTAGTATTAGGTACTTATATTATACACAGTCGTACTCTGTCTGCGAATCCAAGAAACCTAATAAATCTTGCTCAACCATAATTAGTTTAGTTTATTTATGTTTAGTTGAATGAAAAAAACTCCTGTATAATATTATTCACTGTAAAATGTATAATTTACAAGAATTATAATACATTATGTATTAAATATAAATTCATTGGTAATATTATGAGTTGATTGATTGTACAAATTCTACATATAAAGTTATATTGTGTTATATATTGAAACTAGAATTTTAAATTTAGAATCAAAGATTTTGAGTGAAAATTTTGTAAAATCATTATTCGAAATAATATCAATTTTGTAAAATCATATTCAATGACAACGATTTGTTTGTATTTTTATTCGTTATTTGACCTTGATAGCTTGAATACTGAAATTTTGCAAGAGTAAATAGTTGTCAATAATGCGTGTTGAAGTGTTTCAAAATTATTAAATAACATATTGTAGTAAAATCCACAATGTCTTCCACAAATTAAAATAATATACAAACATCTGAAGTATCTACTTATAATATATATAAATGCTTATTTATTTTATACAGGTACATAATTTTCTTTTCGTGCATGAAATAATTAATTAGATTACACTAATTACAGTGAAAAAATTATCTCATATTATACCTTTGCGACTGATTATATTTCTAAAATATAAGTTTCCAAATTTTTAATTTTCCTCAAGTTCAAAGACGCAAGTGTCAAACATTTAGACCATATTATTTTATGGCTGTCGATGGCTTACCAGACTATACTTGGTAGGATGATTATAAACCTTGACAGACGAGATATTTGAAATAGTTCTATATTTGCATTAAGATCGGATGTTATCATATCGTCAAGGGACTTTGTGTATCTCTTTGGTCTTACCAGCTCAAGCACAGAACTATATATGGCTTAATCTTCAATATTATCGCCCCATCATTCTGAATAGCTATGGAGACGTATTCAGTTTAACTTGGGACCCTAGTATCGTATTTTTCGATATTAAAAACATTTCATTTATGAAAATGAAACGTACACTATATCCCTTCAAATAAATATGAATATGTTGGTTTGTTTTTATTTTGTAAACCATCTGTAGTAAGAACTCGAAAATAAAACTATTTAGCTTTAGTTTATTATTTTTAAAACAACCTTTGTTCGATGTTATCAAAGAAAGTACTTACACACAGGTTGTGATAAAAATGTATGCTGTGAATAATGCTGTTAAAATTTCTTAATCAACATAATATCAATCTTTATGGGCTATGGTATCGAATATTTTAAATTTCCTACACTCTTAATTTGTATTATCTACTGAACTATTTTCAATTAAAAGATTATAAAAATATTAAAACCATATTTTTATTGAGGTTAACTGTGTATCTAATAACAAACCACTGAGGCTGAATTTTACCCACACTATGCAAATCTACGAATGCATTAAACATGCGTGTCATGGAATAATGTTATATCATAATGTAATTCTGTACAACTGTATGTCTGCAAATGTGTGTCACCGTTACATTGTCAAAGAGAATTTGTTTATGCAAGCTTTTTGGCAATGTGCTGAGAATGTGTCTCCTCAGGGTATACTGTTATTATAATCACGGTACTATCCCATGGCCGTCTTACATTGTAACCTGTGGTAATTTAAAAACTTAATGGCTTACAAATATATTTGTCAGAATTTTTTATAATATACTAGCCGACCCATCACAGCTTTGCCTGTGATTGGTTGTTTATTTTTCCTTCGGACGATGATATGTAAAACTTTTTATTCAAATTTTATTGTTTAATGTGATCGGCAAGTAAATATAACAAATGGATAATTAAAACGTATTGAAATGTTCCTAGCGGTATTAATGATAGATATATTTTTATATAGTATATTATTTATTTTATATCTGTAATCTTCGAATACAGAACATAAAAATAGATCAAATACTATGCGCGGAAAACCTTTAAAACCCGTTCGACGTCGGGAGGATCGTAACACGTTTGTTGAGTGTTGTTGGCATATCGACAAGAAGAGTATTATTATTTCTCGATAATGCAATTCATACAACTCCTATAATATTAAAACTATTATATTATTTTGTAGCTTATAATTTCGGGAAGTGTTTATTTACGACAGAGTGCGTAAACGATTATAACTGTGATGACGAATAAAATTAAATTGTGAATAATAGATCACTCGTAGGAGTATTTGGTATAACCTAGTGAAAAAAAATGTTTAATAGTTTCGTCACAAAATGGGAATATAAAAAAGGCCTGTTCTTGTGGACCTCGCAGAGAGGCCCCCAAAATTAGATTTGTTTTTAATTTTTCAAGAACTTTATACTTATTTTTTATTATCAAAAATGGTACCTATTAAAACCTTCAGCAGACTGTTAGGTATAATAGTAAAAAATTTCAGCCAAATCGGTTCAGTAGTTTTCTCGGTTAGCGTGGTCGTATACAACCCCTAACAATTTTATATAGTAGTCACTATATACCTACTACTAAGTAATATAGATTTATCTTTATCAAGACTACCTAATTAAAAAGTTTTATTCGATTCGGTATCGTAATTATTCTTTTATTTTGCTCAAGATTTCCCCCCTACATTTCGAGGCTGACGAGGTGCTTTTGACAGTGAACAAGTGTTATGCGAACCAATTTAGTTTAAATATACGTATAATGCAGATATACCTATACACTATAATGTTGTGCTAAATGAACAGCCATCTATCCATGTAAGCATTATACTAGGTAGGTACTAAGATTTGAGCGAAGTAAATGTGAATAGTAAGTTATTCGTGTTTAGCGAGATATGAATTTAATTAATTAATTATCATTAAGGTATTATGGCGCGTGTATGAAAGGATGATTTAATAATATAAGATATCGATCCGCTTTGTCACTCAAGTGATGTTATTATTTCAAACTCTGAATTATTATACATGTGCAGACTGATTTATGTGCGTAACGCACTATTTTGGTTCTCGTTAAATTATTTTAATAAAGATCATTAGTAGTAACTATAGTTTCAACAAATCGTAATAGTATGTTCAAAAGCTAGTAGATGTCAAGTATACCTGTTAATTTATTAAGTCATTGGTATATGTTAAATTTGTATTCAATGATAAATCTTTAATGTATACTAAAAACGATTCTGGGAGAAGATAGATTTTCAGCCTGTAAGAAAATCGTATGATCAAAAACAGTGTTATTAATGTTCCTTTTATATAGGGATCCGTTCAATTCCTCGTTTGAATACAAAAGGGACTCATTATCTTCCTCGTTCCCTATGGTTCCTTATGAGTTATCAATTATTATTGTAATCACTAACTAGAACACCAAGTCATATGTGAATAAAAAATTGGTAGTCTCGTCTATTATTTTTTCTTATAGATTATAAGTAAACAAAATGTTTGTCACCAAATTCCTTCATTCGTTCCTCTAAAGAGGAATCAATTCCAAGAAACGTTTTTTACAACACTGATAGCAAAATCATTATTTTATGCGTGAATATTCAATTTTATCATAATTTAAACATCAGATTCTCATAAGAAAATATTTGTGGAATAACGGTCAACTTTTTTTTAAATTTCAGTAATAACAACTTATGAGAAACCTTGCATTATATTTTCAAATCTTAACATTTTATTAATTTTTAATTACAAAATAATATGCAACTTTTAATGGTCTGTCAAAATATTATCTTAACACACTTCTAAAAAATTATTATGGATTTACGCTTAATTTTTTTTTTTATTCCAGTCCAAAACTTGCAACTTATAAGGAACATTTTATTATATTTTGTAAGATTTTTGTTGACATTTATAGAAAAAATTAAAACAAATTGAAACGGTGTACACTGTAGCCTATAGTAGCATGCCACCGCTTCTTAAAAATACAATCACGTTGGTTTTAAACGATCGTTTAGCTTTTTTTTATTTCGATATTAATTAATTTGTAATACATACAATTAAGGATGGAGTTGCGTCGTCGGACGCAGCCAACCTTGGTGGCCCGGCGAACATTAACTACGAAAATATTATTGCAATATAAAAGGAGTACGTCTCAAATATTTACAGTGAGATCGTGGAAAGAACAGATCAGTTTGGTTCAGGCCCGTTCAAATAAGTGGCGTCTGTTCACAACATGCGTTCGGATATACTGTGGCCTAAGCAGGCACGCTTTGGGTGGACTTGATTTGTTCGGCAGTCCTGAAAAGGATGGGTTTTTATTATTCCCGGACTAAGTCGTCCGGAGTTATCTCCTTCGAATGAGAAAGTGTCCGAATAAAATTGTGTTCGGTGCTTGTCGATGGTTGTCTGCGTCAAATCTAATCAAATGTTTCAAGAAATCAAATTGTAACTATAATGGCCCCCGATGTTTTTTTCAGGATCGATAAGACAAAAAAAGTGATTTGTTATTCAGGATGAATAAATTAAAGTAGTGCATAACATTATGTCATCTAAAGTCATTGTTTGATATTTTGAAACAATATAGTAAAGCAGACCATTGAATCAGCTATTGAGTTGAATATTGTGATTGGATATTTCAAAATATAAAATAAACGAAATTAGATTCATCCTGCATCACTGAATTGGTTTTAAAGGTTTCGGACAGAAATTTAGTCAGAATTTTAGATATAATTCTAAAAGTGTAAAAATAAAAATACGTATTCAACTTTCATTAAACAAAATTTCGTTTATTATTATTTTGAAATGAAAATTCATTAAAACGACTTAAATATATATATTAATTGTTAGTTATATATAATATAAAAACAATAGAATACTCAATTATTAAAATTAATTATCAAACATGTAAATTATATTATATATTTTTTATGTAATCCGAATATTTTTGAATTTTGTAAAACTTTTATGATAATTTAAGGTTGATGAAATTCATAATAAGCATAAAATATTGATCAATTATTTAATATTACATACGTAGGGCAGTGCATTCATTATAAATAATGATTGTGTACAGAATAATAATAAAACAAATATTCTCCACTTCACAATGATGTAAAATTATTGAATAAACACATTTACAATTAAAATAAAAAAACAACAACTACCTATTGAGAAAAATAACAGTATTGTTGTGTCAAAAAAGATATTTTCAACAATAATTTTAAAATGTGAGATTCAATAGTTTAGTTTTCACTGTATAATATTTAGGTAGAGTAGGTAGGCATTATATTTATCATTTGATTAGAATTAGATGCCGAGAATAAGATGAAATTGGCTTACAAAAAAATAAGTCTAGATTTATAATTCAAAGACTAGTTTTAACTTAATAACGTAATTTAATTTATTGAATAGTTCTTATGATAATGAGTTGCTTTACATAATAATATTATGCAATTTATTCATACAGAAAATTTAGAGTTTTCAAACTTTCTAGACTTACATACGAGTAAATATAAATTGGTGTAATTTAGTGCAGTCGTCTCATGTCTTATATTCAATAAAACGCATGTTCAATTTAAATATTATATACACGTTATAGTAAATAGTTATAGTAGATATTTACCATAACTACCATTTGTCTATACCTTATTGGTTTATTGGTACCTACATAAGTTTACTCTATACATTATATTATATGTGAATAATAAATTATTTTTATTACAATATTATCAACATAACGATATAACAATTGTATAAAACGATGTATATAAGAAATTAGTTGATGCTAAATATTTAATCTTTGATTAAAAAAAAAATAAACATATTTTAAATGAACAACTAACCTTTTCAAAAAATGTTCAAATTTAGTTTAAGGTCAGGAAGTTAAGTAATTATTGTTGAATACGTAGATTTTTTCAGTATAATTTATTATTCTGAATGTAATTATTCATATTACATAAATACGCATTTATTTTTTTATTATTCAAGAACAAATTGTTCTTAATAAGTTTCACAAATTCGTTTGTAAAAAAACGTATATTTTACAAGCGTAAACATTTTCTAGATTTTGATAATATTTTTAAGCACACGTATTTAGTTTGAAAAATAAATACTACACGTTTGTGTTTCTGTTATGCCAATCTGTTTTATTTTTAGCATTTCAGTGCACACAATTATAATATTATGTCTTATGAGAAGTGAACCGTTAAACCCAAGGCACTCATTATTTCAGAAAATACTAACGCTTTTGAAAATATTTATTTTACATGATCATAAGTGGTTATAAAACAATATTTTTGGAAATATAGTATATATACTATTTTACTATTTTTATTGTAATAATTCTTAAGTTTCCTACTCTTCAAATGAAGATATACATTTTTAATTTCCCAAAGGTACCTAAGCCGAATATTATTCGGAGAATTTTAATTTATCAAAATAGAACTTTAGACAAGTAGTTTCGTAAAGGATCACCCGGTATATTATAATATACTTGGTAGATATGAATTTGAAAAATGAGCTATTACGCCATGTGGCGTAAGTCATTAATTTTACTTGTAGTAGATTCAAACTTTTTATACTTTTATTATTAAATTATAATAACTCGGAAATATAATTTAAAATTGTCTGTAACGGCTTTCATAGGGTGGAAAAATGTAACTTTTAGACATTTTACTAACAAATGCACGTTACACTGAACCTCGATAACATTTTTTATAATTATAAATCGTTAGTTATCCCGTTTAAATCATTTAGATGCGAGAACAAAACAAAATGGTAATTTTAACGATCCGGTGAGCGATGTGATATCTTTAAACCTATCAAACTAAATGTTTTAATCAGATCATAAAAATGAAAAATAAAAACAACTTAAAATGCACGGAATCCATTTTTTTCTTGACGAAAATGATAATAATGTTTTTATTCAGACACAATAAGCAGTTCAAATGAAATTAATATATTTAATTAATTCTCCGAGTATTATTCTTTGGAAATCGCTATTTTAATAATTTTTCCGGTATACCTCGAAACTAATAAATATCCATAAATACATTTGTCGCAGCATAACTCTTCCCGGTTTGAACGTCGCAATTGAAAATACTCAGCAACATTCCTTCTCGGAGTTTTCTTTAATTAATTAAATAAAATATAGGGACAGGTTTTCCAATTCTGTTAGTGTCTTTTTTCTTCTGGTGCTCGGTTTCTATCTTTATTATTCACGTGAAAACGACAATCGTTTTGTATTAAACGCCCGAATAACTCGGTGGAAGTAATAATTGTCACTGTTGTTAGATCTGTTTGGGAACAAATTCTGCGGAAGAAAAATATAATAGGTACCTATACATACACTTTTTAGTAAGTTTTTTGTCGTTGCTTAATCATATAAATATAACAACTCAAGTCACACTAATCATCAGACTGTAACTATTGATTTTTACATGTTAGTGTCTCGTGACTTTATTGTTGTTTGTGCATAATGCACTTATTCGGGACCAAACTTTGGCCTGCGTTGTCCAAACTTTCGGTATTCTTGTCAAGGTTTGTCGCCTTTTCAAAGTATCACTTGTAGCGAGGAGACGAAGCCTAGTCTATACTGGATGTTATGTATTACCATGCCGTATTCATATCTAAAGACTTATAACACGCTTGGTCGCCTTTGTCTATTCTTCCTGTACTTTCGTCGTAAACACACAACAGAAAATAATGGTCCAGGATGTTCGTCCATATATGCTAATCCGGTTTGTCCGTGTTTAATGTTTATCATTATTATTATTATTATTAACGTTATTGTTATTATTATTCATCGTTGCCGTCGTGCTCGATCCAGTTTTCAAAAGACCTCATGTCAAGATTAATGTCTTGAAAGTTTCCCCGAAGACAATAAAGGCTGAACCGACTACGCTCAAGTTTTCGTCGTACCACTAATTTCTAATGTTTTTCAAAAACTCATGCGTTTATCTACATTTAATTTTTTGTTAATTACATTAATATTTTGTTGAAACTCATATTTTAGATTCCGAGCGGAGCCATGAATGTATTTATTTAACAATGTTGTATGTTTTTTCTACATGTGTACCTACTTCATTAATATTCGAAAAAAGCTTCGATATTAAACTCTGAGGGTGTTTTCTTGTAGAATATTGAATTTTATAGTTGGCACGTACTTTTAAAAGGTGAAAATTGAAAATGCCCAAGACTTTTAAAATAATCGGGAGCAACAAAAAAAAAAAAATTAGAAAAACAGCAATTTATTCGCACACACACGGTTATTGACAAAATCTATTTTCTTATTTTTTCGTAACTCAAAAACAAATAACCATAATCATTTCCGAAATAATCATTTTATGGCTACCTACTCGAATTTTTCACCAAATATTTAAAGTGGATGATTCAACAAGAATACTCACCCCTATTTTTTGCTTTAATAATGAATTTCTTTAAATTCTGATTTTTAGCATTTTTAAATATATTCAAAGACCATGTCATTGTACCTATGTTATTTATTATAGATTATTTTTTTTAGTCAATGGAAGTTTTTTTTTAAATATCTAGTTACGAACATACATTATTAAAATTTTAATTTAATGATTACAATAGTTGTTTACCTAGAAAAAGGTATTATATGTATATCAATAAAAAAATGTTCACAAAAAGTTTAAAAATGTATTCATAGGTTTAAATTTGTAGTTTTAGCTTTTTAAATATATTAGGTAACATCGACTATTTCTTAAACAAATTTTGTTATCTTGTTGTTATTCAAAAATATTTTATGTTGAGAATATAAAGATTTGGACAATTTGGATTTTCAAAACATTAAGATTGATTTTAAGCTATTGCCAATCTACAATAATCCTTTATTGAATCAAAAGTTAATAACAATAATTTAAATAAATAATAGGTATAATATTTTAATAGTTAATTAATATTAATAATATAATCAAACAAAGATTTCGGAAATTATTAATGTAACTTATAGTATTACCGATATTGAAATAAATTACTTAGATAGCGATAGTATAAATATGTATATCATAAAATATACTTAACAATATAGACTGACAGGCCATCTTTGTTTGATGTAATTATTTATTTAAATACTTTTATCGCCTTGAAAGTTTAAAAACAATTATGGCAATTTACAACAGAATTAAATTAACAACATAATTTATAACTGCCAAATAAATGTATTTTTTTATTCATCTTATATTCAAAAAACTTTGATGGTATTATTATTAAATTTCTTAATCTTTAACAATTGTTTTTAGACAAGAATTATACAAACAAAATGTTACAAATTATTTAATTTTTTCATTTTAATGTATGCGTGGTTATAATAATCTTAGGCAAATTTAGACGTTTCATTTTAAATTACATGTTTATCACAATAATTAGGTATACCATAATTTTAATTTAACGATTATTTGCAATATTTATAGCTAAACCTTAAATAACATTGAGAAGGTTTGGCTATTATTTGAGTGTATTTCACC
>NC_042495.1:70410896-70446923 GCF_005508785.2 Acyrthosiphon pisum
ATAAAGCACATGTCCGTCAATAAATTAACATGGATTGTTGCAGTGTCAGATATTAATTTACCTGTTCATATTTTTATAATTCTATTTCAATAAAAACAATAAATTTTAATGAGAAGTCAATAAGGAACAATTTCCAGTTGATTGTTTGATTGAAACATGCAGTAAAATATATCTTAAGGCATACCTAAACTGTAGACAGTTAGGATAATCATTATGTCCAAAAATAAGAGTGATCACCATATGTTAATTTGCTTTTACTCGTAGGATCACTATTGAAGAAACTATACTCCGGCCCACGAGAGTCCATACGAAAACCGCGCATTCATATAGTAATACGTGACGTCTGTTTTCTCCCACCATGATGCCATTCCCACTATTCGGCAACGTGCCGATGCACAGTTACGGACGCGTTCTGACATATGGACTCTCGTGGGCCGGAGTATAGGTACCGACGTTTGTTTCAATATTTTCCTTAAGTATCCTTGGTAAAAGTCGTTGGTTGTGAAGTGTTTACTACAAATTTTCTGTAACGAGTAGGAACAAAATTTTCTCTTTTAATAGCTTTAACCCACATTTTCTTTTTCACCTCATCAGAAAGAAATCTATTTTATAAAAATTATTTTGTTAAATTATAGTTGCATTCATTTAATAAATGTTAAAATAAGCAGTGTTACTTTTTAATTATCTGATCTACCTATACACGATAAAATTTTCAAAATATTTTGATTTGTTTTGAACTGTTTAGGAACATTTTCAGTTTACTATTGTATTAATACATTTTAGATTCTAAGTGGAACGATGAATGTATTTTGTATATGAATGTCAATAAAATTTTATTTGTTGAAAAAAAATACTTGAAAATTTAATACAAGGCACCTACTACCTATATTGTTACAATGAAATTTGAAAAATATTAATAACCACAGTTTTTATATCTAAGCATTTAAAGTTCAAATCTTGACTAAATACGGAAAAATCACGAAACTTAGCAAATTATTTTGAGTTTTACACGCCGCTTCTGCGCATGTAGACTGACGACCGAGCGAGCGCCGAGGCCTCATTTCCCCCTCTCTCGGCCCATCCCTGTTTTATATGTATAGGTCGCAGCTGTCCAGCTGACGAAATTGTGAGTTATTGAACCAGTTATTACTTGTTTACTGTGTTTATATGCAGGCATTAAGAGGACGCTATACCCGCATGCGTTGTCTCCGTCTTACAAATGCACAACATAGAAAAAACTGTTTTGCGCAGGAAAGAACCGAGATTTTCACCACATAAAAGCTGCATCCTTAGATCTTGTTCTTGCGGTTGATAAGTTAAAAAATCTAGTATTATGTACCTAGTTAAGTAGATAGTAATAATAACTAGGCTAGTTTATATATTGTTATTTATTATATAATAATTACTATTTGGCGTGGCTGCCACAAATAAGGACTCTTGTGTCTATTTAGGCAGTTACTGCATTCTATAATAAGTAATAACTATACACATTTTAAATAGGTAGTCCATAAATGCAATAAAAATTAAATAAGTTAAATAAGTTTTGTCAAATATACTAACGGCGCCAACTCAAAAGTAGCCACACTCGAACACGCTGCGTGGCGAGCGAAATTGCGTCGGTATTTAGGCACGTTGCAAAGGAATTTTAGTTAATTGCTCGCGAGCAGTTGGGACGGTTTTGTCGTTAAAATTCGTTCGTGGCATAATAGATGATGAAAAGTGTATGGCGCTAAAGATTTTTTGTAAAATAGTAAATCTCCACTTTACCACAATAAGACTTTAAGGGAAGATGCGTGGAATGAAATAAGTTCACTAATGAATTTACCTGTTGCTGAACTAAAGAAGAAAATGTCACCCTTCAAGCATCCTACAAAAGAGAAAAATCCAGAGTAGCTAAAAGCTTCATTACTGGTTCTGGTAAGTATTCCATAATATAGGTACTTAAAATTTATTTTAGACAAGAATAAACTTTAAAATTATTTAATGGCATACATTCAAAATCGTAGGTAGGGCCCTAGATTGGTGAGATCCAGATTAAAGTATGCTATATATTATAATCTATTATTATCTATATAAATAAAAATGAATGTCGCTTTTTTCCGAACTCAAAATCTTGAAAACTACTTTGTTTTTTCAATGTACCTTGTTGATACATTGTTTTGTTCATTGATTAAAAAGCTTAAGAATTCAATAATATCAAATAAAAACCAAATAAATTACATAACAATATTAACGTTGATTAGTGTAAATACTAAATGTACACAAGATTACGGCAATATGGCCAAATATTTTATAATTTATAGGTATCATCTTTTTACATTAACATTTATTTTTGTCCAGGGGTAGATTTCTGACCACAGTAACTGCGTATAAGTTTAATATACATAAATTATAATAATAATAATATTATAATATCAATAAAAAAATGTTCACAAAAAGTTTAAAAATGTATTCATAGGTTTAAATTTGTAGTTTTAGCTTTTTAAAAATATTAGGTAACATCGACTATTTCTTAAACAAATTTTGTTATCTTGTTGTTATTCAAAAATATTTTATGTTGAGAATATAAAGATTTGGACAATTTGGATTTCAAAACATTAAGATTGATTTTAAGCTATTGCCAATCTACAATAATCCTTTATTGAATCAAAAGTTAATAACAATAATTTAAATAGATAATAGGTATAATATTTTAATAGTTAATTAATATTAATAATATAATCAAACAAAGATTTCGGAAATTATTAATGTAACTTATAGTATTACCGATATTGAAATAAATTACTTAGATAGCGATAGTATAAATATGTATATCATAAAATATACTTAACAATATAGACTGACAGGCCATCTTTGTTTGATGTAATTATTTATTTAAATACTTTTATCGCCTTGAAAGTTTAAAAACAATTATGGCAATTTACAACAGAATTAAATTAACAACATAATTTATAACTGCCAAATAAATGTATTTTTTTATTCATCTTATATTCGAAAAACTTTGATGGTATTATTATTAAATTTCTTAATTTTTAACAATTGTTTTTAGACAAGAATTATACAAACAAAATGTTACAAATTATTTAATTTTTTCATTTTAATGTATGCGTGGTTATAATAATCTTAGGCAAATTTAGACGTTTCATTTTAAATTACATGTTTATCACAATAATTAGGTATACCATAATTTTAATTTAACGATTATTTGCAATATTTATAGCTAAACCTTAAATAACATTGAGAAGGTTTGGCTATTATTTGAGTGTATTTTCACCATACGTACCAGTATGTATAGCGATCAATCAAATTGCTTATAAATAAATAAATATTTATTTTATTTATTATTTAATCGATTTTTGTTGCACTTATATTCCTATTTAAAGTGCAATCAAACGGCCGCTGACGGGCCATTACACATTTTATTTTTTTTGTGTGACATTTTGCTAATTTAAATATAACCATGGTTGCATCTGAATTAGTTTGGAGGTTGTCCTTTCATATTCAACACAAACCCGTCAGGCTTTTTGATGCTGAAAACGTTATCAAATTTATGTTTTTTTTTATGTTAGGTATATTGGAATATCGTGATTGGTGTGTCACCCTTTAAAAGCTCTGAATCGGGTTCTCCCACTCTCTGTTTCTCTCACACTTCATTCTGTCTTGATACATTTTTTTCCTAGTCGCATACTAAAGAGATAATGGTAAAAAAAAATTGTGTATAATAAACTTAACACAATTGCATAACAATAAATAGTATATATTATAAAGTAATAATAATTTTTAAAATAAATTATAATCACAACCAATACACGTGATTTGATAAATAGATTGTGACGGTTATATTGTGGTCATGTCCATACATAGAATTACTATGCGACACACGTTAAGCGCAAAATTATTCATCATACATTAAATTGATAATAGAATTATTTAAATTATTTTGCGTCAAAATGAACGAATACGTTTTCCGTTAGGTCCTTTAACTTTTTGTTTCGTGAATACTTTTACTGTGTAACTTTAATTTTTTTTGTTTTTACTGTCTATCGATTATTGTATTGACACTTGAGCACTTGTATTCTTAATTTGTTATACCTACTAATTTTTCGTTTTAATTTAGTTGAATATAAGGGTATACTATTAATTATATTACATTGTACAGCATACATCAATAATAATTAATATTACTATTTAATTTTTCACAGCATGTCAACTATTGCTCATTCAATTTTTAACCCATTTACATGGCAATTGTTTGTATTAATTATTATAATAAATTCGGATTGAAGTTTCTATCATCACTTTAAATTTATTTAAACTTTTTGTTAAACAAACTATTACGTATTTTTATCTATTTACTACCTATCTAACACGATTTATTATTGTTTATATACATTCTTCCTATATTCAGTTTCCTTTAGCATAATATAAAGTACCTATAATGTATAGGTATGGTATATTATATTAATATGGTAGGTACGTATAACATTTTTATAACTATTATTTGTAAGAACATATTAATTATACATCAGACATCAACATATTTGTAATATAAGTATTGATATAAACATTTACTCTACCTATACCTATGATATGCAATAAATCAAATTTTATCACAAGTATATGCTGGATAATTTTATGCATTGTACAATTGATAATGTACATTTTAATTCATCTATTTAAGCCTTTACCTAACTGTTATATCAAATGTAATGTTCAATCTATTTAATGGTTTGTCTATGGAATATTAATTGTACATAATGTTAATTATTAGGGCCTTGTATAATAAATATATCTATCAACTAAGTTACTATGTTTAGGTATGAACATTTTGTATTTGATTTAATGTTCATATTTTGTTTTAAAAGTTCCCAATTTATTATTTTTGATGAATACCTATGTGGGTTTAAAAAAAAAATAAAAAAATGATGTATCTTAATATTCTTTTCTTGGCATAATCAATTTAAAATCACGTCAATAGTGATACAGTTACAGTAGGTATATTCACGAGTACAATCGATAAATTTATAATTTCCATACGATACTCAATATAATCCTATTAAAACCACTTTTTTTAGTAGATAGGTATGAAAAAACCGCTTAGGTACAAGTGTACAACAGTAGCGTGCAGTGTCCAGAAATTGATGGACAAACTTCGCCGCGTCCATGCAGGATACTCGTCGGAGGCACGCACACGGGATGTGTTCAATACGTCCAAAGAGTCTTTAAAATGGTATTTTCCATTAAAAATAAGAAAAAGAAAAATGTACGACCCTCGTCAAATCTAACGGAAGACGCATTTGATGGGTATCGAACTAATGGTATAATACAACGTGGTCAGTAAATTTGCGAACGACGCTGGACGTGGAATTCTCGTCTTTGCGTGTATAATATTATATTAATTCATGGGCGAGTCTATTATATAAAGCCATTGTCGACGTCGTACGGCGTGTAAATCACGTCGGCGAAGCGTGACGTCTTCCGGTCGAGAATGAGCATACGAAACGTATGGCTAACGCGTGCGGCGGCGAATAGGTACATTATTTGTATGGTGTACAATATAATATTATATATAACAGGATATGTCCCACCGTGTGTGTTCTCGTAAGTTCAACCCTCGTGCAGTCGTTTTATGTATATAACATAATTCTTTGCCATAATATACAGCCTCAAGTTTAAAATATTATCGTTCATTTTGAAATACTTAACATAAATTGACAATTTATGAAATGTTGACTTTTCAAGTATTTCATAAAATATCAGCTCTATAAATGTAATCTCTATAAAATGTAATCATAAGCGCACCTAGACCTTTAAAACGTAGGGTGCTATAATATTTCATATTTTAAAAACATATACAATTTATGGTATTTCAATATAATGATGATAGTTACACCTAAAAAAAACAATGGGTGTTAAATTAGAACTTGGAGAGGTGCTAAAGACACTTTTGCACCCCCCCCCCCCTAATTGCGCCAATGTCTGGCATATGGACTTAAAACAATTTTTTTAATTTATATTTCGATCTAATTAATTGGAAATTAACATTATTATACATTATTCTTAATACGCACTTCCTGAGAAATACATAAAATATGATCTATGTTACAAATCTGATATTTAACTTATATCCATTAGATAAATAATATATACCTATACATTTAATTATAATTTTCATTTGTATTAATTCTCGAAAAAAATATAATGTGCTGAAATGAAAATGTTCGTGCGTCGACTCTATTTAAACATCTAAATGTAATCATCAAACCAATAAGTGCATGATAAAATCAACATAAAATTACAAAATGTATGTTACAATATATGTACCTAGTAGGTAAATGTTTATGATAAATTTAAATTGTATACCGACGACACTATTACAAGTTGTGTACAGCTGATCAAATCGAATGAAAATATAATAATAAAAAAGGTGGGAAAGTGATTTTGAATTTTCTTTTCTCTTAGATAAATGGAAAATGTCAGATACACCACTCTGTGAATTTGGACAGGTTCAAATCTCCAAGCACATCGTCGATATTATATTATGCTGTCTAACAAAATATGAAGGAAAAACAGAAGCTTCTGAACAAAGGCGACACCGAGGCACAAGAGTGGGTAGCCTAGAAGTGCGCCTCTAGAGATGGAAATAAGATCTGTCTATTTTATTGTTGCCCTCAAAATTACATGTTACCGCCGACAATTATGTATCAATTTATTTATATATATCTTAGTTTATGGTTTTGTATAATTCATAAATCTAACGTGTTTTTTTTTTCAGTTATTAGTTATAGTATAATATGAGTAGGTAACGAGTCAAGTATTTGTTATTTGTTATTTAGTTAGTGTTTTTCAAAGTTTATGTATGTTTTCACAAAAATAAGGCCATAATATTAAATAAAAAAATCATCATCAAAATATTATTATGATTTTTTATTTCAAACGTCAATGATTTCGACTATGTCTTACGTGAATAACATAACGTGGGCAGAAAGTCTTTACGAATGCTTATCTGAACAATGAAGTGTATGGGCCGGGGAACGAAAAAAAATACAATTCGCCAAGTGCACTTCGATCTAATAATATTAACATTAAAATAATAATATTATATTATACTTTGTGGCAGAATGAGTGAGTCACTCGCAATGGACGACCATCGCAGAATGACAATTGGCGTAATCACCACATATTGTTGTCAGTGCAGCACAGATATGACGTGTACAATATTAGAGTACAACATAATAATAATAACCTAACCGGACTTGGCCCGTACCGAATGACGTCCGTTCACCGCGATTCGACCGCGGTCCACCCCGATCGGTCGCATGGCGCTTAATCGCGTCGATCCCCAAAAACATGACCGACCGATTTTCGCTTGTACTTGCCGGGGCCGCCCCCGCACAGGTATTCGCCCGGAAACTGCACCGCGATCGGAAACCCCCTCCGAAGCCGCTGTATACCGCTGTCACCACAAACCACGTGTATGGCGTGTATACCAGACACAGTTAGTAGTAGGTGGTCATGTGATATATATATATATATATAAATTATGTTATATTGTACAGAAACTACGGTCGTTGTGCAGTCGATTGCCGCCCGCCGTCACGTCCGCCAGCCACTATACCTCCTCGGCGTCGTTCGACTGTCGGCCGCTCGGGTGTGACGGCTTAATGGAAAATAAAGCGGAGAACAAATGATTTCGAATTAAAAAAAAATCGGATTTATTACAAGCCGCGTGTACTGCGAGGCTAGAAAAAAAAACGCGAGCGACAAAAATAATATAATAAACGCCGTCGTCAACGGGGTGTGGCGTACAACCCGACGTACATAAATCACCGGTGCCGTGAAAAAAAAAAAAATTCGAAGTGAAAACGATCGGATCGAAAACGGACGCGTGCAAAATTTATACGATTTGGTAAAAGTTTGCGTTTTATGAGTGGTTAGTGCGTGTGTGTGTGTGTGTGTGTGTGTTTAGATGATACTTTTATACTATATTGTTACGGAATTACAAAATAAATAATAATACGTATTTAATATATTATTTTATGTTCAATTTTTATTTTGTTGTATTACAATTATTTTTACGGGGTGTTTAGAAGATACGGCGACCTCGATAGAATACTATTTTGTCCTGCAGACAACGTTAAAAGAGGTACCATACAATTTATTGTTTTCCTCCCTTTACCCTTACGATAAAACTATAATAATAATAATACTATAATACTATAATAATATTGTTAAATTTGTTCGTTAATACTGCTAACAGATTTTCACTAAATTATTATTATTATTATTAATTTACTTAATTATATATTTTTCAAGGTCTATTGAAAAAAAGTATACCCAATATACTTTACAATGTTTTTCCTATCAGTTTTTATTTTAACATCAAACAATAATTGTTCGTTTGAAATGAAAAGTCAATACCCGAACGCACTCATAATAAAAATTCAAATTCGAGGATGTAGTGCCATTCAATAGGTGTTATAACAACTCTTTTCTCAGTATATTTCTCAAGTATTTTCTTAGTTCCGTGGATGATATTAAATATTTGACTAACTATTTGATGATTATAATTAAGTAATTGGAATTTTCTTAAAAGTATTTATATGATAAGTACTTTTAAGAATAAAAATAAATTTTTTTTTATTTTTTAAAAAATAATTAAGAACAGTAATTTTCACACTATAAATTTTATAGTGTGGAAATTACTGTTTTCAAAAAGATAAATACTAGTAGAAGAAGAAGAAGAAAATTTAGAAATTTCTTTTTTTTTCAATTCTCTAGATTTTATGGTGAGCACTTTGCACAGATGTCGTCAGCGTCTTTGAGTGTAAGTGTTATTTTGCTAACACAATAAAGGTTATAATACGGGGGAATAACAGGGATCGCAGGCGAGATACCGTTTGCGTTTATCGACGTTTAGAGAGACACTTCAAGTCCGAAATATTAGAATCGTATCGCCACTCCCCCTTCTCTTGCTATTACGGTCGGCCGAACTATTGTTTTTTATCGTCCTGCATAAACGTCATTGGACCGTTCATACACGTTTCGGCCAAACGAAACATTCGTTTAGTTTTTATTATTCCCCCCCCCCCTTCGGAAACCAACGGTGTAAGTACACGTGGACGTTATACCTCTTTGCCATGGCGATCAACCGTTAAAATGCAAGAAACAAACTGCTTGCGATCCGTAGTAATCCCACGCGGCGATGCGATAGCCGAGGTGGCGCGGAATTAGCCTAATATTTTTGTTCGAACACCAAAAATTGCGCTAAATACTTGGCGTAAAGTCTAAGTTTTTAACAAGCCTGGCCAAGTAAGTGATTATTTTTAATTGAGTTAAGTTAAGTTGATTGAAAACATTTTATAAAGTTTAAAGTTAATAGTTATCCTATTTTTTTTCAAGTTAAAAGTTATATGGAAATTAACACCAAACTGACAATTAACGTATTAAGTTTTTTTTAATGCGTAAATAGCCACTAACATGGCTTAAAATAATAAAAAGTAAATGTTTATGCATAATGCATCATCAATAATAATTGTATTATATTTAATATTTAATTATTTATAAATCGACGTAAATCGACGTTACTTAGGTTCGATTAAAAGTAGGTAACTCGTTATTTATTAAATTTACAACAATAAAAATCAGTCAAGTTAAAAATTAGGTTAATGAAAATTACATTCAAAAAATTTAAGTTTAGTTAAATTTAACATCAACGTAGTAACCCATGATTGGTTTTTAATACTATGTATTTTGAAAAATACGATTTTTTTTTATGTGTATTCACATTTCAATTCTTGTAAGGTTGAATATTAGGTATTACTGTATTAGGGAGAAATTCTTAGAAGAAAATCTTTAAATTTTTTTTTGTTTTAAAGAAATTTGAGTTTTCAACGAATAACATGGGTGATATCGAAGAAAACACATGAAATTTCAATGACTGCTGTAGTTGTGACTTTTAACACATGGGGTAAACCACATTATTTTTTTTCTTATGTGCCGTACGTATTTGACAAATTCTCATGAAATCCCTTGAATCCATGACGCACAGTTTCCGTACTTCTGAGGTATAGGTACAATAGAAGAACCATGGAAACCAGAAACGGCTGAAAGTCACTGCAGGGGACTTAATATAAAAAAAAAGTGGAGACAGATGAGTATTGAAGCACTGAAATGAAGAACTGTTGATACGGCACCGGGACAATTCAGGTAATCGATAAGGCAATGTTGATTCGTCGGCCGTCGCGTTGAGAGAGTTCTGGAAACATCGTGTAAATGTCTACATTTTTACTGCACAGGCCACAGATATGGTTTTATGAAACTTTCACCAAACATGGTTGTACAATGGTGAGTGGTGAGAAGTCAGTTTAATGTAAATATTTTGAAGATAAAAGTAAAGTCCCATATATATAATAATTTTTATCGGTAAAATCAATTGCAAGAAAATGAAGTAAATAAATAGCTACTCGTGATAGATAACTTCCAAATTTCCAACATGGTTATTCAAAATATAAATTATTTCATGATATAAGTTATCTCGTTAAGTATATTTTAGTTCAGTTTTCCTCTTTTTTTGTTAAGGTATTTCTTCTTATTTTAAATTCATTATATCCTCGTACGGCTAAGACTATCAAACATTAAAAGATTTTACAAAGCGTTTAATATGCTGGCGCAGAGGTTATACTTAATAGTATTTAGTTAATATCAAAATAATTTTTATTATCTGTATTTCAAACATGAAGAGTAAATTTGATAATGTACAATGTACATACTATAATAATAATAAATAACATACAAACGAAAACACGTGTTGAGAGGAGCCACCCATTGATACAACAATTTAAGACAAAATTTATTTATTTATCACACTGGTTAATTAAGAAGGTTACGACTTACGGCACTAGCATCTTTTGAGGCGACGACACGACGTAGTATGAAGTTTATCAGGAATAGTGCATGATATTAGATGAGAGATTATAGGATTTAGATGGTATAGAGTTATTTAACTCTAAATATAAATACGATATAGAATCTATTGTAGTAGATTTTGGCTAGTAGACCAACAGTATTCATTTTTATGTCCTTAAGAGTCATTAGTAAAAAAAAATAATAATAATAATTTTATGTTAACTGAAAATAAAATTATGTTTTATACATTTCATAAAGTAAAAATTGTTATTACAGTTTATATATTTAATAGTATAGTAGATATAACGTACAAGGGTGTATTACAAGCAAATTTTACTGTATAAAACTATAAACACAACATTGTATCGTTATAATTTTTTGCTCACCACCTACTAAAATACATTTATAATGATTATTATTACCTAAATGGTAATATTAAAATTTAAAATGATATTCTGATTTCTGACCAAACATGACGTATAACATTATATTTATTACTGCACTAGGTATATTTTACGAAATTATAATATATGTCATATATTGTACATTACATAAGTGATTATTAATTTATTAATGTTATTATTGTAGATTTTCTCTAAATATCCATGTTTATGCATTTATTTCTGCAATACATTTTATTTTAAATGCTTCCTCTGTGGTACTCACATGATTTATGATATTTTTCAATAAACCATAGCATACATGGTTATGAACATAACAATTAATAATAATGTCTAACTGACCTACTTTCTAAACTCTTTAGTACGTTTCTTGGAATGATTCTTTTAAAAAAAATATTGAATTCAAATAAACCAAAAAACCTACAAATCACCTAATGGTAGTAGCTATAAACAAAACCACGAACTATATAAATATAATAGGTATGAGCAGGTAACTTTCCATCAATATTAATCTTTATAGCGAATGGTACAATGCAATATTATTATTTATTATGAGAATTATTTTATATTCTGATTATAAAAAAAAATATAAAATATAATTTCTAAATTATAAGTCATATCATAGTATAAAACTCATATAAATGATAGGAATGACATCTGTGATTTGGTGCAAGAAGGGCCAATGTCACATTTTGACAAAATTGAGATTATTTGACTAATTTCATTAAAATATGCTTATATTACTTGTGTTAAAAAGACCAATGTCTCTTATATATATATAAGCATATGCTGTATGACCAAATTAGATTTGACATTGGCCTTTTTGACAATAATCGATAAAATAATAATCAATGTATTATAAGCCTATGTCGACATTGGCTACATATTATCTATAGCCACGACATTGGCCATTTCGAAATCAATTAATAAAGTTTATAAATGTAGGAGTTACTAACATTATGATCAATTGAATATTATTATGAGGTTTTCATAAAAAAAGTCAAGTTATTTAATTGTTAAAAATTGTTTATTTTAAGTTTTAGTTTTTGGCCAATGTCAAACCAAAGTAATTTTTTTATTTTTTCTGGGGGGCCAATGTCAAACTAAAATTCACTTAATTACACTTAAAAACAAAATGAGTGTCATACAATGAAATAAAAACAAATGTAATTTAGTAACAGAATTTTTAGAGTTCAAACATAAAATTTAAGATTTTTATGTAAATTTTAGAAATTGGCCAATTTAATATTTTAAATTCCTGAACATTGTCAAAATATGACATTGGCCCTTCTTGCATCAAGCCACATATATCTGAAATCGGTTAAAAAAATATTTTATGTTTCAGAGAATATTATTACTTCGTTAACAACTGTAGAAATGTAAAAATAGTCCAAGTATCATAAAATAAATATATTTTCGACATTTCACTCGAACATTTTAAGTACTTTTTGAACAAATCGTTGCTCTTATTGGGACTCTTAATTTTGGTAATTTAAACATTTTGCACTTTCAAATTATCCATTAGACTAAGTTGGTCGAGTATCTCTGAAGTACCATCACATTGTACAAGAGGGAGCGTAGAATGTGACGTGAGACTATACGATTGCGGCTCGAGTTCATCTTGTGGCGCCAGCGTAAAAGTTTTTCCCGATACTCTAATGTAGAAAATTCCAAAGCAAATAGTAACCAAACGCACAATTAAAGGAAAAAACTACCGTTCTGGCAAAATTCATCACGGGATTTGTTTTTAACGTACGATGGGGGGAAACAATGAAGTGAACACAAAAAAAAAATCCGTAAGAATTCGAACGAAAACAAAAAGAAACGACACAGCGCAGGCCACAGACAATAAATCTCAACAGGAATTTTACGGTCGGTCGGACTGGATCGACCCTTCTCGGGCTCTGCTTACGAATTCATATCACACCATCTTGGCCTGAGAAAGGCTAAAACCTTTATGTCTTTATAGGAGTTTATTCCGTGAAAGTCGGTGGGGAAAACGACGAGCGGGACGTTATAAACGACCCGATAAAAGCCCCCTCTGCAGCTACAAAAAAAATTAATTATTATTAGCCGTGTATTGGTATGCCGTACGCGCTTTTTAACAACTGTTCCCTCAATGTTGCACCCGAGCACGACGTTGCAATCTAGAGTGGATCATATATCACTGGTTTCGAAATGAACAAAGAATTAAGAAACTACTCGAAATTAAGCGGATTACCCTTAATCGTTTTCGGGCAAAGTCCATAGTTTTTGGAGCCATAATTATTGTGATGTTAAATATAGCCCTCTTATAAAAAAACAAGAATCACGAAAACTCGATCAGATATTTTTTATTATACGTTTGAAGTCTACTTTGGGTATGGTAAAACATTATTATTGAGTGAAGCGCCGATAGCTCAGTAGGTATTCAATTAATCTATCGGCTAAAACCAAGAAAATACAAATAAAAAGAACATTAAAAAAAAAAAAAAAATATAGTTTGTAGGATTTAAATCCCTAATACCTATTGTTATATTGTATTATGATTCAAAAAATGGCTTATGTAAGACTTAGTACAAAATAATATTTAGTATTTTTTTATTTTATTGAATCCATATTAATAAAGAAATTCAAGTAAATGTAATATTAATTAAAGCAAAATTATATTTAAATTACTGAAAAACAACCGGATCAGACTAGATAACGAGATTCGTTTTTCTTATGGATTATTATAATAATTGACTAAATCACAATCTCATGCCTACTTTAGAAATCATTGAATCAAAATTATTATTGATAATTGTATCACCCAGATATTATATGTTATTTTATTATTATTATTAATTTTTTTACTGTGTTTGAGGCTTCGACAGCTGAGGTCATTAGCCTAGGGTACTGTAGGGGAGGGTACTGTAGGTTTTTTAACACGTGTGAGTATGTGTGACAAGGGTTTGTCACTAAAAATTTAGGGTGGTCAACTATCCGGGAGCTAGTGACACCGGCCAGTGCGTACAATCAGAACGGGTTTAGTAACTGAATGCACATACCAAGCCACTATTTTATTATTAGTATCAGCAAAAATATTTTTAAATAAACTAGAAAAACTAACAACTGCCACAATCTTCGTATGTTATAGTAAACGTTTTATAAAAACTATAGCCCGCTCTCGATATTTTTCCTCTACGAGAAAAATCTATGAACCATAAATGTGTTTTTGTAAATAAGTAATACCATAAAAACAAAATTGGTTAGGAATATCGGTTAGAAAAATAAAATATATGTTCCCGGCCTAAAAACATATTTAAGCTAATATATTATGAACTGCAAAATAAAACAAGAATTTCAAAATATCTGATTTATTATTATTTTTTTTTTAATTTCGTTTAATTCAATTAAATCATGAATACTATTTGATCGATTAATAATAGTATTGTCATACATTTTTAATTAAAATGTACAAAAAAAAACTTCTTACTATTTTCTAACTTAAAATAACTCATGACATTCCTATTTAAAATATTTTCAACCACAAAAATATTGCTATCATTTCTAACGTCCTTGGTCGAAAATAGTATAATGTGTTGCTATGGTGATAGTGAGGATACGTAAAAGACAAAAACAATCTCTCACAAAACAAACTTTTTTAAGTAAAGTCAAGAGATTTGGCACGATTCCTTTTAACAACAAAGGCGTTTATAGTTTGTACGCGTATAATAATATATCTTTCTATTCCATGCACTAATAAATTGAATTTTTTATGTACTATTTTGATTTTATAAAAAAGTAGTCTGCCCTTCATTTATCTACAATACGCAGTATGAATAGATATTATTCCACGCATTACAGAATTAGATACCTATCCAACTATTAGGATAAAAATACAAATTAGAAATAGTTTTTACATTTAATTTAAATCATTAGATAAATTAAAACTTATGTTTCCCAACATTTAAAAGTACATAAAAATTAGATACATAATTGTATTTAGCTTATTGTTTGATTTTCCATCTAAAGGGTATTATATTTCAAACACTTTTTTTTTTAAATATCATGAAAATTAATAAAACATGAATAGGTATTCTAGTTAGAAAAATACGAATTTTTACCTATGTCAGCATTACCTTCATCAAACATTTATGGATATAAATTTTTTTAATGTTAAATTATCAATATTAACGGCTGTAAATAATTTATATTATGTTTGTATTAATCAAATACACGGGTATTCACTATGCATAATAAGCATAATATACATCATACTTATAAAGTCGATAATTTAAATATGTTTGATTTATTTGTAAAATTGAACATACGAATAAATATTTATTTAGTATATTTATTGCGAAAAAGATATTAAGGTGTAACTGAAGCGGTTAAAATAATGTGTCGCTATTAATGACCTTTAATCGACCACAGTACTAAATTGGATCCTCATAATACACTGTACAAATCGTTTTTATCAGGTTTAAATACGATATTCATTTTTGGACACTTACCATCTGGTACCGCGGACGATGCCATCAAGAAACCGACGCAAGCGGCCCCGGTGCCATGACCCATTAGTGTTACGTTACTAGGGTCACCACCAAATACTGCTATATTCTCCTGTATCCAGTGCAGGGCTGCTATTTGGTCCATGAGACCGTAGTTGGACGGTGACTTGAGGTGCTGATTGGAATTGAGATTTAAAAAACCTGAAAAAAAAATATATATATAATCCCACATGAATAATATAAAACAATAATAATAATACCTAATAATAATAATAAAAAGAGATAAACGGGGACAATGCAACATTGATTTACAGCAAGCAGACACGAGCTTAAATCCGGCAGCCATTTGTTCATGATGTACACTTAAGATCCATGGAAAGGGCTGTGGTAGAGGTCTGAGGAGGAGAGGCGAAAGTCTTTAAGTTGATACGGTCGAGGGAGAGAGAGAAATCAGTAGGAAGGAGGTTTGTTCCACGTTGAGCTCCTTTTTCCACTCTCCCAGGCCCGTTAAAGTGTAGTCTTAACGGGCGGATGTGACTTTAAGACGGGGAGAAGCGCTACACATAATCCATGACAATAAATGCTTCTGGGAATTCGGCTCAGTAGATGGTTACCAGATGATATCGATGAATGGCGACGGCGACAATAATTGACGAGAAAGATATTTTTAGCAAATTGCTCTTGTTTGTTTTGTTTTACAGTTTATTTTTATTTAGATTATAAGAATTTAAAATAGTAGTAGGCATTCTTACATACACTTGACGGTTTAATAGACTTATCATTATGACAAAATAATTGTTCGTATTTTATAGTAGGTTGTCTTAACTGAATTATTGTACATTGTTTAATTATAGCTGAAAGCTAAGACAATCACGTTAGACATTTTAAGTAATCTAACTATATTAGTACGGCATATGAAATATCAATAAGTTTATTTTATATGGAAAAATGTACTAGGATATGTTGTTTTATATACTATAACTCTAATTTTTTACTCGAGTACCGTATGTATGCATGATACGAAGTTTTAATTGACATTTTGTGTTCAACATAAGTTGCTTACATAAAATGGGTGAACAATGCTACCTATTATCAATTATTATACTGTATAATATTACATGCTTAGCAATTTATATATTTGAATTCATTGATAAAATGCTGATCATTTTTAAATGTAGTAGGTACCTGGTACCTATATTTGTTTTGAAACTGATTTGATGGATTGGAAATAAATAAGTAGTTTGCAATTTATTGTTAAATCATTCGAATAGAATAAAGCATATGCTTACGAGTTATGATATAGATTATTAGGTTTAATCGAGTAGATTTTTTTAAATAACGTTATTTATAATTGAATCTAATTGGATAGATACGCCAAGTGTCAGGGGTTTGAAGAAATAACATAATGAATAATATTATAAAGCTACAGGCATATTTTAAAGCAGTCAATCATTCGTGATATACCACCAACGTCAGTCTGCAGCATGGTTTGATTTTATTGTAATAGGTATGCATTGGATTATCAAAGGTAGGTTGTAAAATCCATCGCGAATTTCAACTGACATTAATTTATGTTAAATCAATGATGGTTGACACGATATCAGCATTTGCGTTCTGTAATCTAATTTCGTTTCATTTGTGATGAATTTGGTAAGATTTCTGACAGGTGCTTAATAATGTTATATGACGATTATTATAATATTGCATCGTGCACTATAAAGAACAACTATTAAGTTTGTAAATGATTAAACTACATAATAGTGATCATCAGAGATGTAAAAGATAAGTGTTATCACGTCATACCTATAGTGTTCTGCATAATAAGATATTACAATACGTACCTAGGTTCATTAATGTGCTTAATGAATATTATTACAGAGATGTATTATAATGAACACATTTTTATACCTAATTAAATGTGTATATTTTGTGAAAATAAGTTGATAATTTGAATGTAAATTAGCTTTGGGCACCTATAACTAAACCATAATTTATCATAATAAATAATAGCTATCATTATTAAAATCATTAATTTGATCCATGATTACAATGATTGATTATTGCCAATTTTCTTTATTGGTTTATAAAAACTTCCGAAATAAAAATTATATAAAGGATAATTTTGTACTTCATAGTTCATCATACAAAACAAATAAAATAAATGTATTCAATATAAATGAATGATACTTAATAAGCCCATTCCGAAATGCGACGTAATCCAATATGCATTCAATATAATAATTATATTTTATCATTGTATATTAATTAAAATCGTTACTAATCATTGTGATCGTTTTTAAATCAATATAAACGAAAACTTTGTTTTTTAGTCCTTC
This sequence comes from Acyrthosiphon pisum, assembly GCF_005508785.2. Lineage (NCBI taxonomy): Eukaryota > Metazoa > Arthropoda > Insecta > Hemiptera > Aphididae > Acyrthosiphon > Acyrthosiphon pisum. Next base: position 70,429,017 of record NC_042495.1, read on the forward strand.
GTTATTTCAAGTAATGACATAGTACTATGTTTAAATTGCCAAAAACTTCGTCCAATGTCCATTTCCCTTAAAATGAAACTCATTTAAAATTTAGATTTTTAAAACACTTAATATTTAGCAACATCTTTATAAAAACTTTTTTCAATTTATTCTATGGTTTTTAAAGCGTGCCAAAATAATAGAATAATAATGACATAAAATGTGTGTTTTATTTCAGAATATATTTTTTTTTGGAGATTTTTTTGAAACGGACATAAGATAAAATTTGTATTATCTTAAATTACAATTGTGGCCATAAATCCTAGTAAATATTGACGTACAGATATTATTTGATGTACCTATATTAAACGCAGTATGAGGTAAAAAAATATTTCAAGTAATGGGGGAGAATATTAATTGAAGTAGGTATACTAAAGTTTTAGTAATTTCAATACATAAATAGTATACAAAACAATTTGTTAAAATAAAATTGAACTATTATGACGATACTATATCATAATTTTAAATTGAAGAACTGTTTTTAGTACTTACTCTTATACCGCATGCAACTTGTATTAAACATAATATAGAAGGATGCAATTCATATTGAATGGATCAAAATAGCAAACATAAAACACAATAATGTATCGAGTGGACAAACAATACGAAATTAAAGTTTGCTGATATCACATAGTTGTATATTGTAATAATAATATAATCCTGAACGTACATACGAGCATACATACGTTGTAGGTAGGTATAAATTACGAAGCAAATTCAATTATAGATAGGCAGGTATTGTAGTATAAAATTAATGGGAGTCAATTCAACTCTATACATACGAGTCTAAAGATTTTTCGAGAGTTTTACAGATAAAACTGAACTGGACGTTCAGTTAAAGAAAACCAAACGATATTAATATGATACAATGTCAATAACAATAACATTGCAATTGCAGTGGTCCTCGCATACTTTGTTGAAAACTAATTGAAGAAAGGATCAGATATTCCATCAGTCATGCGAGCTATAACAAGACTACTCTACGGAAATATTATTTCTTGTATACATGTAACGGAATGTTACCATAAGGGACTTTTCGAAAGGAGGGTTGTGAAATTGAATTTGATTCATTTAACCTTCATTATTCATCGACCGCAATATAATTTCGATTTAACTAATGTATCAACTTAATCTACACAGAGCCTGAAATGATTCAATAATCGTCTATAATTATTATTGCAGTAACTTCATTCCAAGTTTTGTGATTAATTTAAAAACAACACAGATGTTTGTGATCGATTTTTAATATCGTATAATATGATTGTATTTAATGTAAGTTTTAATAAAAGATAAATTGTAATAGTATGTAGTACCTATTGAAATATTGACAGTCCCAATCACGAAACTTTTGGGCAATATAATGTGTATAGTAGTAATGTGTTGCAATTAATTCTGCACATTACATTTTTTTATTAATTAATTTATTTTAAAGTTGAAATAATTTAATTTGCATTTTGCGTTTGCGTTAAACACTCAAATAAACTGCGGCCGACAAATCGGCAGGTAAACAGTACGTCAATGGAATTGAAGATCACGAATACAATAATAATTTTAGTATGATAGGTGACAGCTATCAATTTTGACGATGCGTGTTGACTATAATTTATACTACATTAGTATAATGTATTGTTATATAATTGTAGAATTTAAAAATTGTAAGAGTATAATATTATAAGGAATTAATATAATTTATTTGTTAAGGCACGATTTTTTTATTTAAGGTACGGCTTTCATGCATGGTATAATATCGAATATTATGCGAACAAGTTTTGAATAGAAATTTGCAACTTTATCGGACATACAACACAACTACAGCGGATACAAATGTTTCAGTGGCAATGGCACGGGAACGGAGAACTATCTGGGAAGTGTTCAGAACGAAATTACTTTGTTATCATAAATCTTTATTTTCCCAAACTAAAGTCTGCTACGGAATAAAGTAAGAGGATAAACAAGATCATGACGACTGAGTTATAATAAATTTAAAAAAAAATTAAGCAAGTAATATTTTTAATTAGTTAAACTTTTTAATTTACGACCTTTTCCTCGCAATAATTTTAAACGTTATTAATTCTGTAAAATATCTTGAACATACTAATTTATTTCTATGACTAGTATACATAAGTGTTTTTTTCTTGGGTATGGTGGTTGGGGGTGGGGATTGAATACATGTATGCCAAACAGACACATTACCTTTAATTTTCTTTTTATATCTTTCAAGATTTTTAGAATATTATGAACAATTGTATATTTGTTATAAATATTTTGGGGGAGCCCCACAAATAAAAACTACGTATATTCGAATATATCATAATATTATAATGGCCCTTTATCATATGTTTCTTGTTAAAAAGGTATATAATAAATTAACCATATTTTATAATACTAAAAAGTTTATACATTTCAGCTGTAATTTTATCATTATAAATTATATCAACAAAAAAACATTAAGAAAAAAATTGTTTGTCAAAATATATAATATTATTAGTTTTAAATAAGATGGTTGAAAAAATAAATAAAAATATTTATTGATTAAAAAAATGCAAATTGTAATCTATTATTTATACCTACTCACCGACAATATTTTATTTGAGAAAATAACATATTTTATACTATAACTATAATATACGTTTTATTTCAGATGCATAAAAATTGTGTAGGTACTTAAGGGAGTATTACATTTTTAACATGTTTATTTCCGACTGACATATATATTGTTATTTTTTTTTTAGTTTTGAAACAAGGGATTACTAAATATATAAGTTTTGATGGTAAAAATTAGCATCTAAAAACAAAAGTTGAAAACTTCTAAGCGTATTTACCAGCAATAAAAACACAGTCCATTCGATTTTTAACGTCACAAGTATGCGTTTTGTGCTGAAGACTCTTGTAAGTTGTAAAGTAGTGAACTGGGCATATAGCCATTAAATTAATGTAAATACATTACGTATAGAGAGATAATTGATATACAAGAACAAACAACATCAAATAAAGCATATGATAATATGATAACGTGAAACATTTTATACTTAACTTTTGGTCGTATTAATCCATTAAAGAGAGTGCTGATGTTGTTGTAGTAAATACACAATGATTATAATATTATATTACGTCACCTATTTTATGTCTTATGTATGATTAAAAAAAAAGTGTAACCGTAAACTATGCGATAAAAAAAAAATTGATTGAAAGAATATAATATTATAATGGCATGTTGACGATGTGGATATTATATGTTAATCTCTGTAATTTTTATTATTTTCTCAAACATCTGTTTCCAGTTTATAGAGATATAATATGAGTGTGGTATACTTTCGTTTTAGGTATTTTACCAGCCTACAAATATTAGACTAAAAAAAAAACGACACTGTATTATATAACCGATTATTACTGGTTATTCATTTAGCATTCTTGATCTGATTAGAATTATTGGAAGTGTCTGTGGACGACAAGTGCGTATAATTCAAGTTGTTTTACTCGGGAAATCATTTATTTTCTAATATAAGCCCGAGCAGATACTATTATATAGGATGGCAGAGACATTAAATCAAATATAGCCATACGTAAGACAAATGGCGAAATGTTCTTATATATAAACGAGTGCGACCTGCCGAACACATCCACGTTACTTACAATAAAATATATTATTATTATTATATTATTGTGCATCAGTTTTTGTGTTGTGAAGTGCGACTCTAAATGAGAACTCACAATAAGCACGATTGTTTTGTTATTAAAATGATAATGACCGAAAAAGTTCCATGATAATTATTGTGGGTTATTTAATTAGTTTCCGGTAATTTGTCGTCGCGGTGAAGTTTTTAAACATCGTTATCCCTGGAGAAATGAAACGAGAGCTATGGTAACAGACATATAAGGCATTGCAAATCATTTTCTTTTACGCATCCGAAGCGAAATGAAAACGAGCTTCTTTTTCACCTAAACAGTGTATTCTCTGGAGGGACACGAAAACGCGCTTTTCAGAGATAGGATTTCACAGGGAGTGTATATATATATACAATGACTGGGATTGGGTTCTATTAGAAAAAAAAAGCAAGAAAAGGAAGTCGGAAAAAAGCAATTACTCGTAACAAGAAAACGGACGGCGTGAAGCTAAACGGATAAATCAATGGCAACCGCCCAACAACTGTTTGGAGACGATTGTTGGACTATCCTGTTGGATATCAACTTAACTGCTATAAAATGATATATTATTATTACTGAAAATCACACAAAATCATGTAGGTAAACATTTTTGATTTTCAGCGCTCCGATGAATGTATTGATTTTTAGGACTGAAATAAATAGTTTCTTTATATAAAATTGGCGAACTCGCTCAGAAGTAGGGATAGTGGTTTATTAGTGTGTAATTATTTTACTTTGTCCGTTTTTTTTTTTTAATTTACTTGATTATTTTTTAATTTATACTAAATTTCAACTAGATCTAATTTTCTATCAGAAATCACATTCAAAGTTAGAGATTAAATAATATGTTCTTCTCTAAAATGCGAAAACAGATAAAAAAACACACAACATTGAAATAGTTACTAACTAAATACGTCATCAAATAAGAGCTAAAATGTAAAATTTTATGAATTTTATGGCTACAAATAATATGGAAATGTTTGTGATATAATCAAATTAAAAAAAAAAAATTAAACTTTAAACGCATATAGTCACGAATAAAATGTTTAGTATGGTATTTTTGATTTCGGTTATAATAACTTATGAAGAACACTGTATTGAATTAATAAACTTTTTTACTCAAAAACAAAAATGTGATCATGCATAAATTGAACCATAACTAAAAAAAAAGGTTGACAAATTACAATATTTATGAATACTTAAAAAATTACTAGTTACAAAATATTTTAAAAATCATAAAATATTTAGCAAATGATAATCTAAATATGTTGTGCATATTTAAAGTTAATAGTTCTTCATTTTTTTATTAGAACAAAAAACAAAATCAATTTGGCCGAAACAGTATCTGTGTAAAAATCTCCACCTTTTCTTAATTTCTTGTTTTTTTTTGTTTTTACCAATAATTTTGAAAGTATCAGTGATAGTTTGACATCCCAAAGTACTAAACAGATCCAATTTACTACCAGAAACTTTTCAGAAGTTTCAGAAGATCAGAGCATTTTTAAACTTTAAAAAATGTCTTTAGACACAAACCAAAATAACATCTAAATCGAAATTTGAACGACTTATTGTCATAAAAAAAATAAAAATAGATAAGTACTATAATATTTATATTCTTGTAATTATTAAATTCAGACAGTTTTTTTTTTAAAAGTAACTGATCGAGCATAATTCAATATTTTTTTTTCTAATTCAGGTTTTTGCGAATTTCAAGTATACTTAAATACCATTTTCCAATACTTTATTTGAATGTTAAAGGAGTATACAATACTATGGCGATACAAATTTATTTTTTTCAAATGACAACCACTAATTTCATTTTTATCTATCAAGAAGGATATATTTTATTTTTCATTTGATATAATATTATATAAATTGTAATTTGAAGGAGTAGTATTTGTATTGAGTTATATTATAAACAAATTAGATAGGTAGAAGCTGAATGAGATTAGGTACCTAGCTATAATTCAAAATTGAAATATTGATATTTCCTGAATATTAATATGCGTGAATTCTGTGCATATTCATTCGTACTTATTAATATACCCCTTGTACATATTTTATTGTTGTTCTAATTTGCTCAAAATAGGGTATGCACTATACATTTATAAATCTAAATAATAATTTATTAGTTTACGGCACAGACAAGCTATATTGTTTAATATGACTAAATCTATTAATTAATTTACTAATAGTAAATTATGTAGATAGGCACTTCTGTTCCGAATTTACATTATCTTCTCGTATAAATTTAATTTTGAAATTACCATTAAGGACCATAAGAAAATGTATTATAACGCGATATAGGTATACTTAATGTGACTTATTGTGACCGTATTTAAATATTGATTAGGTTATAAAAGGTATCCTTGCTTCATATAATACGTATATGAGTAATAATGAGTATAGAAAAACAAAACCAGGGGCGCCATTTGGGGGGGGGGCAGGGTGTGCACTCGCACACCCTGTAATTTTGCTGTCCACAATTGGCCTAGGCCTAATTAATACTATGGCCAGATGGCCTTCAGTTTGCCAATCTTTAATTGTGCATGCACCGCAGCTATTCACTGATAATCATAAATAATATTATAATATTGTGTTCTTTAATTTGATCATTGATAAATTGATATCGGTATCACTTTATTCACTGGCACACACAAATATGTGTAAATGGTAAGTGGCTACTGACAGGGGCGGACTGGCTATTATTGGCCCGGGGTGCAAAATTAATTCGGAGCCCCTAATTTTTTTTCAAACCTACCTAAATTAGGAAAGAGCCCTTAGTTTTATAAGTAAATATAAAAAAAAAATTAAGAATAACATGTTGTTTATTTGTAGAGATGTTTAAATATGTTATTTAATTTTATTTTGTATAATACCGTATTATACCAGTATTATACCGTATACCGATTGTGGTAATCGGGGGCCCGGATCATAAATACATTAACGGTGGCCCGGGGTGCTACTTTGTGTATAGCACCCTGGGCCAGTCCACCCCTGGTTACTGATAGACAAAAGACATAATAATAATAATAATATGCATCTATTCTATCTAAAAATATCTTTACTATACACTATACAGTATATAAACAGAATGTATGAACGGTAAAATGTAATGTGTTAACTATAAAAATATGTTTTTATTAAGTATGTTTTTGATACTGTAATGAATCTGTAATGAAAAACTGAAAACACTAGAAACGTTTTTTTAACGATTGGCCTGGAGGTGAGAAAAAATTGGCCTCTTTAATTGTTTGCACACTTTAAAAAAAAACTGAAATGGCGCCCCTGAACAAAACTCCTTTATTTATGATACTCGGTCCTAAGCAACTATATTAAAATTTAATATGGCATAATATGTTTGTGAAAAAATAATTGGCAAGAAAATGTATTCAAATAAAGTAAAATAATATCATACCATTTCTTCTTCTTTGAGAATTATTTCATATAATGTACGGATTGTGTAAAAGAATAGGCACTTCAAAAGTAATGTATAAATAGATATGTATATACAATCACAATATAGGGTATAGTACAATAATAATAATAATAAAAATAATAATAATAATAATAATAATAATAACTTCAAATTTTAAAACTGTTATTAATATTTTTATACGACACAATAATATTATCATTTATGGTTATAATATTTATGTTTTTATTAATCTGTAATTTATAATATAAATTTACTTCTTTGAACAATGTGATAATAGAATAATAAAACCATTTTATTAATTTATTAGCATGTACATTGTTTGATACACTTTTCCAAAAAAATATCATTATATTAACATAATACAATAATGAAATATATGTAGAACAAATAGAATTTATAAAATCCAGCTAGTAAAAATAATCTTGGTAATGATCTTATTGACATCATATTACCAACACTTTTGTATCATAAAATACTCTAAACATTTTATGTTTTTTATTGTTTATACGTTTCAGAGTATATATCTACCAATGATTCAGTTTTTAAAACATGAAAACTTAAGCAAGCTTTATTGAGCTCGTGTTATAGTTTTATTCCTTACAGATATATACAACATAATTCTACTATGGGAAATAATGGATAGGTCAGTGATTTTCTAAGCATTTAAGTTTTAAACATTGTATCGTGATGAATCACAATTATTATTTTTATAAATGAAATATTTTAATATTTAAAATAGACAATTTATTGGCTATACACATCTGGTAGAGGTCGATTAAAATACAATGGCGAAGGTGTTAGTTATAATTAATAAGTCATAGCTTGATGCCAATATAATTTATTAGAAGAAACAATAGTGATACGCTGATACAGTACCTATTTTATATTAAATTATCTTTAAATCTTCCATACATAACCTTTAATTAATTTTGTATGTTAAAGAAGACACTCTTACATTAACTTATTAATTTTGGTGTGCACCCAGTACCTCCTCTTTCTTGTAGCATTATTTATTTTTAATCAACCTTTTCGCGTTAAATTACGCATAATATATTATGCATAATGGGACCTATCTAGTGAGCGTCAAATATTTCAAGAATTCCCATTAATCAAGTAAAAGATTTAGAGAAACTGTTTTATAATTTATAATTATAATTTAATTCTAAATACGAAATTTTATCAAATTAAGATCATAAAGTTAATCTTCAGTCTTACGAAAAATTATGGCACCAAAAATGCGTTTTGTACATAAAACAAAAAAAAAATTAATTGTTGAGGAATTATGTTTAAATCAGAATATATATAATTATTATGTCCCTATTATAGGTGTATTGTATATTATTATAATATGTTTTTGTTATATTTTATTTTGATAAATTAATTATATTTAAACACTTTCTATTTTGACATATTATAGTTATCATTATATAGTTTTTATTCTTTTCCTATCGTTAAATACAGGTATTCGTTTACTATAAATACTTAAAAACTGGTGTTATATAAATGGTAGTGGTGTTTTTATAACACAATAGAATCACGATTATTTTCAAGGGAAAATGGTAATCTATTGTAAACACGTCTATAATCTTACACTTAAAGTTTTTGTTCAAATAAATATGTTTTTTACCGTTCTTTCTTTTATGGGTATCTAGGTATAAATATTATAGTTTTAAATTAAATAATAGATATTGACTATAATACATGACATGTCTTATCAATAAATTGTGTTTATTTAAATAATTAATAACCAATTACTTAAAGCTGTTGTTAGTATTACACACCTGTATGTAGAAATACTAATTATTTATATATATTTTATTTATAAAATGATAGTTATTACAATCTGTATGGATAGCGGGGCAGTGAGATAATGTTTTAAAAACAATTAATAATACTTTTATTTTGCTGAAACACATTAACGATCCTACTAATATGAAATTAATTAGTGAAAACAATATTATTATCATAATGCAATTATTTTTTTTTTGCGTATTAATATACATTTTCTTTCTGTAATACTTACAATTTATTTAGTTATATAGTAAAACTATTAACTATTACAATGTATAACTATACTGTTATACATTATATTTGTTCGTTGTCAACGATTTATAAAACTGATTTTTTTTAAAAGCATACCAATGGTGAAAATCATACTAGCCATATTATTATACACTCTCGGTTCTTATAATAGTTTACATTGTTTTTCTACTCCCAAGGTACCTATACTCTACGCAACCATTCAATTGAAATTGGCCATTAAACCGCCAACCCTAGTGACTTACGACAATACTTAGCACTGAAGTCACTATTTTAGGGTATTGGACGTAATAAAATATAATATCACTTTATAAAATTGATTTGATATTTTTTTTATCCAAAAGCTAGGTAATAATTATTACTTTTAATAACTAAATAATATGTGACTAGCTTAATTAGTTTACACTTTAAAGTTTAATAATACTTAAAATTAAAAAAAAATTGAATACCTATCTTCTATAATCTTTAACACTAGAAAAAGAATAATTAACTAGGTATCAATATAAATAATTCATATTTATTATTTTTATATTCTGTGTGGAGCGATGAATATATTGGTTTTACAATGATGTGTTTGTTTTCTTAAACATTTTTTTTTGTGTCTGTGTTCACGGTTAGTAGTCGAAATGATGCTAAGATTTTCAACTTCAGTATCTTTTCCGATGGGAAAGTAAATATTGTTCGTGCATTGAGGAGGTCAAAATCCCCAGTGATTTTAAAAAGCGTCGAGGAAAACAAAAAGAAAAAAAATATAGGAAAATCGGGAATTTTTACGCAAAATCTGTTTTTGACATAATGGGTTTTGGTTTTTGGTGTAACTCTACAACAAATGACCGTAGATAATAATCATATATTATTATTCATATGTTAAATAAAATGTTCACTGGTTGTTTATATTAGCATTTTCTATACACGATAAAATTTACAAAAAATTGTGTCATAGTAAGTGTAACACAGTGTAACTCTTTGTTTACCTACATTGTCATAAATATGATTTATTTGGGATTGATATTTGGTGGTGCAGTGGTAACTCAGGAGTTGTGCTTGAGCATGAAAAATAAGTTGTATACTTTATTGAGTTCTTTGCGTTTGGGTTTTTCTATATATGTATACATTACTTTATTTGTTGTCTTAACCCAACTTTTAATTTGTTAGTTTATCTTATCGTTTGAATCAGAGTTCGTTATATTTATTGGTTCAATTATGTTCGCTGTATTTATAAGTTATAACTATTGGTGTTAACTGTAAAGTTGTTTGGAGTACGTCGATTTATGGTCATGTTTATGCCGTATATCCAGTTGACTTGCAGATGATACAAATTACTTATTCTTCCGATATAAATATTTGATTGTTTGTTCCATCAAAGTCGATGAGTAGTTAGAATTTTGTACGTCTCAGACTTGAATGATGAATACTTTCCACCTGTAACTTATTAGTATAATATGTTCATAATATTAATTCTTTGAGTCAGCTCTGACGTGGGTAGTTGGGTTAGGTGAGACGATATCGTATTGTTATTTGTCACTCCTATTATTATATTCTTATGTGAGTTATTATAGAAATTTGAGAAAAAAAACGTTTATCTGTTTTGTATAAATTACGTAATGTTATGGACTATGAGTTTCTTTTTAATTTCAATTGTTCTGTAATAATTTACAGGAAATGAGGTTTTCTACTAGTCCTATAGATGAAAAGCCTTTTTTTGACGGAAAGTGAAATTAAATTTTTATGAGCGTTTGATGTTTTCAAGAATTTTTACAACAATAGATATCCACTCGATTTCTCATGTAGCGATTTTCTTATTTTGTTGTAATTCAAAAACGAATTAATGTAGGTACTTGAAATTTAGACTATATTATGTTTATTTTATAAATTTCTATACTTGAGGAAAGTTTAAAAATATTTTGATTCGTTTTGAGCTATTTATGGACATTTAAAATAAAATTGTATTTATTGAGTCAAAAAGCATAAATATTTAATACAAGACTCCTGATATATTGTAACAATAGAAGATAAAATATATTAAAATTACGAAGGCACAATTTTTGTTTATAAGTATTCAATTTCCAATTTTGACAAAATTTAAACGATTTTGCTGTTAAAAATGTATAAATTGTTCAACTTTTATAGGTACCTAAGAATTGAAAATTTGAAACTTAGTTCCACGTAAATAGGTTATTCAGTAACCAAAAAATCTAAAAAAATATATAAACAGAGATTTTTTTTAATAGTTATTTTAAATTCAAATTTGAACGAAATTAGACATTTAAACGAAGAAGAACGGTTTTACGTAGTTTTGTGTTATATCTTAAAAATATTATTCTTGGGTACTTTAAACTTCTAAAGTATATTATTGTATACAAAAATATGATAATAAACAAGTAATAATTATTCAACTTAACCGGCTACCGTATTAATAATAACAATATAAAATATCCTAGGCTAACAAACCGTCTCCACTCAGAATCGTTTTTCGTACATAGAAGGTTATATCATTGAATTCAAATTTATCACAATGCATTACAGGCACCCACTTGCTGTACAATCAGAGCGACTTTCACTTGCCCGCTTTTTTATATTGCATCTTTACTTGTGGTTTCCGTGAAAGTTTTAATGGTATGTACTTCTTTGTTTGCTGGATGAGGTTTTTCTGATCAGCTTCTTTTAAGAGAATAATTGATTTGGTTTGAACGACTTTTGATATGAAGATGAGTAAATGTAACAAACTCATGGTTGCTATATGAATGAGTTTCCATTATTTTCATATTTAAAATTGTATTTTTTATCTTTTTAATAGAATGTTTTTAAATTATCCTTGAGTATGCAATAGTTAATTGTTAATTGTTAATCCAATGACTATATTGTAATGCTTCGCAAACAAAACTGATTCACTAAAAATCTATTTTACTATTGGTGTATATGGTTTCATATTAATAACTTTACCAAACCTATTATAAATATTAGAATATTAACCACTCATCAGCCATCTCTATATTTTTTTTAATATTAATAGCATATAATATTATAATATGATAATACTGATATATTAAACTATTTTATTATATTAATTATATAATATTGATGTACGATTTGTATAGATAGCATTTACTGTAAGGGGTGAATACATCACCATAAATATTAAAACTACCTTTATGATAACTTGAACAATACTTATTCATATTTGATATACTACCGTAAAATTGGGTAACTTTGATAATTTCTTACTGTTTTATGACAATTTTACTTTTTATTTTATGGACAATTTCTGTAGTATTAACGATAAAACTCTCAAAATTAAATACAAGTTACAGCTAGTTATGATCAATATTTTAACGTTTACATTTTTAAATTTCTGATGTTATCTATTGACATATCAATCTTTTTAATATGCTATCAAAGTTACACAAGGTAGTGGGAAACTTTGATACTTATATTTCTTAATGTCATATCAAAGTAACCCCATTTTATGAAAAAAAATTAAATCTTCATGGTACTCTGGTGAATAAAAATATAAGTGAATCAAAGTTACCCCGCGAAATCAGAGTTACCCCATTCTACGGTAATGAAAAAAACGAATTTTATTTTATAAAATTGATATAACATAATATGTAAAGATAATTATATTTTATAATATAAATTTATAATTATATAAAAATATGCTACTAATATAACACATCTAATTATAATTTATATTAAATATTTTTACTTTCTTTTAAATATAATGTTAATTAAGAAAATATTGTTCAATGAACATTTTTATGTTCAGTTTATTTCGTTAAATATTTCACTAAAAACGTTGATGTTATGATAAAATATAAAATGGAATATATTATTTTTAATTTACTAAAACTAATTTATTCCTTATATTATTTTATATTGAAAATGAAGTCAGCTACACTGAAATTGAAATAAAATTATATAATTTTAATTTATTAACTTTTATTTAATTGTCGATTTTAGATTCAAATGATGGGAGCAATGAATGACTTATTGGTTTTACATTTATGCTTGTTGTTTTGTATGTCAATACGTTTTGGAGCAGAAAAAATGCTTCGATTTTGACGATGATTTCTGGTAGAAAATTGTATCTAGAAGTTCAAGTTAAAAGTAAAAAATTCCTACAGTTTTAAAAATAATCAAGAAAAACTAAAAAAAAAAATTACAGAAATACTGAAACATTTACGCAACACCAGTTTTTTACAATGCAAACTTTAGTTTTTTGTTGTAATTAAAAACAACAAATAATCTAGATATTTGAAATTTCCACTAAACATTTAATATTATTTTTAATATCTTTTTCTAGACATGATAGGAATTTAATACTCAAACATAAAATAACAATTTCTCTTCAAATAATTATTTTTAATATTTTATAGAATGTAATTAAAAATATTTTATTAAAGATGAAAATTTTAAAATAAATATTTTTTTTCCTTATGAGCTTGATTATTTTTTTTTAATTGATACTTTTTGACATCACGTACCTATATTACATAATATTATTTTATATATTATACTCTGCTTTATTAAAAGTATTTAGACTAAAATATATTACTAATAATAAGAATATTATATTAACAAATTATAAAATATCTATTATTCATAGACATACAGGTAGACGACTGACAACGGTATAATACTATATCTGCACAGCATCCTTTTTTGTATGCAATGATTGAATCAAAACCCACAATACACGAGAGTAACTATTTTTCTTTGATTTCATTACAAGCACCTTTAACATTTCATTTGCTTTCATAAAACTGACAAGATACTTTCATAATGTACCTACAAATATAATGTGTTTTAATATAATATTGCGTATCCACATAATATCATAGACACATAGATATTGAAGTATGTTTTATTTATTTCCATACAAAATGATGGTCAATATCAGACATTTTCGACCGAATGGTAATTCTATAATGTCGATAAATCGGGTTATTGCTGACGTTGTTGGACGAGAGTAAACATGCGAGTTGGCGATTTAGTGTTATACACTAATTTAATTACCGGTAACGGGCACCTCGTGTTTCAGTTAAGGATGAAATATGGATGAGAACGTTTCAGATAACATAATTGTAGATTATGTTCACTAAACACGATGAATTAAATCACTGCGTGTGATGGACGAACATTTGCCCACCGGAAATTATACATAATTTGCTTGGTTCTAGTTAGTTGCGTAGAATATTATGGCGTTGAACTCATACATTCGAAATTTTAACTCATTGAATTACACAGAATAGTATTCTAGGAAGTAGGAACATGTATTTATTTTAAACGGTTTTTACTATTCATATAGTTATTTTATTACGCGATAAACTTTGGTGAGCATTTAAGTTGAGAATAATTTTCATTTCATACGGACGAGGGACATAAACTTTTCCATAATAAACTGAATTATAACTATATACTTATTAATATCGTTCAAAAACTGTTTATTTAGATTTGGGAGTTGAGATTCATGAAAGTATAAGCTCTTGAATTGTGGGGTGACTTTAAATGTTTATAATTTTAGTGAAGTTAAGGGAAAATCACGTTACATAAATCGAACTTTTTATTTCTGTAAAAACAAAAAAAAACATTTCTACAGTGCCTTAAGTTTTATGGAGTAATGAAAATATTTTATTCCAAACAATGTTATTTATGTTTAAATACTGTTCTTGAATTCATTATATTCGTATAACATTATAAGAAAAAACATAATATATTAAAAACAATTACAACTTTTTTATCTACGGTACCGAATTGGATATATATTTTTTTTGATTGAAAAGAAGAAATGAATGAATTGATTTCATAATAATGTGTTTTTCTTGTGTCTCTATCTTAACATGAAAAGTAGAAGAAAAAATGCTTCGAAAGTACATGACGAGTATTTTAAAGTTTAATTAATTAAAAGCACAAGAAAATCTGTATACCTACTGCTGCAGCGGTAATGCCATTAATTGCATGCTGGACACGAACAACTCATAATCCTGGTTAGTGCACACTCACTCGTACTCGGGATTGCTAGTGATATCGCACTCACCTTTGCACTCAAAATCGGCAACTCACAAGCTAGAAAGGTGTATTCGAAGTAACGCATGCCATGGTGCACACCAATGAAATGTTACATATTTTGTGACAATCAGAAATCGACAGGTGGTTTTATCAAAAAGTTTATCACTGATTCACAGCTAATTTCGTTCCCGGAAAACAAGTCCTTTTTAGGCAGTACGCTCTGGTAACACAGGTCATAGAAATTTACGTTATATCATTACCTAACTAGTTCATGTTATTATCAGATTATGAGTGCGACTGACTTTCCTAATACACGACCGTTCAAAGCATTAATTAGACTCTTATGTTAATACTTAACATTTATAATATTAGTGATGACCATTTTCTATACTCAGTAATCGGATCGTTATTATTATACATGTTAGTTTAATAGTAATATATATTACTGTAATCAAACGTGATATGGGGTGATGGTAAAATTTTAAGCTAAATTTTAGTATTTTTAAAAATTAAAAAAATATTTATATGACTTGACTGTATCATTCATTAGATACTTCTCCATACATTACAAAATAATAGAGAATTGTTAATTTTCATTATAACTTAACAAAGGTAATGTTAAGCACGTGCCATCCATTTGAATGAACTATAGTCACTATAGTAATTGACTTAAAATACGAACTAAAATGACCAAGTCCATTCAATAAATACTACGTTAAACTATATTACTGTAAACAAATTAAATTTAAAAACTATGGAGCAGTCCACACGCCCATCTAATTGCATGGATTAACGATGCTACACCGAGAAAATATATAATTCATCATAACATTAAAATAGTCGATACCTACTGTATATTATGGTTTCTAAATACGTGAGTTTGTATTACAAGTCAATGTAATTATTGCATAAATACAAAGTACGTTCATGCGATAGAATGCAAATTCAATACCATTGAAACTTAAAAATATAATAATGGCATGGATTTAGTGAAATATTTTTGATCTATATTATAATATTATATTTTTATGATATTATCTACGAAATTCTATGAAATTATTTTCAAATTAAAATATAGTAAGTGAATAATTACGGATTTTCGTCATCCGACGTTTAATCAAGATAATTAATTATTATTGCAATTGACAAAATATTGAGAATATGTTTTATGGAAAGTCTCATGCATAAATAGTGTATACAAACTTATTTCCTTATCTCCGTGTAATTTATTACCATCAAATATTTAAAATGTGAATCCAGCTGAAAAGGATTTTCTAAAACTAGAAGGCGCCATATCACTACAACTTATCCTTAGTGTTGTGTACTTAACTGTACATGAAAACGTTTGCATAACACCACGACCACAGTAATGCCGGAGCTTACTGAAACAGTTGACAGTAGTCTAGCTAAAATGGGTATATATCTATCTTAGGTGTCTGTAATTTCCTTTTAAAAAATTGCTCTGACCTCATAATAATTACAAACGAGATTAGCGTTATAATTTTCCAGTCCTAAATTGTACTCACACGTAATCAAATAAAAACTATATTAAAAATATTATCGTATTTCTGTTATGATGATATTGTGCTTTGAGCGAAATTCGATTTACAGGATATACCACGTATTGGTTGGCAGGAAGATAACCAGCATATTAATAATTTTGCGTGTGAAAAAGATTTTAAAGTCAAATGATAATTTAGCCACTATCATACAATAAAAAACAAGTTAGCCCTCAAACAAACACCCTCGATCCACGAAAAAAAATATAATAATAATATCTAACAATAATGAATAAAATATAATCGATCACGTTTTATTATTTGGTAGGTATGGTTAGGTTAGGTTTCTATTAAATCTAAAAAAAATTTACATCGTGTATATAAAATATATTTTACACCACGGTTATTTATTGATTATAGGTATAGGTACCATAAACATTTATTGCAGCCAAATAAAGTGTTTTATAGGTACTCTGGTCTCGGATAAACCGACGAAATCCAGATTTATATCAGTTGGTAGGTACCGTACTTTTACTGACCAACTGTCTACAGTGTATTGGCGTACAATGTACCTATATACACATATAATATATACTCATTCCGCACGAAGTACCTATACATTTGCGTTGGTCCAGAACGTTAAAAGAAACGCCTCATTATATTATAATCTCGAAATTTATAAGTACCGTTATCGGAGTACTAGTGTATTATTCTTCGTAAAGGGAGAGAGTAAGTTCTTTTTGATAATGGACGTTATAACCGATTTCGTGGTGCGCTATGCGGAGGAAATGTTGTTCTTGATCTCGCGGCAATCGTTTTTGCAAAACCAAATTGGAAAGATGAATATCATTCTGGGAAACAGCTAACTGTAATAATATTTCAGTATCAGGAGGATTAACTGCGAGGGAAAATCCAATAAACAGTGCTCGCGGCTCGGAAGCTATAGATTATAATATTACGTTACCCAGTGCCGTAGACAGGAATTTTATATGGGGGGGGGGGGGTTTATTGTAATAATAACATGTTATAGTAAATTAAGAAAAAATAACACATTATTTATATTTTTATATCTTTATTTTAGTGTCTTATAAGTTATAAGTTATAATATCAGATCTATTTTTCTTTTTTTTTTTGCTAGTTCGTCCAGTACTTCTTCCGGCGTTATTTCGATGTTTCGATAGTAGCTTAAGAGCACCAATCCATTTAAACGATCCTATTTAGAGTGGTGTTTAATTA
>NC_042495.1:70446973-70543277 GCF_005508785.2 Acyrthosiphon pisum
CAGTGTGCACAAAATTTTTTTACAGTGTAAATATATTTGGGAAAATGATAGGATCACAATGCTTAATAGCATCTAATGCATTTGATGTAATCACTTCATCACTACCAACTGCTACACACTTGCCCTTTTGTTTCCAAATTTGTAGCTCACAGATTGCTGTAGTCAAATCAATTTGTGGTAGATAAAAAGAAACCAGAGTCTCAAAATCTGTATAAATTTATAAACTTTCCAAGGGGGGGGTTTGAACCCCCTAACCCCCTCCCCCGTGTCTACGGCCCTGACGTTACCTATGCTGTATAATAGGTACGTCAGCTCCAAGAGCGATAGCAATAAATTTGAAAAAACATAATGACGAAATCGACTATTCGGATTAATTGAAGGTTTCTATACTTACGATGGTTACGACTAGTCATCAAGATCGATACCTGTCCAACTATGTCATCATTGAAAATTATACTATCGTCGTTATTCCTCATTATTGAGATATGATTAATTAATATTTTACCAATCGTATTACAGTATACTATATCTTCATGTCGAATTAGGAATTTATTTTGTTGATATCATGTGTTGTACATTTAAGAAATAATATTCAAATACAAAAGATAACATCAATAAATAAATATTTAATACATACATATTATAATATATTGTAAAACTTAGAATTTAATTAAATATAAATAAATACCTACTTCAAAATATGTATGAATGTTATTATTATTAAATTTCGATTCCATATTCATTTATTCGGTAATAATCCGTCACGGATTTAGAAATAAAAAAGGTTTGGGGGGGGGGGGGAGCTAGATGAAAAAATGCACTTCAAGACTCAAGTACATAAAACCATAGGCATGAGATTTAATTTTTTACAGTGAATAAAAATATATTCCTCATTCGCGTGGATATAAAAAATAATAATAATAACAAAATCACTTTTTGTTACATATAATATTATAATATAAGCAAAATATTTAAAGTACCTTAGTCCTGACGGGGAGGGGGGAGCTTAAGCCCCAATAACCATCCTTGTATCCGCACCTGATAACAGTATACTTGGCGTGTTAAGTATCGCAGTCATATTTACTATCACATGGCATATATAATTTCAAACGTCGAGATCAATATATTTCTACCTAATAAATTATTTGAAATAATGATTAGTATTTTTTTTAAATTCAACCAATGAAACATCAATGATTTTTGTTTTAAACATTTGTTCTCTACTGTGTGTGTGTGTGGTGACACGCTATTGAATAGGCCTTTATAGTATAAGAATACAAATACACTGTCTTCGGAGCTTGTGGTAATCATTTCTCTATAAGACTATCGTTTCATTTCGGACAATTAAATCGAACTCGAACGACCGTTAAACGCGGGTCCGACAAAGTAGACGACCGGTGGTCAATAATAAAAATATAAAATTAACGACACACTATCATATTATAGTACACTGTTTAATGATGTCGGTTCAGTTGGCGACGCTCATTGAGGGAGGGGAGTGGAGCAAGGGGGGCACCGAAGCACAGAGATTTTTATTTTCGTATAGAAAAAAAATATAGTTTATATTAATGATGAGCGGAAGAGGGTGAGATTCACGAGTGCCCCGAATTCGGTAGACCAAAATGAACAATCGTAAAGAATAATAATATTATGCAGACGTCTGCGTATATGGGGTTGATCAAGGTTTTATTCAACGGACACTTGTTTTGAAATACTCACGTGTGAGCCGTACATACTATACCGGCTTTTAATAAAAATTTTAAATTTTCGTCGAGGAAATTATGAAGAGCGTACACACAGTATAAATCGACGTCAGCTTTCTTTATTTCAACGGCGGAAACGATTCGCAACAATTTCACAAGGAAATTATTCATCGTCTTCAACTCACCTATCGCGCGTAGCGTATAAATATTTTATTCATATATAATAACAACTCGCAGACGACAGCGGTAATACTGGTAGGTACCAGTGCATATTTATATTACATTGCATAATATGTATCTGAATAATATAATAATATACAGGGCGTAAACACACATACAACGATACATAAACACTCACACATCCTCGCACTTTTATTTATTTTTTTTGGCGTAAAGGCAGTTTTTCTTGCTTAGAAAGCGTTCTTTTTTCTTTATTTTTTTATTTTTTATTTTTTACCGAAGCGGTCCAAGTTAGAAACGACGTAAACCGCTTTTATGCGTATGTGCATGATCGCCAAACAAAAGCGACTTTCCCCGCGACCGCGATATCCCATCCGACCCTCGTTGGCCTGTATGCGATTTTTAATATTTATGAGCAAACTTTTCGATTTAATAACGCTTCTCTTGGCCCAGTGTAAATGCGACGTTGAAAATATTGTATTTTTGGCCGAAAAATAATAATCATGACCATAATAGTTTTTGACAAACGAAACACTACACACACATTCAAAATGCATACACTTCTTTCACCATATAATATAATATTATTTTAGACGAAAAATTGTTTTCATTTAATTGGGTTACTCATTATGCAATGACAGCAGCTGTAATAAAAACACATTTATAAAAAAATACTTTGCAGGTGGCTATAGTAAATATGAACATATTATGATTACTGTTATTAATTATTATGGTTAATATACTCTATCATTTTAACTGTTTAGTAATTTTAAGTTTAAAAATGTAACTTAACGTTGATAATAAAAATATGTAAGCAGTAACATTGTTCTACAATACGAGTTTCTAGCTATATAACTTACCTATGCTTATATTATATAATATATATTAATAAACAAAAATAATGACAATGGTTATTTTTTTAAAAACGTATTTAAGTAACATATTATACGGCTGGTTAAAACTTAAAATATTAATCATGTGTTTATGAAAACTATTATACTTTTATGTCTGCGTTCCATACAGTTTTCAGAGCCCTTACCATATTATAATATTTTCTTCGTGCTTCTCATTATATATTCTCTTAAGAATTCTCTTTTTGCCATCATTTTCTTTTTTAGCATGATATCTTTTACATACACATTTACAACACAGCCCCTATTACACTAACCCTCTTTCTCTCTTTTTCACATTTACTTAAGCATATTATATTTTACGGTGTTATCATTAGTAATTCTGTTACTTGTTCAATATTATATAACATATAAATAATGTATTATGTTTATATGTCATGCCAAGGCAACGCGAATAATTCAGGATTGTCACCATCGTGAATTAATTATAATGGCATCCGAAGATAAAGAACAATAATAATTAAACGTACTACGTTCAGTCATTTTCGCTATTGAAGATGTCATACTTAATAAATAATAAAAAAAATATTTTTGTAAACATTTTATTATTTTTAAATTATATATTAACATTTAATCAATATTTTAATAATATCTGGTATAAATACTTTTTGGTCAGTATAATTAAATAAACAAATATACAACCCACTGTAAGTATATTAAATAACTTTATAGACATTTTGCATTCAATTTAGATATTTTTCTCATTTGTTTAACACAACAAGGAAAATAATTCTATATAATATGTTTTAACTGCAGTACATTATTTTAGTGGTCTCTAATTAAACGACGCATGTAATTTAAAACTTTTGGAGACCTTGTACTCAGGAACTACTCTCAGAAAGGAAAACATAGTTGTAAGACTATTATAGTTTCATTGCACTAACTAAGAATCTAAAGTAGGGTGTTACATTTTGAGAATTCAACAAAACTAATTAACATTAAAGAAATATTTATATTTTAATTACTAATTAGATTAAAAAATTTAAAATATATATCCAATAGAGACTTAAGATAGATTATTATGAGTACACACGTATTCATTAAAGATAATAAACAATAAAACATTAAATCTGTGTAAATGTACCTATCTATCATAGCAGTCATAATATTGTAAATGTATAGTTAGGTAGGTATATCTAGGTATACTAAGAGTTCATTTAAGATTAATAACTACCTATACTGTAATAACTTATTTTAAAATATTTGAACATTACATTATAGATTGGTTGGAAAAAATACTTCTGTAAATATCTATTTAACAATTTTTATTACCTAATAATAGTGTTGACTATTTTCCTGTAATAGTTACCCGTTTATCGTAATTCCATCAGCATAAACATATCTAAGTAAAAAAAATATATTTTGATAGACATTTGACAAAGAGAGATTTGCATAAAAGTTTAACAATATTTTATTCATTAAAAAAATATTCATAGTAAAATATTACTATAATATTATACTAGCCTTGCTTGTATAATTATAAAAAATATAATATTTGGTTACGGATAAATATTTTTATTTACTAATTTTTATACTGTTTTATGGATATGGCAGAAATTAAGAATACCTAATTATTTATTTATTTTTACTTGGGTTAAGGCTTCGAAAACTGAGGTCATTAGCATGAGGTACTGAGGGGGAATGCAGGTACTGTAGGTTTTAAACACGTGTGTATGTGTGGCAAGGATTTGCTCCTAAAAACAGAAGTAGTAAAACACATGAATATACATTTAAAAAACCAATTATTCTTTCATATCAATGTGTTTTAATTCATGATATCCAAAGTCTACCTATAATGAAACTGGAAATATTTACACATTATTTTGATATTTATAGGTTATAACATAACAGTTAATATTATTGTGCTAACGATCAACATTTCCAAATAATGTTATAAAAAATTAGATAGTTTCATCTTAAAAATCTTATTTCGAAAGTATCCGAAGCAAACGGTTATATTACTATATTATAATTGAAAGGGTCAATGGATAAAGGTGTTAACTAACATTTTTGAAATTGTTCAAGTTAACATACACTTACACGGTTATCCACTACAACTAATGATTAATTCTTCTTATAACACGTAGGTAAGCATAACTATTATTGGTAACTACTAAATAAAACCTTATCAAATAGTGATGTAATGTTTATAACAATATAACACCTTTATTCATGCAATAAAATGCATTTTTGAAAAAATGTCAGTTAACACCTTTATCCATTGACCCCTTCAAATATGTCTGTTGTCTAATAGTGATTTGAAGAATATTACTGGAAAATAACTGGAACAACAATGTTTGTTCAGCGTTTTTACGAAGACGTGGACATTTAGATGACGTATAGTAGGTACTTACCGGGAGGTGAACGTAAAAATGGTGTTGATCTACAACTTATATCTTAACTACGGCGTCGTCAACAAATGCACTTTGGAGAAACAAATTGCCATTTCGATGTATTATTATACTAACAAGCAAACCGAACTAGTTTACTATATTTGTATTTTTTTTTTAAACAGGTAGGTTTTAC
This sequence comes from Acyrthosiphon pisum, assembly GCF_005508785.2. Classification (NCBI taxonomy): domain Eukaryota; kingdom Metazoa; phylum Arthropoda; class Insecta; order Hemiptera; family Aphididae; genus Acyrthosiphon; species Acyrthosiphon pisum. The sequence goes on from NC_042495.1 coordinate 70,452,294, forward strand.
GAATACGGAAATATTATGGAAAGAGATAAACTAATATCATAATATTATGAAATATAATTTAACATAATATCGCTGTGCGATGTGTTTTGATTGTTACGGTGAAGAAGTATACTGAAAATTGAATTTATAAATTTATAATGTGGTTTTTATCATTCGTCGCAAAGCACTAATACCCGTTTCGACACATTTTCATTTCCAATAGATACTTTTTTTTTCTCCACATCGTGCTGTTAATGGTTTTTCTGTCAAAACCAACGACAATTTTTATTCCTTTTGGCCAATGAAAAGTACGGTCAGAGTGGAGCAGGTAGAGACGCGTTCGGTAATACATCAACTTACTTACATATACCTTCGCGTACGCATTCGTTCACATGTGTTTGCTCCTCCATTAGTAGAACTCCATCGACCATAACACGTGTACACAGGCGTACATAATATACAATATACACGCGAATGCGGAATTTCGTCGTTCACACATATTTGTATGGAAACCTTATTCTTTTCTCACACTTTCGATGAAAAAAAGCACTTCTCGAAACGTACGCGCACACAGTACGGGCAGGCAGGTACAATATAAACGCGTTACATATTATTATTATTACGTCGGGAAAGTTTCCCGTTTTATTGTACCTCTAATCGCATAACGTATACGCCAGTCCTCTTTTGTGTACCTATATACCTATAGTGCCGTAATGCAATAATTTGCAATATTAGTAAACTATTGCGGTATTCGCTCGAAAGTGCAGGATCGAGAACAGAGTGGATAAGACGCGTGGGCGTAACCGATGAAATGCGCCATAAATAATGAGCTCAGTATTATAATAAGAGTAAACACAAGTGTACAACAATCGACCGTTATGACGTATCGTTCCTAAAATACGAAGTCGAGACGCCGACTCCGGCATAAATTCTTGTAACGAACTTATATACGTTTAAAACTCAATCGCTATGACGTACACATCGCTATATAACGTGTCTTACAAAGATTTACTGAAGATAATATTATAGTTATGAATGATGATCGTAATAATAATATTATGTTGTTGACTCGATCATTCTACCGTTTTAAATATTATCGAATCGTTTCGTGACATTGTCTGTGCGTATTTTTTTACGGACAAAATATCTCCATAATATCATTATTAGCATAATCGATAATCTAATCGAATTTTCTATGTTTTGACATTTAAGTTCTCCCATAATATGAACACTATTATTTCTTACCTACTTAATTTTTTTATTGTTTATATTAAAATTATCACAATTCAGTCGCCTGGTCAGGTAATGTTTAATTTTTATGTTTTGAATTTTTAAATATACATTAATTATACAATAAACGGATTTTATATTAAACGTGACTTTTAAACAATTATTTTATCAATCAACCTCGTCTAAATTAAATATGCATATTATGACCTATTACTAATAAGAGTCACAAAATTGAATTTAAATGTATTGATTATATAAGTATCCATTCAAAATATCATCGTGTAATATTTCTTGTAATATCTTTTACACAATTTAAAGACAAAAAACAATTATTTAACATGTCGTGACATGTTATAGTGGATTTTCTAATCAGATGTTTGGGCTGATGTTAATCCCCTCTAACGTTACTTAATCTTGAGAAGTTAATCATATGGGATTTATTTGTTAATTGTAATAAGCCACAATGATGCTATGCTAAAAACAGTGCTATATTTGTAGTGTTTTGTTTTAACTAAAAAAATAAAATTACTATACTAGAGTAGGTATGCTATACCATGTATTTTTTTTATAACTATTACATGTATTACCCGGCATTACTCGCAGATAAATGAAACCGAGATGGGTAGTCCTCTTGTGGCAGATTGTAACAAGTAACTTTTTTTTTCTTTCATAAATCAATTGCAAGCAGGAATAAACGTATATGTGAATATGATTTTAATATCATTAATAGCGGATAAGCCTTCCTAAAATAACTGGTTCAATTTATTTGTTACCCAAACGTTCCTTGAATCGTAGAAACCAATCAAATTTTTGATGATTCTATAATCTTCAACCATACACTTTGCCTTTCAGAATATGATATACCTGACAGCTGTTTTCCGTGGTTTCTATTCTAATATACTCGTATGACCCGTCTTAAGTACCAAATAATGTGTGTACAAATTTGGTACCAATTGATCAAAAATTGTGCATTTGCATATTATTTATCATTTAGATATAATATAACCCAACTAATAATGTCTGTATTAGTCGACTAACTTATATGTTATAATCTGTTGTCTATAGTTTCCATTTTACTACATTTTATATTCTCAATTGTTTTTATGTCGGAATCTGTCAAGTTGCTATTTGTTAGTTGTATATAAACTTCAAATGCATGAAATCGTTGTTAATTTAAATTTTAATATTTTAATAAATAAGATACATTTTTAATTTTAGGTATTTTATGTATTATGAACAAACATAATAGTAGCCATTTTACTAGGTAATATAATGATTATAACTAAAAAAAGTCCAACAGTTTAATTTACTTTTTGTTATTAATACAACATTTAAATAGTTGGACATTCAATACGAATGGTTTTCGATTTCGTAACATTATATAATATCAGAAAAACAAGAAAGTTTCATATAAAATGTCCGATTTTTTTTTTTTGTATAACACTTTTTCACGTAATTAATTTAAAAAGAAAAACTCGACGCTATAATTATATTGTTATGCGTACAAAAATGACTGATCGGCACGGTCAACTTTCGTTACAACTGATGCCGAGGATTATCAGGATGGTGCCGCGCAGTGAAAGCTTATCCCATTTAACGTCAATGTAATATAATTACTTATTACTAAGTCATATATCGTGTAACTTGTTGATGCCGAATCATTCATCCGCGTCCTCATGCTGATCGTCTCTGCACACAGTCACAATGTGCACGAGCATTAGAATAATTTAAATATAAACGTTTACAGTTCATGCAATAATTATAGTATATATATATTATATGTATGTATATATTATATACATTGGATGTATTTACTTTTTACAACAACGCCAAAATTCGGATATAATAATGAGTATTTTATACTAACAGACGTTAACTGAACAGGTGTAGGGGCAGGTGGAAGGTGGACAAATGTAAAAACAAATCAAACTCCACGCGCACCAATAATTTCACGAATATGTGTATGCTGCGACCTTTGCACGCCTGTGTACATACATGTATGCATATATGTCGTATATAGGTATTAGGTATGTAATATATATTATTATTGACATGTGTAATATTGGATACGTCTCCGTGGAAGCAGGTAATATATAAGAAAATAAATAAAAACCAACCCTTTACACACGAGCTCCGGATCCCTCAGTATTTCCGGCTTTAGATGTGTGTGTGTGTGTGTGTGTGTGTGTGTGTGTGTGTGTGTGTGTGTGTGTGTGTGTGAACACGTGCGATGTTAGCTTTTCGAGGACGACGGCGACGTCGAATGAGATCGCTGAGAGAGTGCGTGGTGAAAGGAGGGTGTTGGGGATGGAGGATAAATTGAAAGTGGAAAATAGGAAAGACGGTTTCGGATACCGCGCGTTTGTGTATAATGTATATATATATATAGCATTATAGTGGTGACGGTGCCGCGGGATCCTCTTTTCCTTTCCCTTGAAATACGAAATGTAAAATCTATAATTTATGCATCGGCACAGGCCATGTTGTCATTCACGTATGTGTGTACGATAGAGATATCCGAGTGGTAGAGAAATATACGGAGAGAATTAGAGAGGGAAACAGTGCGATAGAATACGAGATAGAGTGACTGAAAAGGAGGATAAATAGTGTGCGGGTGCTGTGGAGTGTGTGGCTGTGGCGGCGAGCCCAATTGATGCCGCGAAAACGATTTGACACCAACCCTTCCCGTCCTAGGTGCATCCAATTTTGTGGTAGTAATGTTCACACAGACCCTACTTTCGGTTTAAGTCGAAAAAAAGGGGCATCCAATTTTAAATGTCACACTGCTGTCCTGATTGGGCTAAGCTAAATATGTGTCAGCGCCTCCACACGTCCTGATAAAAGTTTTTGTCTACCACCTTTATCAAAGTCCAGACAATTTTTAAAAACAATTAACCAGAAAATATTATTAATATTCTACGGTTATTCCGTTTTTGCTGTGTTGTGTCTACACATTTGATATTTTTTTTAATACTGTTTATGTTAAAATATACCATATGCATATTTACATATTATATTGAAAAACCAAAAATCGATAAATAATAATTGCTAATTTGCGTCTTCCCCATCGTTATATTTTTCTGAAAGTTGAAAATATTATAAAAAATCTTTAAAAAAAATTACAGTTCGTTCGTTGAAGACACTAATTACATGTACCACTATTGTTTTATCGCTTTAACTGGAAATTAATTACTAATTCTTATTAAATTACACCGTTATATCCGAATGCAAATTAATGTGATCGTAATTTAAGCACTTAAAATATAGTATATTTGTTCACATAAGTATGTATTACCTACTAATATTATTTACTCTTTCAAAATTATTAAGTCTTAACGTGCATCATGTGATGCATTGATTAATATTACATCCTTGCAATGAATAATATAAACATGATAATATTTTATTTTTTATCGTACCAATATATTTTACAGTCACGCCATGTCGTACACTTTAATTTTAGTAAACTATCTTAAAATTGGTTAGTTTTCTTGTAAATTAAATTTTTACCCTTCTGAAATTGTTATTCTCCGTATTTCGTATATTATACTACCCGCGGCGTCCATTATTAACTGTTGAGCCACAGTGTTTATGGTTATTTTCTTCGTAGGGACTATATATTATATTACACAATTTCCGTTCATACCAGCTGATCCACCAAACATGCATCAACCACCTTACGAGCAAAAATCATAACTCGAACGTGTTTAATTGTAACCGTTGTTAAATTAATTAATCAATAGTTTCACGGGAAAAATAATTGTTTCAATTTAGTGCTGTTTGTCTTTCAAAGCCACCTAGCTACTACTATGAAACTAACGTTAAATAAAACATGTCTTGTACGCGTTAAAATATATAGACGTTTTACATATCGGATATAATATGAACTATGATGATGTATTGATGTAGGTACCTACTAATAGTGTTCAGATACAGAACTAATATTTGTAAGGTCTAACGATTATAGAACAAGTGATATGGGAAATATCAAATATATCAGTGCCACGCACAAGAAGGTTCCGTTAGGTACCATTAGTGTGTCCGGTCGAGGATGCACATTTTAATGTGAAATTGCTGAGGGTGTTGGCAGGGTATGTGGAGCGAAGAGCCACTTGTCTTTGTGATATTGAATCAGCGGGTTGTAAGCACTTAACATTGACCCTTTTTAAATATTTTCAAGTGCATGCTAGTTGTTTATAGAGTAAAATTATTTTGAAATAAATTGATAAGCACATCAAAATTGATGAAAGCTCGTTCGTACGTCGGGATTTCATCATGGTTAAATTTATTGGAAATAATCTTAGAACATTTCAATAGAAATGTCTTAATATGTCAACTTTCTAGATAGTTTTTCAAGACTTGTAGATGTCCGTCAAATACCTGAGTACAGTGAATAATTGTGTGTCACATTATACAAACGGTAAGTTTTAAGCGAACAAAAAGCATTGAACACTTCTTCACAATGCGTAACTGATTTGCTATTGTATGTTATTTATTAGTACCTATTTAAAAGTGACATTTCATAAACGTATTTTAAAAATAATGTTTTATTTCAATAAAAAGATTGAAAGCTCTGTGTTCGTGCTGAATCAACAAAAACCAAATCTAAAACAATTTAAATCATTATGAATGTAAACAAAAGTTGCGTGACTCTGACAAAACTAAGCACTATGTATTTCTCTATTTGATGAAAAGTCATTTTTCATTTTTTTCCCGTAATAATTATTTTACGTAAATCAACCGAATGAAATGAGTCGTCGAATTAAAATATCGCTGTCAAATGTTACAAGCGGTTTTTTACGCCTCAAACTATTTTAGTTGCATTAAATTTTCCGGTCTGTTGCTTTCAACACGAAACGGGGTGGATTATTTGAAAAAAAAAATAAGCTATACTCTAAATTTAAGAACTACCCGGCCCCTAAGCACATTTTAAAATACAATCCGTTTTAATGGTTCTTGTCTGTGGTGGGTAAAACCCATCAATTACTTTTTCGTTTAAAAACCACGTTGGATATACACAAATATATATATATTATATTATACGCATGCATATAATATCCCCTTGGCCTTGAGCAAAACGTCAATCTCTAACAACCATGAAATTGATTTTTGATGTTGTTATAATATCGCGTAGTGTAACGTTTTACACCTAAATGGCTGTATATGTCCGTGTCAAACCCCGTGCCGGCGCGCAGCGGCAGACGCAGACGTGTGGTTTTTACGACCATAATCACTCAAGGACTTTTTAATTTTTACTCCGAACGCGTCGCAATTTTGGCACTGGGTGCTCGGATGTTATTATTACTGTTAATATTTTAAAATCAAAATTTAAGGTATCGCGCAATGTCTCATATCGGTCGGGTTACTGTCGCACGGTTTCAAATAATAATTAATTTCTCCATTCCTGCAAGCCTCTCCATCATAATGACAATAATAATATAATACACGTCATATAGTATTAGGAACGGTATTTTTAAAGACGCCATGTATTCTTTTTTTCTGAACGGTTTTGTCTAGAAAAAAAAAACACAACGCTAAAACGAATTGTTCTCGACATGGTATTTTTATTATTGTAAATGTGTTACATTTATTCGCGAAAAACTTGTTTACAGTACACAGAATGTAAGCTGATTTGGAATCTAAGTATTATTGCGATATTATTAAAACTTTTGTTCACAAATCCACTGGCAATATTCAATATTTTTACGAATATTATAACAACGCGTTCACATCTGTGAACACTACAGTACTTTTGTTAACAAAAACATTTACAATTGAAATGTGTGAAAAATCTATTGTAAATATAAATTCCAATAAAAGCATTGTCAGTATTAACAAATATGGAATGGTAAATTGATTTATTTCTTTACGAACTCTTATTAATTTAGTATCAATATTGTAAATGTTTAAAACAATACATAATATTAGTATTAAGTACTTATTAAATGTCTCTAAAACTGTATAAACAATAATAATTACAAATCTAAATGCTATGCTTTTCTTCGGTATCCACAAGTAAGTAACTGTAAGCACAGTGTTGTAATGGCTAGTCTCTACATTATAATAAAATAATATATTTAGTTAAATAAAAAAAAAAATTATCTAATACCAAAATCAAATACATTTAAAAAAAAATGTGGACCGCTCTGCTTTACAGTAGATTTCAAGTTGGACACCATAATGGTTATTATGTCGAATTTGAATTCAATGATATAAAATCATTGCATACGAAAAACTATTCTGAGCGAAGACTTTCTTTCCACACATATTACTAAGTATATTTTATTATATTAAAGTAATTTATCTTAATATACGCAACGCATTTACTATTTCAATGCTTATATAGGTAGCTACAATAATTTGCACATTTTTATAAATTTGATGCATTTTGTAAAAGTTTTAACTTTAAATTCTTAAAGAAAAAAAACCGTGCCTTTCTATCTTTAATATTTTTAAATAATTTAGTATAATAACTTATGAGAAATCTTGAATCAGATTTTCAAGCTGTTTGCCACAGTGAAAAAAATGTATCGATTATTATAGAATAATAATGATAAAACAATTTAAATAATCATAAATAGCTCAAAACGAGTCAAAATGTTTTGAAAATTGATCGATGTATAGAAATTGATTATATTATAAACATTAGGTGAAAATAATGTCTATACGGTTATGTTTTTTCGAGTTAAAAAAGAAAAAAAAGAAATTTATTTTGGCAGAAACAAGTTTTGAATAAAGATTCCTGTTCACATTTTTTTTTTTTGGAATGCCAAAACTAGATTCGCTTTTTCACCAGAAGTGATACTGAAGTTGAAAATCTATGCATAATTCCGACTGAAAAATCAATAAAATCATTGTTCCACTCAGAATCTAAAAATATTTTAATTTTTTTTCTGTTTTATGATTTCATAGTATACTTTCATACGGTTATCATTTTTCTATTTATAACAAGCTTATGGCAAATAATTTTATCGTGTCGATTTTGATACATATCAGAAAAATATGCCACTGCTGTAATGGATGATGCAAGAAATGGATAGTTGATCCACTGTTTTAATTTATACGTCATATTATGGTATATAATTATAGAAATATATAGTAGTGATTTCACAATTTTATTTGAAATTGTACGTCTGTCGGTCTGTTATGTTTTTCAAATTTAAAAGGATACAGTTCAAATAATAGTATAACAAAAGCGGGTTACCGTTTCTGTCTGTATTAAATACAAATTCAAACGGATGGTTCCAATAACTTATTTCCTAGAACTGTTTGTTTACACAAATCCATATTTTCGAATGTCACCGACAACCGACAATTTGTTTTTTACGTTTAATTTATCAGGAAAACAATATCTGTTCGGATATGGTGTACGGTCATATTTCGTTCACCGTTTTTTTTCCTCTATGCCAAACGTAATCAATCATCGATGCATCATGGCGATGACACATGATAGGGGAAAAAAAACAAAACTCGTGTTCAGCAACGGTATTACGGCCGAGGATTATGAATTATTAATAGGCGTCATCGTAATTACACGGAAGGTGCCTGGAATGTCAAAAAATTCAGGAAAAATGAACACGAACTACGGCTTTCAAAGGGTTTACGACAGGAAAATATGATGAAGAGATAAAGTTTAACGTAGGTATTTCTAAAGCATTCCTAAAGTATCCGCTCGAAAAAAAAAATGTACCTACTAATATTACATCAGTCTCACCTTTTAAAATGATATTAGTATTTTTAATAAATTTATTTATTTGCTGTTGTAAATAAACAGATGAAATATATACCAACTATAATATTTATAATAAATTATTAGTATACCTAAGTAATTTTTAATAATGTGTTTATAACCTAAAAATATCTACATGGTTTTGGTGTTTTTTAACTATATGAAATCATAACGCGTTTTTACGTACGAAATTCCTTATCAATGACTGATTACTAGAGTTAGGATGTTGATGACTTTTGCATTTTTTTTCCTTTTATTCTGTACAATGCTATCCTAGCTAAAAATTTGTTTCATGCTCCCTTGATGCAGAACATTCTAATTTTATTTTGCATTTACTTTTTATACAATGTGGGGCATTTTGGAAACAAATTTAATTTATTTAAAATCTAACTTTAGATTTGGACTATTAGTAAAAAATAATTTTAATATTATTATTGTGTGGTATATATCCACAATATAACCATATCTATAATAAAAATTATTATTTATAAATAAGTTTTTTCACTTACTTAATTAGTATTTTAGATAAATTTTTGAAGTTTTTAGGGCATTTTTGCACTTTTTTTAGGGCATTTTTGTGTGTTTTTTAGGTCGTCAACATCCTAACTCTACTGATTACTCTTTGATTGAGAAAGTCTACAACATAATAATTACATTTTGTGTCACAGTTTATTCGTCTATATTCATACCTAATCCCGGCAATAACTCAATGTAAAGACTCCAACTCCGTGTAAAAACAACGCTAAAAATTAGTTTCTTGTTTTATAATTATTAAATATGGTAAATTTAATAAGGGGAAGTATTACCTATTCCATTTTAGAATTGAAATATTGCTTATATATTTATTTATATTTTACTATACTAAAATATTTGCTTTTATTAAAAAGAAATTAAAATTTAAAGGAACTTATTGAATGATATTTGCATGTTGTTTACACTGTGTTCAATTACATTTCACTTTGTCTATTTGAGTTTAGAACTTTTGTAAAACCGACATTAATATACTTGAAATATCTCTGGTAAGGACAGCATAAAGGGTCAATTACTGACCCTTGTCGTGTAAATTACATTGAAAATTTCAATGTACACAGAACACTAACATTGTGTACCTACTGAACTATTGTGCTTAACCTGAATTATTAACGTTCACAGACTCAATATCAAGCATTCCAGACACGCATCGTCTCTAAAAATGTTGGCGTTCAAATATTTTATTTTTTAATCGTAATTTATATACTTACCCAATATTCCTAGTCTGTAATTTATGGTGACTACGACTAGACCACCGTAGCTTGCCAAAACTGTACCGTCGTATGGATTCCCCGAATTCCACTCATACGATTCGCCATGTATGAACACAAGCACAGGCTTCGGTGATATTTTATCTGCACTTCCAAAATTCACTGTGACATAAAATAAAATAAAATTTGAATTATAAACATGTTTTTAGAATAAAACAATTTAAAAATTATACTACTAAATAAATAAACCCAATAACCCCTTATCCACCGCGAATATCTTTAAATATGCAGAGTACGATATTTTAATTGACTATTAAAGTAATGTTTCAGTTTTTAATCAAAAAAAATGTTGAGTTTTCTTATTCTACTTATTTATTTTTCGTTGATATTTTTATTTTATTTTATAATTTTATGAAACTGTTGGTACCTACTACCTATTAAATTAAACGCAGGCCGATACGCAACCGTCACATATCTAGAGCTCACAGAAAACAGATTCTTAATACAATTTATTTGTCTTTAATATATTTCCGTATACCTATTTTGTTTTTAGTTAAAACAAATTATGCATAACTACTGTCTAAAAAAAAAAAAGATTGAATTTACTATTTTCTAATAGTGTTTACGATTATTTGATTAAAAAAATATATTAACGTCGTAAAATTATTTTCGTCATGTAAACACATAAAATATAAAACATTAAGGACTAAACTGTGTCTATAATTTCGTAAACAAAAATACAACTTTTGTTGCCCTGCTATCGATTCTGGGTTTCGTCCAAAGTTTTCCCATGATAGCCAATTATATCCAAAATTCAGTAAATTCTCATTAGCTTTCAACTTCATTTTTTTTATCTGCCTCTTCTCGAGTTTTTGTCTTGTATCAATTAGTGAAACCAATTATTGAATGGAAAAAAAAACCCCCGTTCATATTATAATATATTATCCGTCTATACATTTGGTTCTTGGATATTAAAAAACTGCAAAGATTACATAAATAAAGAAGTTAATTTAAATCTAAAGTTTATAATTCCAGTTCGTTAGAACATGTAACGACTTCAGTATATTTTACAGTATTATACTTTCGACAAATTAATATAAAATATGTTAATTATTCCAAAATAAAACTCGGTAGTAAACACCGTAGCGAAGTATTTATTGTTGAAGTATAAATCCCCAGATTTAATTGTCCCGTCGTTTCGATTGTATAATAAACACTATAAATGCGTGGTATAATATTATGTATTATAAAGTACACCGAGGGAGTCCTAATGAGCGAAAAAACGGGTTGTTTTCACACCGTATATATTATTAAAAGTCTCCAAAGGCACTGCTGCAACAACGACAATGATAATAATATCATAATCGGAATACGTTACAGAGTATAACATTACACGTCGGAACGCAGGGGGGACAGATTTCAAATTTCCATAATATTATATTATTATTATTTATTCGGGTCTTTTGGCCTGCAGCTGCATCCGTCTGCAACTCTAGCTATGCACGTGATCCCATCGTCTCCGAGGCCGTCCGAAGTACAACATGACAATTTTGGGAATAAAAACGAAACAGAAAAACAAAAAAAAAGTGAGAGAGTGTATGCGTCCACCATTACACTCTGGGGAACTAAAACTTCTTTCATAAGTAATTGGGCCCGTGAAATTGTAAGTGAATTAGGGAGAGAGTGAGAAAAATCAATAGAATAAAAAAATATGTAATTTACGATAGATATTTTTGTATATTAATGGTTGCTATAATATGGACATATAAATAAACAGACGTGTCGTTTCATTTTTCGTTACAATTTATTTTCCACCCACACCTCAAGAAAGAAGTTTTACTTCAAAAAATAAATATGAATCCGACTACCGACCGGACAAACGCCCGTGGGATGAATAGTCGGCGAGCGGCGAGCGTTATGCAGCGGGGTCGGGGGGGGGGGAAGCATCCAAGTATGCCCGCGGACTGCTGGCGAGCCCTGTAGGGAATATCATAATATAATATACCGCTGACCCGTGAAATCAATTTGCTCCCGCGAATAGATTTGTGACCCCTACACGAGGACGGGGGCCTTAAATTCGTTTACCGGAAACTACAATAATGATGACAAATAATGGACGGGGTCGCCGTGCCGGTGCCGGGACGCACACACTTTACCTCCACCCCCGCTACCCCCGCCATAAGCCACCTCGCCGCCACTGCCGCCACTGCCGCCACCACGTCCACAACCATCGACGACCGTTGTTGTTCGGTCACGTTTCATTAACACGGTTGCGGTCGCGGGTTTTACGCGCATCTCGCGGGTATCGTTGACGTGCAAAACCATTCTTCTTCCTGCACAGCCGTCACGAACCCACCCCAACCTCAAAGCCCTGACAAAAACAACTCAGCCGTCAAAACTGACAACATTAATACATTATATTATGACCACGACCATTGGCGTTATTTTTCTTTCGTACAACAGACAATATTACTCCGACGCCCAATAAAGCACAACGTGTAATGATGACGTATAATAGTATCATGGTTTTAAAAATTAACGAATAATATTATATTATTAATATAATATCCGTATATTATGTACACAGGAGGTATATAATATAATGTAATTATAAGTATATATTTTTTTTTCCAATAAACAGATGGTTTATTGTTACAGAATAATTATTACGGTGTATTGTCTTTAATATTTTTAATTAATTTTTAAACAAAGCTCAGGGTTAAACGAGATGGGTTTTTTTTTACTATCATAATATGTCATAACTACTGACAAAACGTTTACGCTTCAACTTTATACCATTCACTGATTTTCGAAATCATAATTTTCGTTGTTTTTTTTCAATATGCTATTAACCTATATAATAATACATTATATTACTAACGTTATTTTCTCTCAAAATTAAAAAAAAATTGTATTAATTTTTGTACATTAAAACCTGCTTTGTATGAAAAATATTCGTGTTGACGTTAACATTCGATTAATTTAGGTGTCTATGGCTGATGAATAATATATTATGATTCGTGAATAGTTTATTGTTATTAAATGTTTGAACTTTGTGTGATAGTTATTCTGAATTCGAATCACCGATGGTAATTTACATATTGATGTACTCGTAATACCTTAACAGTTAATTAAATCTAAATATATAAATGGTATTTGTTTTTGACACAAATAATAATGTATTCTATTGAAATATAACTACGAATAATATAATCTGAAACGATTGAAACTAAAATAAAATAATAAATCAACTTTAAGGAATTACGCAAACAATTCAAAAAATCGGGTAAGTGGATGTCGCTCTAATGTACAGTAGGTTACAAGTGGTTGACTGTAATGGATAGTGTTAATTAATTTGAATTCAATGATACAATATTATTATTGTATACGAAAAATGATTCTAAGTGGAAACGATTTTTCAGCTTAAGATATTTTATATAATATTTATATTGTTATTATTAATACGGTTGCCGGTTAAGTTGAATTCAATTATTATAATTTTCTTATTATCATATTTGTATATAATAATATATTATAGGAGTATTTTCAAGTAACCACGATTAATATTTTTTTAAATATAACACACAACTAAAATCATTTTTTATTGTTTAAATATCTAATTTTGCCTAAATTTGAACATAAAATAACTAAAAAAAATCTATAATAATAGACAAAAATATTTTTAAAAAAATTGTTTAATAACACACATCATAGTAATACAATACATTCATCGCTCCGCTAGAATAAAAAATGTCATCTACAATCAGAATCACAATGTTGGTGAACAATACAATGTGATTCAATGATAAAGACTGTTGTATTGAAAGTCAGGTGCTGAAACCGGAAATAAGGTTATCACATTGGTAATCTACAATACTTTTGTTTCAAAATGTAAGATGCATCTACCTATACTCTATGCTCGATAATTTAAAGAATAATATTGTGTTGCTTGAAAATTAAACGTGTATGTTGATAAATTAAAATTTTAGTGTATCTGTAGGTTTTCTTTGACAATTATTTTGATAGTATTAATATTAATAATAATATGCATCATTCAATTTTAAAGTAGCCACGTATAAATGGTTATCATACTATATAATAGAACACAACTTTTAGAAATGCATGAATTTTATTTAATTCAAATCGCTGCTCAATATCATTATTCTATACGAGCAAAATGTATTAATCGTTATACTTAATATAGAAGAATAAATCACTTTTATACATAAGTGTATAATATTATGTAACATTTGAGCCAATTTTAGTTCGTTATTATTTATTATTGTTACCTACTGTGCTCTCACACAATTGAACTATTATATATTTTTTGAATTCAATTTCCGTTGAATTGTGGGAAATATAATTACATTGGTGTAGACTTTTGACATGTGTGACAATTTATAATTTTTCTATTTAACACAATGTTATCTTTCAACTGCCAATTTTGTATTTCAATTCAATATTTTAACACTAACGAATGCGTGAATCGTCGGAGTGTCTATTTCCTCTCACGATAACTACCAGAATAATCATATATAGGAACAGTTGTTAGATCATTTGTAATTCGATTTCGTCGATCAAAGGCAACAACACTGACGTGTACCTACCCCCGGGACAATGAAAAGAGGAAAAAAAACTGTCAACTTTGGTGAATGAAGTAAAAACTCTACAGTTATCAAATATTTTTATCTAACACCTTAAAAAAATTACTTCTCGTATATCAGTAGACATTTTTTTTTAACTCAATTGTACATTATACTTTCTCAAGATGACAACATAAAGATATAACAGTAATAAATTGCTAAAAATCCATTTAGATTCTATTATTCTTAAAATAAAAATAAAAAATGTTCATTTAAAGGAATGAAAAATATTCTTATGTAGATAATTTACGACTTCAAAAAATTTATTGGCGTAGTAAGGATTTTTAAATATAATGCTGGTAATATATGAGCTAAAAAATCGAATTCAGTGTTTATTTTAATTCTACATTATTTTACGTTGAACTTATTAAATTATGTATGGAACAACGTAAACTGTCTGATTCAAATCCCACAATAGAATAAATTACTTACGTCAAACAAAGTGCTTTTATTAAACAACCGATAAAGTTGTAAGTCACTCGCTTGAATGTTTTAGGTATATATAAATTAGATCACAGCGTATATTGTGTTATATTATTGCGTATTATAGTTTGATGTGCAAGTGACTGAGCGTTTCACTATCGTATATCTAATTAAAAAATAAATTAAATAAAGTAAGTTAATGGTTCAAGAAGATGTTTGATATTAGACTATTCATTTTATCAAAAATATTTATATAACTACAAAATTTAAACTGTACATACAAAATATAACAAGTGCAATTTTTTAACCAATCAAAATATCTGTGATTTGCCAATTGGTTTGTATGCTGGTCTTTCTTACATAATAGAAAGGTCATGACACGTAATATATAACTAATGTATAAAAATATTATCTCTATCATAACATACTATTTCTAAGGTAAAATTATTTGCATTTGGACTTAAGAGAAATTAAAAAATGTATTAGCTGAAGACCTTTTACACAGAATAATATAATATATTATGGTATTAAGACTTTTGTAGTAGAGATTTTTTATATATATATATTCATAAAGTAAATATAGTTGAGGTGAATACATACAATTTAGTGAGTACCATGGATATATTGATAAAACTAATGATTTTAAATATGCTAGTTGGAAAAAATATTTAATATATAACAATACATCCAACGGCTCGAGCATTCAAATATAAATATACATTTTGGTTTATTATTTGTCTAGAAAAGTTTGGTAGATATTCACACACACGTCAGCAAGAAAAATAATTATAAATGTATTGTTTTTATTTTAAATTCTCAACGCAAAGAATACAAAAAATTTAAGCTAAATCAAAGAATAAAATCATGTTTTTCAAAACCTAGTTTAAGCCAAAATACATTTTATATTCCGCCAAGCTTATTTACCAGACATATAATATATTGGCTTTATGTTGTTTACAAATCTAAAATGTTTCAATTTTTATAAGATACCAACGAAATATATTATGTACATTTACCGAATTTCTCGGTCAAAAACATCTTTGTTAGGTTAAGCCTATAAGCCCAACGCAGACTTTGATTGCACAATTGAAGATTTTCGACAAATTGAAAAAAAGGTTAACGATTTTAGACAAATGATTGAAAACGATTTGTTTTCTCCTTTGGCAATGCTGATAAAAAACATATACGATTTACTTTACTTGGGTTTTTATCTGAATCAGGTTTACGAACGAAAATCATTCATATTATACACTAACCTCATAACGGATAGATACAATTTAATTTACTGTGGAAATGAGTTTAAATATTTAATATATTTTAGATATACGTCAACATAAAAAGTTTAATCTCTGCGTTGTGGATATAGAGTTTTAGAGTAGTATGGAAATATTCAAACCTAAATTTAATTTAAATTTTGGAATTTATTATGCATCAGAATTTTGTGAATAGTTAATTAACCATGTATAATATAGGTAATTCACATAATTATTTTAAGGCAAATGTTGGGGATCACTGTTGATTTTAATTCAAAGCACACAAGCATCGTTTTGAAGTGTACAATTTTAATGTATAATTTATACACGTTGAAGCTTTATAGTAAAATGCATATAATGACGTTATATTATTAATATTTAATACTCTATTTTTGGTGCACTATTTTGTTGTGCAGGCGAAATGTTAAGTTTTTGGCAGAGCCACAAGTTCAAGAACTACGAAACGATAATGGAAGATTGAGGTATATTATATTTCACTGTGGTATATACCAACGAAAAAAGTTGGAACTAGTGTGGGGCGCGGCGATGGGATAACGAACCACAGAAACATTAGTAGAAACGGAAAAATAATTGAATTTAATTAACAACAAGCCAGATCTATTTTTGGGCCTAGTGTTGTATTGACTGACGTGTCATTTATTCTGTGGTTGTAATAATAATTTCTATAGGCCGTATACAGATGGACATGCTAGATGAGAGTTGTGCCCAATGCAGACATAATATTCACTTATACATCGAACAACTATAGAATTGAAAAATAATATTGATGGTACTTACCTTTTAGCAAGTTTAAGGGAAAATAAAATGTATTTCATTCGTAGAATCACCACTAGAAATTGTCAATGATCTGCGAACAATACCTTTTCATCAAATGTCGACCTACAATTTATATATGACCCACTTTTAATGTCATTAAAGCCTCACTAATTTTGGATTCTTAGTGGAGCGATGTATATAATAATAGGTGTACGATTATGTGAATGTATGTGCGTGTTTTTGGATTTTGTTTAAGGAATTTTTAGTGTCGTTCATGACGTTTTAAAACTGAAGAAATGCACCAATCTGTATATTTGGAGGGGTTTCTGGTAGAAAACTATATGATATTATATATTATAAACAATATATTATTTTAATAATATTTATTATATTATTATAAAACCAAATCATTCGTCCGTATTATGTGTCGGTTGTATCATTGTTTTTTTTATGATTCTTTGCCAACGAATATAAGCATGTATATTAATATATATTTTAATATTTAATATATAATAGTCTCCATTTAAAAGATTTGTTTGGAGTTTGATATAAGTATATAAGTATATTATTTTCTATAGTCTTTTAGTTAATGTATTTAAACTGAACATAATATTAGTGAACCAAATTAATTGCGCAATGAATGCATGCTTGTTTTATTTAATACAGTCAATTATTATCGTTTTTGTAACAGTTTAAACGGAAGCCGGAAAGATTTTTTAAAAATGCACATATTAGTATAACTATACTTATCATTAGAAGTCTCTATTTAATTTACTATTGATATTTAAAACACAAATAAAAGACAAAACTTATGGTTTTTTTTTTTTAATTAGGGAACAGTTATAATTATACGGATTACTTTAGACATTTTAACATTTAGTGGTAATTAGATTTGTTAGTCAATTCGATAATATTTTATGCCACAAGTAAATTAATTAAGAAAATATAATATAATAATTATTTTAATTACTAAATATATATTGTATACATCATATTGTAATATTATACATTCTTCGTTTTTAACTTATAAACCATCAATATTTATAATTAATTGTGCATCTGATACAAAAACCTTTTGTTTTATATAATGTTGGATTGATTTTTTTTATGTTGTAATATATTATATTTCTACCTATTATATTAATAAATACATAAAATGATTTGGAAGCAATAACGATCATACATTGGTATGGAAAATTATAAAATAAATTATTTACTTAACTTAAATCATTATAAACTCAGACACCCAGAAGTAATGCCATTGCATCATACCGCAGCACATCAAAAGATAACACCCAAGAGCAATAATCATTCACGGGAGCAGATTACCAGAACGCAATATCTAATGCACGGCCACCAACGAATTAATGATTTCCACATAGGGGAACATACAATATTATCAGACTAAGAAAATTATTAAGACCGTCAAAATTAAACATATAAAAAACAACGATTGTGGTACCGGGCATCCGCCGAAAGTAATAATTACAAAGTAATAAAAACTAATTACATTATAGACACCATCTCACCGACAATATCAAAGGATTGATACGAGCATACACCAGATGATGCAATCGTACCTATATAACAACAAGACCATTAAGACAACACACACATTCAAATCTAAATATCTAGCCAGCACCCGGCATTAAATACAAAACGCAATAAAATTAATACACGGATGCCAACGGTAGAAAGAAGAAAATAAGCACACGAACCAAGTGCAAAGAATCAAGAATGTCAAACTGCAAGCTTAATGACTTATAATTACTTCATACACCATATGCATTGCACACAAGAACACGAATCTTGCATCAAGCACCATTCAAGCGAGCCCATATCGACCAATGAATCGTCAGAAGCAATCACTCATCAACAAACAAACCAAGTATAAAAGTTATACATCTATCATAATAAATGACAAGCACAATAAAGCACAATAATGTGTGCTTACCTCAACAATAATATAGGTACAACAATAATTATTCGGCAATAATCAATACGCAAGTTTAATTACAATCACGGAAGACGCACAATGCCTGAACCACAGCGCCAGGCGGCCAGCACACTGGATGCTGCGTACCAATAATCTAAGAGGGGACGAAACCGGTCATATAAAAACGACGCAGCACGCCAGACCACACTCCAGTCCATCTCCACAAGCAGAGCAGTGTGTACCTCTACGGGCACGATGCTTCTCTGCCCAGAGCACACGAGATCATCATCAGAAGCGAACGAAATCGAAGACACGAAGTTTAGCTCTATTTTTCCAATTACGTAAACTTCTATCATATTTTTATTACACGCTCAAAAGCCCAGATTTGATTATTACATTAACTTTTCAAAATATCATGTATGGTCTTATTGGTTCGAAATTCACATTTTATGGTAATTTAAAACAAAACAAATTGTTTCATTATTTCTACTATACCTAAACGAAATCTTTCTGTGATATACACAATATCTTATTTTGTCATTTCCTTTCAAAGAACAATCCAAGAATTAACCTATCCTGTGTGTCTGATTTATAATATATTTGTAATACGATACTAATAGAGTGTATCGCTCGATACTATAACACGTAAGTGAGGGAACTCTTTGAAGTATCTGTATTATAAACATATGGTAAGGAAAGACACATAATCAATTGAAATCCTGAGTGTTGAACTTATAATATAGTTGCAATACAGTGTTAATAGAAGTTATCACTCGATACTGTTCGAAAGAATACGTAAGTGAGGGAGTTCTTTGAGATACCTGTGTTCTAAATACATTATAATCTCATACACTCAATAGACATCCTGAGATTCGTATCCAGGATTATTAGACATTGCATAAGTGTTCTTACTAATTAAATACTGTTATATTGTGTATTTCAAATAAAGACGAGTCATTTCAAGCAAACACTGAGGTGTTGAGTAAAAAACAAACTGATTAAAATAAAACATATATAAATCTCGGTATAGATACATACAATAATATCATCGCATAATTCTCAAATCACATAAGACCACAAACATAATTTTAGAAGTGAACCATATTTGGTTAACTAAAACATATTGCAATAATAACGCGCATCGAACCACGAACGATAAAAGAACCTCTCCAAGTACATCGAGATTAACAAGCACGTCGTCAAGGTAAGTGACTCTATATCTATTAGTACTTAAGTCAAAGTAAGATTACATCCCCCATCACAGACAACTATAAAACCTTGTTGTGGAATAAAATAATTTACAAGTATACCCCAATTAATTATATTCTTGTTCTAATATTCTAATATTTTATCGAACTGGTTTCCAATACAAAAAAACCATTCTCACCATTCTAAATTCCATATTCCATACCATTACATTTATACAACTTATACTACATATCTACCATCCGCCCTTTATTTTTATAAAATTTATTTTATTCTACTACAATGTATGTTACGTGTAAAATATATAATGACTCTTAAAACTGATCACATATATACTATTGCAATATATTATTTTCTCATAAGGACGTATTTATATATGCATTTATTTTAATTAAATAACCTCGATGATTACTTGTTATTGTAATTTATATTATAACATTTTCCACAGCATTAATCATTGTTTAATATTGATATAATTACTATATAATTTGATTCAAGTTATTGTTATTGGTTTTCATTTTTATAGAAAGGATTCAAAATGTCTTTGTGAACAACAAATAAATATCATAAATTCAGAGTTACCTTGTTTTTATTTTTAATAAAATAATGTTATAGTACAAATAACAAAATGCAATATATTACGGTTTAATTTTATTTACATTAATATATATTAATTAAATAATAGTATAAAATACTATGTAAGACACCTTAAATTACAGTTGATATATTTAATTAATTTAATGACAATATAACAATATAATATTATTATGGCTGTCTAGTAAAATAATATTTTTTTTTTTATAGAATCAATAATGTTATTGCCACGAGTAATATTTCCCTGTGACAACGAAAGTCTAGACCGATAGACTTTTTTTCAATATATAAGATGTCCATACAATTCAATAATACGAACTTACCATTTCTGGTTTGCTGTCAGGGTAATAGGAATACTTTTATTTAAAAACTACATAGGTACCTATAATATTATACTATAATTATTATAGTATAATAGAAGCATTATATCAGTTGAAATTAAATACTGCATTGAAATTGAAAAAAATTAATGGAAACTAATTTGTGATCACAAATAAAGTATCCAAGTTAACTCATTATTGTTCATGTATAATCATTAATAAATTATAAATATTAATATAAAAAAAAAAAATTGACGTTAGAATTAATATTATACATAAAGTGTAATAAAAAATCCTATAGTACGTTGAAAATTTTAAAATTATTACATTTAAATAAAGATCATAGAAAGTATAATAAAAATAATAAACAGTAATAAAATGAAATGAAAAAATAAAAAGTTTAAAAAATAACAGTTATTGTGGTGAAAATATCTTTACATGAATGTAGCAATATTGCCTATACATGACGCCTGTTAACACGTTTACTTAATACGAAATTGAATGTTTTAATTTTTTTATAACATTAACCGGTCATTGTAATTTTTCATTTACATTGCAACATTTTACGAGATAATAGTTTGACTCATGCATACTTAAACACAAGACGTGAATAATGATATCCTATGATTTGTTACAGTATAATCGTAATTTATTATTACGTGACCTATACCTAAATAATAATATATTATTATGCATTATACGTCCCTATCTTAATATATTTAATTGGTATTAAATTGCTATTCGTCACGATAGGGATTGTCTGATACTCGATAAACTGAAATATTGTATTAAATCATATTTCTTCAATTATTATATTATAGTCATGACTCATGATTTTCTATAATTATTTAAATTGTAATTTGTTTTATATGCCTCGCGTTTGTCATTGTTTATTTTAAATGATATTATCTGTATAAATTATAAAATAATAGGTAGGTTCATAGGTATTATGTATTTATGCATATTGTTCGAAGATTGTTATTATTAATTGTATAATTATACTGTAAAACATACACTCATGTTTCAACCATTATTAAAGATGATGCTTAAGATGATTTCAGCGCAATATAAGTTTTCTCTCTCATAATAAAGCACAATAATATTATTGATAAAGCACATTCGCGTAAAACGGTTTTTTTTTTATGATTTTCGAGCAAAATCAAAGATTAAGAGAACTATAGAGGATAATATTTCTGAATGTTTGACATAATATCAGTTTTATATTTTATTATTATTTGATTTTAAAAATAAAAATAATTGTTTGTACATTTAAATGGATATTTAATTGTTTTGAGATAAATCGATATAGGTACCATATCCCCATAAATAGTATTCTCCATACATTTTTTAATGAATGATTTTAATCTAAAATTACGCAAAAACATATAAAAAAATATTTTTTATGAACCAGTTTTATCTATGTTGCATGTGGGCTGGAGAGATAAAAACAAAGAGAATGCTCATATTCACTTAAAAGTTATTTTAGTTATATAATTTTGACTAAAATTGTATATTTTATGGTGCTATTTATTATTTATTATTATCGTGTAATGGGAGTAAAATTGTATGTTTAGGTATTCTAATAACATAATGTATCCAGTAATCCAAATGGTAATGTATAGTGTATGCGCGATGGGATCGGTTATGTAAAATCAATAAAATTTCTATATACATACATTGTAAATAATTTATACTATATTAAATTATAATTAATAACGTTTTCATCATAAAATAATTATTACAATTGGAATTTAACAATAAATGTTTTAAATCAAATATTTATTAATTCTTATTATTTAGCAATAATTCAATTTTCCGTACTGAAATCGGTAGTTCATAGATCAAAAAAAAATATCAATAATAATTGTTTAATTAATTGTAGTAATGTACTATAATATTATGGTTCAACATATTAAGAATAATCTCAACTCACCTCGAATCGATCAAATATTTTACTTAACACAATCCAAAGGAATTAATATAGCCTGTCTTAAAGAAATCGTATTAGTATTATACTTAGGTACATAACTATAACGTTATTGTAGGTTATCCTGAACATTGCTCGAATCCAATAATAATATATGTTGTAGATAAACGCAAGACGTATACACCGACTGAACCGTTATATTTGTAGATATTTTAATCCCAGATCGTAAGACGGGAAATACGAGGACAGATATTATCGTATGATAATCGATTTAAAATGAATCACCGTACAGTTCGCGGGTCTTCTGAGCACCGGTCACGTCCAGAAAGAAAAATAACAAGATACCCTCTATCGATCCGCCGGAGTTAAGTGCATTTGAGCCAGCGATAACAAAACGATTATTATGTTAATACCTAATGCAATTGCTATGTCTTTTCAGCTATTTGTAGCTACCGGATACAACCACGGCAATATCGTTACACGTGGTCCAACATCCAGTAATCAATTAACCGGAGTTATCTTGCAAAGGCTCAAATCCCCCGCAGGTATCGCGGCTATTGTTGGGTTTTCCGCACAATGAAGGCTCCGTCGAACCGTAGCTTACATGCGTATAACGTCGTCATAGGTCTCGCACGTCCGTGTTTTCCATTTGTGTCGTAGCCGCGATTTCAAATAATTTCCCGCCACCGTCGAAGTAATCTTCGGAAAAATTACCCGACGCTTTGCCGCAACGATAACCCTGCTCAGTCTCGACCGTGAGTATTGTTAAGCGTGATTGTTGTCCACCTTATATAGTTTTTTTTATCACGACGATGCTTTTTCAGATTTCGAGAACAATAATTGATTTTGTATCGATACCTTCGCATTAGTTCACTGGTCACGGACTTCGGTCAAGGCCGTAATCGTAAAAAAAATAAATACAATAATCTTTCGCATAAACTACCGTTCACGTATTTCCGGTGGATCCCGCTTGATTATGCGATCACTCATTTCTACCGCAAAATGAACAAATAAAAACCTAAACAAAATTATTATTTTTTTTTTGTTTTTTAATTTTCAATCGACCTTTGATTTAAACACTGTGCAGTAATTGATGTTTTTGCGGCTACGTTTAATGACATAGTTTTAAGCTTATGTATATTACAGGAAAGTGAGGTTGACTATAACTTATATTTGATTTAGTTTCGTTCCTTTAAAGTGATTTTTGTTTTTCAATAATATGTTGACTGTGGTCTATAGTTGTTGAATTTTTAAGTGTAATAGTAAATGATAGCCCACTGTATATCAATTACATGGAGAATTTCGTTTAAATTTATTCAGAAACAGAATCGATTTGAATTCGAAACTAATAAGACAGAATACATGTTTCATAAACTACTTTCATTAAGAAATTTAAATATGCAAAATAATTTAGTTAGGTACCGAGTGGAATATTAGATAACAAAAGTGGTATTTAAAAAAAAAAAAAACTTTGTTTGAGTATTAAAAGTGCATTGAAAGTTTTTTACATTTAAATTCAGAACAAAATCGTTTGTAGTTTATAATACTTGAAATTTATATCGAAATTTTACATTAAACTACGCTTTAATAATAATATATTATTATAATATTATATTGTGTATGACTTCCGGTTTCAATCACAAAAAAATTACATTTTGTCGCTGATACCGTGCGTACATTATTGCCGAACAGCAGTATTGTTTTAAACGAATGCAATATTTTTGTTAAGCTCCCGGTAAATTACGTATTAAAGCCAAGGTAAATCTTCTGTCGAGGGGAAACATTAAGGAGCACAGCCAGCTAAGACCCATCCTTTTCTCCGTGTTCTCCTCACCAGTGCACCTACCACACTACGCTTTCCTGTAAACGTATAATATCATATTTTCCTGGGCCCGGGTCATTAGCTATGTACTAACGGTATGTTCGGAAAACCTGCAAACCTGCAGCTCTGCCCTTAATTTCCTGGGAGTTCCGTTCAAATAATGATCATGCGATTTGCAATTAATTTAATCTCCTCTTCATCCACCACTATACTGCTACGTATTAACATTTAAGTCTGTGATTCGAATCTCGGAACGTTTAATTTGGATACTTTCTCGTTGCGGCAATTTACACCAAAGTAAATTTTAATTACCCAACTGCTGCATACTTTGCTATATTCTTTACCAAAACTGATATTAAACTTGAAATATATTGCAGGGATGCCAATGGACATTAAAAAACAACCATTTGTTTGTTTTATTAAAACTGTACGTATCATAGATTGTGATTTTTGTTTATTTATAAGATACTAAATATTATTTGAAATTAAATAACGATTCAGAGTATCATTTAATCTCCTTTTTAAAATAATATTAGATACTAAAATTTTGTTAGCAAAATATAAAATCGAGTTACTTATATAGTTTTATAAATTAATGTATTTATTGTTTTAATCTCATTCAATCCTGCAGATACACTGTATTTTTCAAATGATAAATATTGTCTCAAGAACTTCAGAATAGGTAATGTGTTAATTTTGCCAATACTTATATAAATATATAACATATAATATATATTTATCGAATAAACAAAATTATGAATTCCCGAAAAATGGCTTTATTTTGACCTAATAGTACGACGAATCGTTTGAACGGTGTGAATGCGTTCATATGTTATTATGGTTATTACCACTACCGCGATAAGCTTTAACGGTTCAACGATCAAATTACGATATATTATCATAATCGCGCTTGTTGTCGCAACGGTCCAAAAATATTTTTAAAAAGGACACCGGTCGATGACGGTAAACCGCTGCCTTTTCAGATCGCTATATAGAACCCACAAGAGTCGCACATTATTATCGTATTGAATTTTCGTATTGTATTATTATTTTATTTTTTCACCGAAGCGACTCACGGTACATTAGACGGGAGCGATATGTGACCGGCCGTTACCAATTGTCCTGCCATCACACCATCACGCTGTTCTGTTTATACGTATATGTGTGCATATAAAATCGTATAATAATAATAATAATATCTACCTCCCTTTTGTCGTCGTTTACGATCTCGTTTTCATGTTGTTTCGATCGAAACGACGACGCCGCCGACCCGCAAAAGCTTCGGTAGCGGAAAACGGACGATAAAATAAAACGGACCGCGTTTAATTCACCCACGGCGTCCACGTCGTCGTACAATAAAAATTCAATTCTCCTCTCGTTCGTTTTTCTTTCCGCACATCGGTCCGTTTATAACGATTTGAATAGCGTTTCCGGTGTGTTAAACACGCCCGCATTAAACTATAGTCAAAAGTTATGGACTCTCTTTTCTTCTTATTTTATTTTATTATTTTCGCATATCCTCGTTGTGTATACACAACAATAATATTTAACTTATATATATAATATATTTATTTATATTTATAATGGCACCTTTTCTTCGTGCACGCTTAGAGCTCGCTGCAGCGGGTATAATAGTCGTGTGGTTATAATAACGATAACAATATATATATTGTGGTAAGGCTTGTGCGTATACATGTCTGTGTGTATAAATCGTTCGCGAGAACGATGACGACTGTCTAATTTATGGCCAGGGAAAACGCTCGCTGTCCGATTGCGTTTTGGTGCGAGTGACACAAATACACTTTCACACGCACGCACATACTTAGGTACATATTTTACTCTTTCGCTCGGCACACGGACGTGAGAACATTTTGCATTCGCCGTTAATGCTTTCGAGTTTAATGTTTCACATACGGTGACGACGACGATGACGACTACTGCGGCCGCGCCGACGATGACTGCTGCCGTGCCACACCACAAACTCCATTATCGTCTTGCAAGATGCATTCGGTGAGTATAAGCATCCGGTATGGGAACGTTCTGGATGTGTCGCACGTGTCCGACGGGGTTACCCGCCCCGAAAACTTCGGTCGCGAATAACACGTGCTATTACGAATTCTCTCTTCGTCTAACATCGTCTCCCCTCCCCATCGGCATCAACTCCAAAAGCCCGTGCACTCGGTGTAAGTCTTCATCCGTTTCCATTGCCACGTCGACGTGAAACGACAGTATATAAGGACTCTATAATATGGTTTTGCGTTTTTCTTCTCATATACGCACCACCAATGATGTTCAACGCGACAACGTACGCTTTGACAATCGCATTACAACACCGCACCACTCGCAGTCGTCAACAGCGAAACGAATAGATCGCACGACAACGAATGGTGATCCATCGCATACATATTATTATTATATACATTAAACGTAATATTATGGTATTTTGTGTTGTAAGGCAATACTTTTTTTTTACGAATATTTTGATATGTATATATTTTTTTACTATACAATTCATATTTTTAAAACTTTTCCCCATTGTTTCTTAATTTTGACCTTAACATAAAATGTACTAATTATTTGATTGGATGTTTGAACAAAAGTTTCAACATCCAAAACTACTGGAGTTAAATAAAAATTAATGTTGTTCAGTTCAAAAATTGTATAGTTTATTTAATTTAACATTTTAATTCCATAAACAATGAATAGATGGAATATAATTTATATCAATTTTAGTTTAAAGTATATATATAAATTACATAATTATATATTAATAAATTACATTATCATAGACCTATCATAAATTTATTTTAAATTATTTAAGTACTCCAAAAAACATAATACAATGTAGTAAATGAAAACAATTGAGAATATTTCATTATTAGAAGCATTATATACATTTTTAATTGGAATATTTATAACCATCGCGATTTATAAGTATAAAATAAATTATTCATATTATAAAACTATAGAAGGGGAGCGTTAAAATGAAAATCAATGTTTGATGATGAATATCATATTGTACATCAGTTGAACTAAATATACAGTGTCGAATAAATTAAAAATAAATAAACATAGTAGTAGACGTTGTGGAAATGATAATAATAATTATCATTTTTATATTAATTAGTTAATCACAATCATATTTATAATAATATTCTACCATAATATTATTATTGTACGTAAGTTATAAAAAAAAATATATTTCAGAGTTAAATAGTCACTTAATTATAGTTGCAGTAGTTAGATATTATTTAAACATCTTTTGTGTATTTAAAAATGAATTATTTGTCCAGCTCTTAATTTATAATATCTATTTATTACAGGTATGTCCGCAAGAATTAGGTAACACAAATATTTAGTGCCAATTAGTGGATCTTTAATGAAAAATGTCCGACCGCTGTCTTTTTGAGCTGGTATTTTTATTTTTATTTTGATTCGTTCGTTTTAATCTAATGGTCTTTCTTGTAAGCGCCAGAACAACAGTCGGGACACTATCCCTGCTGCCATCTAAAGATGACTGTTCGTCATTATTTCGAGTTGCATTGGCGCCATGCTTGGTTTGAAGTAATTGTCTTATTCGTTCTTTTCTGTGGCCACTGACATTGCTATCACAAGTTGTTCATAACAAACAAAAATCAAAAATCAATATTTTTATTGGTTTAATGATAATATGACTATGATAATTTGTATTATTGTGAGAGTTATTAAAATTATGTTTCATATAATAATATGGTAGTGAGGTTGCTAATGAGTGAATAATGCTTACTTAAAATATATTTTTCAGATTCATATTTCTTTCGTTATTGATTTATTTAAAACCAAGTTTTATAAGTACTATTATTCCAGGAAACAATGAAGATTGTCTGGTACCAAAAAAAAAAAATAAATAAATAACAACAATGTTAATAATTGTGGTACAAAAATACCATTGTACTGATGTCAAAAAATTAAACACAATTCGATAGCAATAAGGAATATAATATTATAATAGATTGTACAGTAAATTTATCATTTGATAAATAATTTAATGTTAATACATTTCTTCTGTACTTGAAAGAATAGAAAATAGGTAATAGTATTCTTTGAAGTCAACACACTAATTTGTTTATCACGAGCTGTTTGTTTCTAAACAAAACAGATTTGAATGTTGAAAGATATATTATTTTAGTTTTTTAATATGATATAGTAGATATAAGTTAGTTGGATATTTAAATTCAAGTGGTATAGACAATTCATAATAAAAACGATATTGTGCTAGGTACTTTCTTATAATATTATTAAATATTCCCACTGTTTTTAAATTAAATTATCATATTATAGATTCTGAGTGGACCAGTGAATGTATTTGTTTATTTTGTGGGTACTGCAACACCCCTAATTTATTCTTTCAAACGAAGTGACTGTTGGTAATTATACTTAATCCAACCTTAGTAATGAGTAATTGGTTTGCTCTTCCCTCAACACGAACGTGAATGGGTTGTTGGACAGATATAAATAAGTTTTCTAAGTTCTATTCCACAGGTCATAGAAACTTATGACCCGAGTTGAAACTATCACAGTCGAACACGATATAGCAACGCATGCAATACACATAGATTTATGCAATGTCTGAAATAGTAATTTACTAATAAAATAATATAGTGCACCATCACATGAGTAACCCTGTTCTTGAGGCTGGTATGGATATCACGGGAGAAGTGAATTACGATTTAAACTATTAGGTACATGTATTGATATATAATGGCAAAATTTATTATGATACATTTTGTCTATAAGGTAAGTTATTACTTATACTAGGTAGTAAATCGATTTAAAACGATATGTACAACATTTAGAGTTGACTGTAGTTAGTCGCTACTACATGTTCCAACCCGACTTGGCTGTCTCGGCGTCACAGGTTTCTAATACCCTCAAATGTTTTTAACCCGGGGGGTAAAATTATCCTTGGAAAACTTTACCAGGGATAAAAACATCACAGTATATTTTTACTCCACCGATGAACAATTTTACCGAAGGGGGGGGGGGGTAAAGATCGTCTGTTACACTTTCTTGGCTATGCAAATAATATATTAAAATACACCCATAATTTCCATATATGTAGCGTAGTGGTCATACAGTTGAATACGATTCACAGTCATCGGTTCAATTCATAGAAAAGTCACAATTTCACCATTTTTTCGTGCTTTCGTCCTATTGCGTCATTCGGTTTCCAACTAGGTCCCACTCCATAGAGAGTGAAGACCACGCATGTCTCCTCTAGGAGAAGGAGGGTAGAATCATGTATATAGTGATATATACATAGATAAATAGATCGCATGATATTCCTACTACTCACTTGTGGTAAGCATTGACAAAGGCCTTGGGGTCGTTTCAATGAACAAATACAGAAAATGAACCCATACTCGCTACGTTTCTGTGTGCTTTTTACATATGGAAATTTACTGAAGGCGACATAAATGACAAGTCAGTAATCTGTAAATCGTTACAAAATGTATACAAATATAATTCGATTGTCGACTTTAAAGGTGATCGCTGATAGATAATTTATAGATTGATAGATTGGATTTAGTTAATACTTTGGGGTCAGAAATAAAAAAAGACAAAAAAAGCGCTTCAAGTTCAAATGAATGTGAAATTGGATATTCACATTTAAAATAATGGTTACAAATTGATAACTATTTATCAACATTATAATATTGAGAATTTTGAATTTTTTTCTGTCAAAGTTTTGATATAATGTTTATGCTCAATCATAAAGCTAGGAAATGTAACATAAGATTTCTGAAAGTTGAACTTATACAATTATACCGATTTAAAAATGATAAGAACATATTGCCACAATTTTTATTTTAGTATTTTTTGAAGTTCAAATTTTGTCACGAATATTTAAAAATTATTTTGATGTCAAAATGTATACAATTTTTATTGAGATGACTAAGGTTTAAAAATTGAATACAAAGTTTCAAATAATTTTTTCTAACTGAAATTAAAAAATATCGAAAATACATTTTAGGCTCAATTTTTTTTTTTTAGATACTTGAAGATAGCATTTTAATGAATTTAGGCACGTAATAACGATTTTAGATAATTTGTTATAATAAAAAAATATTTTTGCAGGGAATATTATGAAATATTTCACCATTATGTAAATTACTATAGTACTTATAAGTTATTCGGCTATGTAAAATAATATTTTCAAATCTTTAGTTTGAACTACCGTGTTAGAAAAATACTGTAATAACAAAATAGAAAATATCTTTGGAAACAGATTTTGTATAAAATCGTTTTTCGGATACAAAGTTATAATATTATTGAGTTAAAATTTAATATATCTATCAAAGTGACCTAACTAATTTAACCTACTCAATAGAAGTATACACTCGACACCTACAACAGAGTGAGTTTCATTGTTTCTTCTTATTTTTTTTTTTATGTTTATTAATTTTTACATTAATATAATAATACAATTTTCTTTTAAAAATTTAGAAATCCAATTTATTTCTGAATTACCCTAGAAATAGAGTTTTCTCTAAATTTGTCTTCATTAAAATTGTCGTCAATTTTATCAAGTTTTACACAATTTGAACCTGATCCATACGTATCAAAGTGCGTGGGTTCGTCTTGATATAATGCATTTTCTTGTAATTAATTCTTTTTTCTTTTTTCTTACAATATTCTAGGATTATTTAAATGTGTGTGAAACACTGCAACATGTATGTATATTGTTCACAGATAATAGTATATCATTACTATAATTATTTTCGTTTAAATTTGTTGATAGATTATTTTGCATATGCATATGCAGTTCATGAACTGCAAAGAAATCAAACCGTTTTATTAAAAAAAATAATAATACGTTAAAACAGCGTTTTACAATATATAATTGAAATAGGTTAATTATATAACAACCATTATATTGACTGGTGAGCTCCGGTCGAGGACTTTGGTTGGAATCCTAAACGATTTCACTAGTTACCACATCTGGACTAAGACGACAATATTGACTGGATCCGAACCTTTAAGGACCCGTCAGTGTCCTGTAAATTGTTTGTGTTTCGAACAATGGGTATAGTACGCGATACAATGTCGACAATATTCGCTTATATCGGTGGAATCGGCGAAAAACCGAAAACCTGTTGGTCCGCAATAGGTCTCGAACAAAATTAAATATGTAGAATACAATCGTTGATTTTCAATAAGACAATAAGACACATCGTGCCGATTGTATCGACTGAGCAGCGTTTAATTAGTGCGAACAAGAGTTTGTGCGAACATCCACATCTGCGCGAGACATCTAATCTGCGTAAATAAAGCAGGGATTCCTGGCCCGTCGCCATTAAGTGCTAACCGGACATGATCCTCTTACAACTGGAAACACTGGGACTGTACGCTAGCTGGCTGTGGCTAATAAATAATACAGGTGTACACACACAGACACATAGGCACACAGACACATCTATACACACATACACACATATATATATGTATTAAGTCCACCGCGGGCAATAGGCTACGCAGCTGTCAGTGGCACATTCGCAAACATAAATTATCCCTCGTGGATCCTTAATTTATCAAACGGTCACAAAACGCCTCGCGACGTTAATGCCATCGGTTAATGTCTGAGTAAATTATTCAACTCGAGAATTAAACTATAGTACTGTGGTTAGCCACTGAAATTAACCAATGTGTAAATATAATATTGTCTCCGCTATGTTTTGATAATATGATACAAGATTCCCCCCCCCCCCACCCCCGTTGGCTTCTGTAGCGTATATCGGTTTCCATGTCAATCTTATTTTTGAATTTAAAATTACCTTATATCCTTTACATTAAGAAGCTACCACGTGAGAGATGTACTATGATCTATGGGATAAAATTTAAAATAATAATAATAATAATAATAATATGAGTTTTCATTTGATTAGAGTTTTCTATCAATGTAAAAAACTACGTATTCGTTAATATTTACTCTATGATGTACTTAACTATGTATCTACATTATATTCTATGATATAACATTATTTTGGTATTAAGAATATCAATAATACATACCTATTATTATTCCTGAAAATTAATTATTTTACATTCTGAGCAGAAGTTTTATATGCAATGTTCATGGCAACAATTATTTAACCTATCGAGTTAAAAAATATAACTACAACTAATAATGAACTATATTTATAACTAGAATACTAGATGCTAATCCATCGGAAATCATTGTAATCGTTTTTTCATCTATAGGTACAATAGGCGAGGTACATTCAACCCAGTTTTTAATACCACTCCCCATCTACTAAAATTCAGTTTTCCGCACCTGAATATTTTGTTTGCTACTATTTAACATAATAATATGACGTAATGTAACAATAGTATTTTAATATCGTATGAGTGTTTGTGGCAAACAGCTGACATCTCGTCCGTTTGCGGTTAGTGCGTCGTTGTTTAATTATTATGCAATACGTGAAACACGACCCATCTCTTATTTGATTACCATTTTATGTAAATAATTTAAATATATATAATATATGTGATTTAATGATAGTATAATAAATTGTCCGCATTAATCGACATTTTCCAATCCATGTTCAATATTATTCATAGTATTGTGCCTATTTGTGAATCGAAATTATTATGCTTTTCGAGCTACAGATTATTCGTTTATCAATATATTATTGCTTACTAAATAACTGTTGTTTACGAGTTAAACTGCCTTAAAAGTAGATCCCAACTGTTTCAAACATTTAACATTTTTAAGATGAATATTTATGAACTCTAAGCTATATTTAAACGGTCTCCATTATATCCACTTATCCGTTTCAGGAAAGAACAGTAAAAAAAAAAACTGTTGTGAAATAATATAGGTAGGTACACTCGTAAACATAAAACAATATTAACTATTAAGTATCGTTGTGTCACGTCCGTGGACATATTTGTTCATCATTAGTCATTACTTTTGAGTATAACAATTTCTTTAACTAAATAATACAATAATTTTCATTAATTATATTAAAATAATTCATCCTATTTAATATTGAAACTAATCTTATAACATAGAAACATGGCCATTATCATGTTTTCCCAAACAGAAATCATAAAAAATAATAGATTGGTTTATCGGCAATATTTTTTTATAAACATTGATTATTAAATTAGGAATAGATTACGATTGATATAATAATATGGGTTTAATGAATGAAAATATTATATTATGTATTTAATATGACGTGAATGTTAAATATTGACTTCAATTTATCATTTTTTAAATTTAATTTTTAATAACGAATAGTGTGATGGTATACAGAAAATATATGTTATAGAATAATATAATACTTGATTCAAAGATACATTTTTTCTGAAATTAAAGTTTCATGAAAATTATAAATATAAAACTACAAGACTTCGGTGTCAGGTGTTTATTAGTTACTACGGATGGTTGAGACAACATACATTACAAGTATCTGTTAAAAAGTAAAATACTTCAAATGACTTATAAAAACAATAAATAGTAGTGTTAGAACAAGATTTTTTCAATTTTTTTTCTTGTTGCGGCTTTATTGAAATATATAATTTTCTTCAAGGACAACATGAAAACATTGAAGTAGTTAAAATTAGAAATATATATATTTCTTAAATTATTAATAGAATATACATTTTCTAGTGTTAATATTTAAATTAATCTTTAAATTTTGTTTTGATATCAAAATGAAGGATATATCTAACAAATTAAGAAATTTGAAAACATCTAATGAGTAAATCATCAATAAATGGATTTAACTATTTTAGTTTTGCTCAAAATAAAATCAGAATCAAGACAATCATAAATCAAAAACCCGTGCATGCTTGAAACTTAAGTTTATCTATTGTTTATTGAAAACAAAAATATTCCATTATTGAACTCATGGCATAACTATCATCATCAAACATACATTTATAAGAAATAGGAAATAGGATATTTTCAGCTAACAACTTTAAACCATTAATTTATTATTATTATACTCAAACAAAATCTCATAAATATCGTATAATGAACTGTATAGCCTTTAAATTTTAAATTACAAGCATATTATCACATAATAAAATGTATTTATTTATATCGTGTTAGGCTGCAGTACACTAGAATACAATAGATTAACATAGAATAGGACTTAAAGTAAAAATTAAAAAATTAGGTAAAATACAACAAATAAAACTATATTATTACTATAGGTTTGTACGGACTATAGTTTAATAAATAGACTGTTTATTGGTAACTTCTTTATAATATAGTAAAATAAAATAACTTTGAATAGGTTGGATATTATTTTGAATCGTTTAAATAATTTGATGTTGTATTTTTAAATGTATTACTCCTGAATATACCTAATAAGTTATAATAGGTAGGTATGT
Organism: Acyrthosiphon pisum; assembly: GCF_005508785.2. NCBI lineage: Eukaryota > Metazoa > Arthropoda > Insecta > Hemiptera > Aphididae > Acyrthosiphon > Acyrthosiphon pisum. Next base: position 70,487,760 of record NC_042495.1, read on the forward strand.
ATTTTTTTTTCAATGGAAAAACAAATAAAAATATAGAATAACATGTCCAAAACTTTTACGAGCTTAAAGTTTACATAATCCAATCTGATATCTTTACCAAGTACGGTATTATAATGACTTCTCTCTTGTTTTTTTCGCTTTTTTTTTGTTTTAAGATTTATTTCAATGAAGATTTTGGTACACAAGATAACCATAGTCACCGTCATTAATTTATTATTCTCTAGAAACCACCATAATCGGATACGGTTCTCTCCGCCAACCGTCTCGTCACCCGACGGTATTTTTAAACATTTTTCTGATGGGTGCTCATCTGGAAAGCTTCAAATTCCACTCTGTGTTTTTCTTTAATGGGAAAAATTGCATTTTACAATATATAAAAGGCTACGCACCTGCGTTATTCGACGCCCCTCCACCAGTGCCGCTCGTATCCGTGACTTACTCCTCCGTTACGTCTGCCTATTCATTAAGACTCTATAGAATATATACCTACCCTATACGTATTATACACACAGACACACACACAAAACGGAGGGCGCGAACGTTGGTGGGAGAGACACTCCCGCGGACGCCTTAACGCCACCGCTCACCGCCGCGCCGCCATCAGCTGTGTCCTGCCCCGTATACCTGGTCCTTATTGCCACCGGTCGATCTCTCGGTCACGGCGATGGAAGTTTACGTCTAAAAGTCGATCCGCCCGGGCCTATCTTCAATTAATCACCATCAGACCGCGAACACGCCTCACCATCGACGCCTCGTATATATTAAAACGTGATAAATTAAACGTTGGTTTCCTCCCGCCCCGCCGCTCCTCACGAAGAACACACCAAATCGCCGACGGCCCGCGGCGCCCTGACCAGGTTTAGCCATCAAACTTAAATCCACCTCGCCGCCTCCCACCACCTCTGCCGCCGCCGACACCCTTTTTCTCACCACTGCTGGCCGAGTTCTCTGCAGCGGTCCCCCCTCCCACACCATAAACGAGAAGTTTCTTTTTTCCCCCAGCTCAGCCGAATGTTTATTGGGCAACGTTGGCAGACCGTTCTATTCTCGAATGATTAAAACGATTTTTTTCTTCTTCAAAATGTGCCATGTTTCGGCTGTCAGTCACACGACTGCCGTCACCACCTCAACAATATTCGTCATCTTTGTATTATTATTGTTTTTATTATTTCAGAACACGGCCCATCTAACGGACGGACGCCTCTCGATTTCGGTAACTTTTATGGAACAAAATCCATATTATTGTACCCAGAGATCCGGAGAGTCTCCGTGTGACATAAAAATATTATGAAACGCATTTTTTTTTATATATATAATTAATATCGTTATTTTATTTAGTGCAAATGTAGTTTTAAACCATTTGCTGGCAGCTAATATTTAATGGGTACGTTCTGACATAAATGATAAATTAGTTGCAAGAGTTATTTGTTAAACCCCAGTTGTTTAATGGTATTATACCTACAATAGGAAATTTTTTATTTAGATCATTATTTTAATGACGTATCTTTAATACCTAATATTGCACTATTTTCATATTTATCTTAATATTATAAGATTTAATAATTTAAATAAATATAAGCTATTCAGGTGTGTATAGTTGTAGTATATGTTAAATATACAGAGTATAGTAACTATACTAGGAATTCATTAGGAAAACAGAATCCCCCCTAAAGCTTTTTAAAAAAACAACTCAAAATTATATTCAGATTTATATTTCAAATAAGATTTTAAAGGCCAATATGTTTTGTATGGATTATAAATAAAATTATACTGGTATACTTCAGTAAATACAATCACTCAATGAAACTACAGTTAATTATATGTTTTAGTGGTTTCAGAAAAACTTCTAGATTGAAGAATTGTTCAATGCAAGCAAAATAAATTTTGTCAAAAACAATTTTTATGTTTTAATAAAATACAATGTTTACTGTTTTATAGATAGTTAGCAGCGTTTTTTCTTTTTTTTTAAATTATAAATCTCTGTTATGCAGAGTTTTTCACCAAGTATGCTCATCCCCAATGTTTTTATTTAATAACCTTCTTTTTAAATACTTAGATTTTATTTATTATTTATTTTGTTCTAATGCATTACAAATTTATTTTTTAGTGAAAATCACCATTTAACTTTGTAATTATTATTGAGCTCTTGATTTTTTTGTCCATAATAATATTATATTTGGATGACATGGAAGCTAAGATTTTTTGAAAATTATATAAAACTTAATAGTGAACTATTAACAGTTTATATTTTGCAGATAATTTATGGGTATCATTTATGGACACTAGAATAAACATTATATCTATCATAAAGCTAAATGTTAAAATTTTTACAAGATCATTTTTGTGGAATATTATTTAACAACATTTCATTCAAAAAAAATTGTCTGCAGTTAAAAATGATGATTTTTATTTGAATGAAAACATATTTGTACCGCCAGGAATATTCTTAAAGAGTGTAGAAAATATAAATATGTAAAATATTATGATCACTAAGTATTTAACTTAAAAAATCTAAAATCAGAATTTGAATAAATTCATCGTTAGGGTAAATACAGGGATGAGCTTGCTTTGATAATCGCCCAGTAATTTCGTGAATACTATTGATGGAATTTCTTTGTTATTTATAAATACATTTAATATGTTAAATAATATACATTTTAATACGAGGCACAAGGTATTTATTTGTTACATGTTTTAGTTGATATCTGTATGTACCTTTGGAATCATTTTCATCCACCACCAATTAGTCATATAATTTAAACACGATATTCACGAGTATTATATTCTATATATCGTATTGTACGCAGATATGAGAAACACATAAACAACAAAGATAATTTTAGAATTGTAATTGTACCTACCTACTGGTAAGACTTGACAAAGAAAATAACTAATTATATTACAATTTCATGAAAATATCACGTGATAAACTTACGGACTTGATAATAGAGTGTATGTACATACCATTTGTACACAAATGACACAATAGAAATCGCATTTCATCGGAGCAGTAAAAACTGGTAGAAGGTATAATAGGTAGAAGGAGTTGGGTGCAAATTTTCATAAATACACATATAATATGTACGTACCATGTAGCATATTATACCAACATGAACATGATGTTAAATACAAATATCTTCTTATTGTAAAAAACGTGCTCAGGTGATGCAATACACGCAGTTCAAAAAAATACATTTCTGAACTATAGAAACAAACTTGTATTTTGTAAGACTTTTATGATGATTGATAATTATAAAAATATTTAAGTTTGTGCGTATTATAATAATGTATTGTTTATGTAGGTATATACGACAGTATATGCAGATGAAAGGGTAAATATATCAAATACCCCTAAACATCAAGTAATCGATTTCTTTTTTTATATAGTTACTTATTACGAATCGAGACATTGTATAGTGTGTCAAACCTGACATGAAATTATTTTTAATTTTATGAAATTTAACCAAACTAAACTTGTGGTTTTTAATTTTAACCTAAATCGAACTTTGAAATATCTTAAAACTTTAAAATACTTTATGTTTAATATAGTTTATCATTATAATGAAAAATATAAAAACTATTATATTGCACCTAACAATATTTCTATTTTTATTTTTATTTTTTGTATTTGCCAAATTCAGTATGAATTTCGATTTTTTTATTTTATTTTTGAACCCGTCTTTTAGGCATTTAGTTTAATTCAAATATTTGCAATATTATTAGTTCGTTTGTTTCAAAAATCAAACAGTTTATTAAATCACTATTTGATAAATAAATAATATTAAATTAAGTTTTTTTCTCTGAGTGATTGATATAAAAGTATTACTAAAATAAAAGCTTAGGATAATATTATAATGTATTTATAAAATGAAAACATTTTAATCCAACCTAATAACATTTATTATTATTAAGTCATAACAAATTTAATATTTGGCATTTTGATTTTTGATATGATATAATAATTTACATTGTTATAAACAATTATTTTAAACTTGTCAAGGATCACGTTGTCTACTAAACTATTCAGAAATCTAAATGTTGACAGAACGAAAGGATATCAATGCTAGGTAATTAGTAATTTTATATAAATTTCTCTCTCGTTGGTTATCACATTTTATGCATGACTTGGTCCTCGCGCAACGTTGATTCGATTGAAACAAAACCCTAAAATAGGTTATAGGTATGGGTACCATATAATAATTGTGATTAGACGCTAGACGATATCTGATTTAATTTGCCCAAACAGTAGTTGGTCACGAATCAAAACGTATAATATTACATTGCCTTTATTCAGCCACAATTCATATAAACATCAATTCGCAAAAGAGAATTTAAATTAATATTTTAATGCCTTAAATTATTTTAAGAGTTTTAGACTGGCTCGGGACATCACATGGTAGTTGAAGTAATCGCGTAACGAATAACTATTTACATTTGTTAAATACAAAATACAAAGCTTTTTGAATGCATTAATATGTAATTACTCGTATGTTACCTATAATAAGTAAATGTATCATATTACATTGTATGTATTTATTTATCACTGTTTATCTTCATAAGGGATATGATGGATCGATAGAAAATATGACATAGGTACACCATATGATACATATATTACTATGTTCAAAGACAAGATAATTAACTAATTAACCCTCTAGCGACCGGCTACACGATTTACACGGAATTACAGTCATAAAATCAAAGTTATTAATAGCTTATACTATTTTACCACTCCATTATATATTATCCAATTATAATATTATATTCCTTCAATAAGTAGTTCCATGATACATCAGACACAATTAAGATTCAGAGCAATTATAGTACACTAATACTTAAGCAAGACAATCCACCAAACTAATTAGTTCACGTCTTACAATTTTGAGAGTGCCTACCTTCCAAAAATGTCGAAATTTTAAGGTTGTAAAAACACGGACGATTTATGACCGCAGTTTCTACAAATTGTTACCAAGTACTTACTGAACTTATTCAGTGAATGCAATTTAATTACTAATTCCATCGAAGTTAAAACGGGGAATGTTTAATCCATACCTATTATAATATAACATAATATTTTAATATTTGAACAAGTTCCCAGAGTCGTTTAGAACCACGACTCTTACTTTATAATATAGTCCAATATAATATCATATTGTTTAGTAATACATTCACTATGATAATGAACTGTACCATATTAAATGCATATTAATAATTTTATAACGACCATCGTTACCACAAACCCTCTAAAAATATCAATCTCGAACTTATCATTACCTACAGTTTAGGTCCTACATCAAAGCCTTTACAAAAGTGAATTACATTGATATAATACCTGTAAATTATAACCCGAGTAATAAACTAGAGAATACTTCCCACCGATTTAAACACCCGAATAAAACACCTCCCTATTAATTGCTATCCTCCCCGAGTCTTCTTTATTTTTTCTCTGACCTATTACAAAGAGTTACTAACCTACAATAGTTTAGTGTGTTTAAAATTCGTCCAAGACATTTACATAACACTAAAACATTTGGGTTTTTTTTTTTTTGTCTAAAAGTTATCCGATCGTCGTTGTATATTATTACCATGATAACAATAAACGTTACATTGTTATATTCGTTCTAGTATTGCACCATAACCCTAGTTTAAAGTGTCATAACGGGCATTTTGTCATAAAAACTAGTTGTATGACATTATTAAGCACCACACATACAATACTATATGAACATGTATAACCGTCATGTCATAACTAAAAAGAGCACAATATTCAAGGATATTGCGATCTTGGCGTCTCAATTTTTTATAGTAGTAAAATGAATTATTTTGCTAGGTAGATGTTAAAATATTATTTAGGAGCTATTTTTTTAAAATTTTTTTTTGAAAATGTAGGTGTGTTTGTAATTCATTTAAGTATTATTTATATTAATTTGTATAAAATGCATAAAATTCTGTTACAGCAAATATATTTGTATAGATATAAGATAATATTTGTTCGAAATATTATGATTACCAAAACATGTGGTTCTATTAAAACCCAAATTACAATGTTTTTTTTAGATCTGTAAATAATAAATACAGTATGATGATGATATACTATATAACTGGAATAGACTTCAATGATATTTATGTGGTAGAAGATCCACAGATTCAAATTACCAGTAATTAATAGGATTTGTCACGACTTTTTACGCTTTAAAAACTAATCAGTATGGGATTATAGCACGATAAAACAAATTGTATAAAATGCTCATCAATATAAAAAGAACTACCTATTGTATCAAGATAAAAGATGTTTAAGATGTTAAAAATAAATAATGACAAATCAGTGAGTATTGTTAGTCTCAGACAATATAAAGGTTGGTTACATAAAAAATATCTTAAAACCTTTTTGGATGTTAAAAAAATGCAATAAAAATAATAAGTGTAAATAAAAAATATCGATGAGATATTGATGAGTTAAAAACAATTAACCAATATGCAATCGAAACATTTTATTTTCATAATTAATAATTATAACATTCAACACTTATTGAAAAGGTGGTACACGACCTTAAGATATCTCTTAATTATGTGACCTTCAAGAGGCTTATAAAAGCCATTCAAACCAGACAGTTTATACTTATTTAATTTTTTTCAAACTATACACGTTAAATTAATCATTGCACTAATTATAATTTTCTATGTTCTTCTTTTAAATATTATTTTTCAAAAAATTAATTTCGATACCCTGTGCTTTGTTAATTAAAAAATGGGTAAGGAAATATAAACTCGTCTAATGGTATTTAATTGAATGCAATACTATCCCTAAACCATTACATTGGTAGTACATTTTCCTAATTTGTATATTGAAAAACAAAAATTAAAAAAATATATAATATATTAATTGTAAATTCTCATTTTTTCTTATATTTCGATTATTATATTATATAATAATTCGTTTTATAAGAAATCAGTATCCAAATGCCATACGCATAGTTCAGATAACAATTTTTTTTTATTTAATAATACTATTGTAGTATACTTTATTGCCTGTCTATACATTTCCAAACTGTTTTTACTACCACACAACACATTTACTTGAAATCATCTTTATTTTTTTTTTTTTTTAAATTTCTATCTTGGATTCAAATGCTTCGGTCCATTATTTTGTGTAACCGCCGCATTAATAACAGCAACACAGCGAATGGATTTAAACAAAATGCAGCATTATCTTTTAAACATCGGATTAGCAAGTCACTAATTACCACCATTTTTTTTTCCTATTTTCTACAGAATCAAGAATAAACTTCCTTATACTTTCTTATTCGACCAGTTTTTATTTAACATTGTCATTATTACACATTTATTTGCTCAAGCACTTAAGGAATTATTTCTCTCGATACCAGAATGCAAGTATGTATGATAATTTATGAACACTGTTATGGTTTATTATTATATATTACTATAATATTATTATCCATGCAAAGTAGTGGTTTTTAAAACTTTAATTGATTAGAAATATTAATTTTTTTCGATTAGTGTGGTCAAAACAATGGTAAGTCCCTATTTGAAAAATAATGTAAATTGCATTAAAATCAAACTACGTATAGGCACGTAAAATATTTTTGATGATAATAGATGAACGATATCCCGTTATTTTCGTGTAACCCAGATTGAAAAATGTATGGCATTCAACTAAAATTATCAGAATTATGATAATTTTCTGAAGCGTACGCCATAACTTTGAATACTATGTTCGGATAAAGTGATTCCGTCGTCCCTAATTACATCGAGTCCTCCGGGAATAGTTTTAACGTTAATGGAAACGCACAAAACTACAAAACCGTATTTATTTAAGTGTTCTTATTTCTGACATAAATGCAAATTACGCCGAGATCAAATATAAGAGAAATTAAATGGCTATTAGCATGGGGCAGGGGGAAACGTGAAGTTAAAACCTTTGGATTTGCTGGGTAATGGGCAAGGAAAAATGTCAAAACAAGGATTTGTCGCAGTGCTGTTGTTGGTCAAGGATGACGTGTGCTCATAAATTAGAAAAAGAGTTGAACTCGCATTACGGGGGAGGAGCACAGTTTCCTGCCACCCCTGTTATTTTTTTTTCACTTTTACATATCCATATATAATACGTGTGTGTGTGGGTGTGTGTTTTTTTTTCACTAGTTCTGGGTTCTAGTTCATTTGCGCTGTACACCACACATGTCGGAATACAAATTTAGTTTTAATATTCCGTAGAGGATTAGTATTTTACATGCTAAGCACAGGGAAATGTGAATAATGCGTTTTATTTTTTACAAATCTTTTTCCCTCTGTTGTTTTGTTTTTTTATTTTTAGTAACAATGATTTTTTTTTGTTTGTTTTAATTTATTACAACATTGTTTGAATTAGTTGCAAAATAATTATTGTTCGATTGAATGTCATAGACATCATTATGCTAACGTGTCAGAGCTTATAATTTCACTGGCGTTTTGTCCGGTTTTGATAATTTCTTTCATATTTTGCAATAAATTCGTTACATTTTTTTTTCTATATTATTGTCAATCTATTTTCAAAATTTAAATAAATTTCAACATGTTCCCATGAAATAAAATCTAGAATTAAGAAAAACAAACAAAAAACAGATCGTTGAATTTAATTTAATATATCTTAGACCTTCAGCATACTTGTACGTACACTTTTTTGCTTTTTAGTGAAATAGAACTGAATAATTATCTTTAAATACAAACAGGATAAGAACACTCTAAACTTAACTCAAATGATTTCATGTCAAACTAAACTCCAACAAAAACTAAGTCACTTATACATTATTTTCTAGAGTACTGACTTGACTAGGTCTTTGACAACTCGTTCAAGGTAACTGGAAAAAAACTTGCCCCAGGATAAATTTTAATTAAAATCATAGTGCATATTTATACCTTTCATGGTTCTGTTAATAACTGGTTACCTCAATTGAGTTAGACATAAAATACATATACAACAATTTCAGTTTCTGAAATTAAATTGTGATACTATGACTTGAAATTTTCTGAAATTAATTAAAAATTAAGTTATTTATTTTTTATTCCTACTATTATGAAATAAAATAGATAGCTCTATTTAACTAATAAAATTAATAGGGTAAAAAATGTTTAGCTAATTTATTTCCTTGTATATTAATTATTAATTTTACAACAGTATGGTTTAATTTTGTTTACATAGTACAATTTAAATCGATTATTTATTTTAATATGCAATAATACATATTTAAGATAATGTTTTAATTCGACCAAATAAGAGTTGCCTAATGATTTCACTTCGTACAAGTATATTTCAAACGAAAATTATTTTTATTTTATATATTTTATCATTTTAAATTTAACAAATCGTAATAAATTAAATATTTAATTTTTACTGCCTCTTTTATTTTTTATATGTTAACCCTACACTGTTATTATTTATATGAACTACAAAAAGTGAATCATGTTTGATATTATAATAATAATATATAAGCTCTTATGTTATTTGACATTATTTGTATTCATAGGTACGTACTCCATTTCAAGCCCTTGTCACGTTATTTCAGTTCGTTTGTGAGCTTTATACATCCGGAATGTAAGTTTAACGTTAACATATACTGAAAGGAAGGCAGTTAAAATGAGAAGGAAATATCAATCAGATGAAATGTACAAAGGCTAAAAGTGTAAAGGTTCTTCAATACTAAGACTTGAAGTATCAAATGGACCTGGTTTCCATAGAAATACCATAAATATGTTTTAAATTATATTTGTATTTTATCGTGTCTGTCTTCTGAGAGAATTGTGGGCAGCAGTAATAGACATTAAATCTCTCTCTAGTTCCTCTTAACATATTTATAGTTATTTTGCGGAATTATCACCTTACTTGTATTTATATATTACGTATATATATTGTACTTAAAACAAATATTATTTTAAAAGTTATTCTATAGGTATACAATATAAAATAATCATATAACATTAAGAACATATTTGACTATAGTATCTCAAAAACTAAAAAAATCAATAAGAATCATAAAAAAATACCAAATAATTATAATATATCGTTTATGATAATCCGAACAAAATATTAATTTTTCATAAATAAACATATCTTGTTTATAGTTATTTTTACACTGTGAATAATACAAAAAAAAACTATTTAACTGCATTTTAAGTAAGCTAGATGTAAATTATAAAAACAAGTACTTAATGTATTTCTTGACGTTATTCAACTTGGTGTATTGTAAGGATCAATATTCAAAAGCAATAGAAAACTATTCAAAAAGTATGTATGAACAAATAAAATATATTACTTTATCAGAATCAATCACCATATTATATTATGTTCAACTTCAGAAATAACTAAATTTTATTTTTCAACTTTAAAGTTTAAATTTATAAATATAATATGTTTTGTTTTTAATAAAAAAAAAAGTCACCTTAGTACTGTATTTTTTGATTTTTGTTCCAAATTAACTATTATTTTCTATATTCAAGATACATGTGCAATTATAGTTGGATTATTCAGATACAAATTATAGCTTATTTAATATAATAATATATAATATAATTATTAATAAAAGAGATCTTTCAAGAAAAGAATTCAGTAAACATATTTTATTACTGTAATAATATGAATTTAGTATAAAATTGTCCGTAAAAAAATTTTATTTGATAATATATTATTGAGCTGAGAAAATATCTATATTTTTAATTATTATTAAGTACTAGGTATTCGTGTATAAATTAAATGTTATTTTTAAAATGCTATTTAAAATATTATAATGAGATTGTTGAGTTTAGTTTTTAAGAATGATTAAATTATTTTTATAAAATATAATAAATAGAGCCAAAAATAGACTCGTTTTTCTCAATGCACGGGGAGAGTGAGGAAATCTGGAAGATTTTGCAAAAAATTCAATAAATTCAGAAACTATAATATTGATGAAGTCTTGCATCAGAGCGTTTACTCAAAATTGTTGGATCACATTATTTCTTGTTTCGGACAACATACTATTGATATTATTTTTAAAACTTGAAATGACACGACTTATTTCCCTATCAAAAACTATAAATACAATGGTTATACTTTAAAAGTCTTAAATATCATAAAATAATTTTATATGTTTTATTCCCTCTTGACGTGATCCATTTTCCTTTTAGGTATTCAAATAATAGTACCCTAAAATTTATATAGGTATTATAAGATTATTGTATTTTAATATACAAACTTTAGTGGAATATAAAAACACTTGTGTATCGACTTTCAAGTGAAATGTAATGAATTATAATTGGTATTAGTAATTATATTCTAAATGTTTATTTTTACAGAAAAAATCGATCAATATGATGGAATAAAAATAAATTTAAATTATTCAATTAAATTTAATTGTAATTAATACACGAGGATATACAGTGTTTGTTGTCACAAGACCATCAATATAGGAGTATAGGGGTCTGGGGTATGTTGTTTAAATATTATTAGGTAATGGTCGTAACTACCTATACTGGTAAAAATATTATAAAATATTATTTTTTTCATTTTGTCCTATAGTGTTCCATGACTTATCGGTGTGAAAACGACAGCACGTTTGTCTGTTTTTTTTTTTTTATTTATTTGAAGTGGATTTTAATGGTACACTATAAAATATGTTAATATTCTGCTTTGAAATACATAAATATTTAATTATTTTACTCTATATATTTTTATTATGTTAAATATTTAAGTGATACAATGCATATTCGTATATTGAAGTGAAAACATTAAATACCAAATATTTCTATTGCTATCTGGTATTGTTTATACGTCAATCGTGTTGGATAATAACGTGCGTGGCATATTGATAAATTACCAAGAGGTTTTGAACTGCATAATTATGTGATAAGCACTTATGGGTCGGAACTCATCATAAACAAAGTTCACTGAAATAGTGCAATATTATGATATTAACAATTCGTTGTAATAAGAAGTGTACCGTGCTTACAGTAATTAATATCCAAAATCGCCTACATTATTCTGACACAATTTATACTAGTTTCCAATGGATTTCAATCGTTTATTGATTCACTCCGACCCAGCAGTATAAACGTGTGTTATGCCACATGAACTTTTCAATTTAATTAAGCATTTGTGACATATTTTTCTTCCTACGCCAACAGTTTATGAATAAATGAATACATCATTTGTACATATCAAGTGAATTATAATATTTGTACACAGTTGATGAATCGTTCAGTTTTGTTATCATCGCTATATAGTTATAGTCAAGTGATGAACAACACATTTATACAAATTATATTTTTTTATTGTACTAACTTATTATATATATATATATGCAATATTTTATTTTTTGCACGAAGCGTAATATATTTTCTACACGTACGAAGGTATACCAAGGTATATTTAATTAAATCCTGTTTGCATAAATAATTCTCTCGATTTAATGAACATTTAACAGACAGAAGATGTGAACAGTTTTCATATAGGCTGGATCGTATTATTATTATTATTATTATTATTATTATTATGTATAACTTATAATTTTAAATTACAATGAATTATTCGTTTAAAAGTGTTTTTTCAACTAAAATTATATTTACGATGCAGTTGAATAATTAACTACTAACATTCAAATTACATTTTTTTTTTTTTATTAAGATAAATTTCATGAAATTACATGATAGAATTATATTAAAAAATATGTTTGGTACTATTATAGCTACACTTGGTTGCCTTTAATAAATTACTAAACATGATATTATGTTGTCTTAATACTAATTTTCCAATAAATATTAGGTACATCACAATAAATGTCAAACAAAACAATTTTATAGTTATTTCGAAAAAAAACAGATGCTTATTGGGATTTATGTTTATAATAGTTGCTTATATTATTATTATTTTATGTTGTTTTTATTTAAAAAAATTTCAACCTAAAAACAATGTAAATAATTACGCTACATGTGTGAGCTGTACTATACTAATGGTGTAACAACAACAGTAGGTATATATATAGTTTTAAATAATTGATGAATGATTGGGACATAATATAATAATATATGTATTATGTTAATTGTGTAATGGCTGATGTTCTTGTAAAATAATTGTAAAATAATTTAAATAATAGATTGTTTCATCTGATAATTATTGTTCTCAAATATTTAACTCTTTTGGTCAGTTATTAAGATCAATCCAATCACCGTATACATAGTAGTCGTGCAATAATCATTTTCGAGCGGTACTGTCGAATCGACTAATGAAAAAAAAAAACGTGTCCCAAGTGCGAGGTTGGTTCTTACCTTTACGCGGGTCGCGGGAATTCGTTTTCGTTCGATATAATAGTAATAATAATTGTACGTCGCATTTTCCGAAGTATCGATAAACGAGTATACACATCAAAAGGGTACGGTCTTTGAGATGCGGAGCGCCTACTAATGTGCCTCATCGTCCGAGCAGTAGACTGTTTTTAATCCTCAGGACCCGTCTCGGCAAAGCACCGTAATCCTCGACTCGATAAGCTCTGGAGCTTTTCGATGCACTATATATATATATGTGTGTGTGTGTGTGTGTGTGTGTGTGTGTGTGTGTGTATACACAAGGAGGCAAAAAAGAGAAAGAAATAATAATCCTAAACTTAGCTCGTAAATATCGGTCAGTTATTTGGTTTCAGAATCCAAAGGGCTGTGCGGTGGGGCGCAATATAGACAATACCGCCTGTTTTATATTCGGCACCAGGCCTGCAAAGTTTCGGTCACTTTTGGACGGTCAGGAATTATTATTACCGCTGCCCGAGTCAACCGAACATACGCCCCAAACCGGCGGCGGTGACTATATTATGCAATTTGATAATATTATACATTTATATAATAATAATAATAATATGTGTGCGGCCGATCGGCGGCCATAAATTCAACGGATTAATAAACGATGTTACAATAAACAGTATATACGTATTATAGTACTCTCATATACGGACATCGCACCCCACGCGGACGAGTGATGTCTAAACAAAAATATTATCACCGCGTGGATACGTCGTAATAATCATAATTTAATGCCGTCCGTGCTCGGACTGGCCGGTAGGAGTTCGTTCAATTTTTTTAAATGAATTTTTAATTCACGAAAAATCCCACGCGCTGACAAATTATTTCATCGAAACCACTCGCTTTGCTGTCATCGTCAAGTTCTAGTGTATATTATTATACTATTGTTACTATAATGATAATAATATCGTCTGTTGTCAAATTAATATCGTATGCAATATTACAATGTGAACAAATCGCGTTTTCATGTGATAATAGTTCTCGCTAAACAGTAAAAAAAAAACAATAACGATTTGGATGTGAAGGCTTATGTTATGTTTTTTTTTTAAATTAATCCCACAATATTATTGTATTAATTTAAAACTAGAACACAGCAGAATGCAGCATAACGAAAATATTGTATGTAGAGCATTATTTTTTTATTTTGTTTTTTGCACACAAATTACTTTGGAAACGTTTAGTTACATGCGTATCGTAAAAATGAATTATCTTTTAAACAATTTTAATTTAACAATAAGTAATTATGTCATTCATAACTACGTTGCCGAAAAATTAAAATTAGACTTGAGAAGTAGTAAAAACTTGTTTCGTTACAGTTGTATAATATATTGTATATAATATAATATAATACACATATTATTCTGCGAGTAATTGATGTTTAATTGTATAAACTGTTATTAACTTTTATAACTATCGAGTATGAATGATAATTAATATTATTATTCTCTTACCAAGCTATAATAGAATTATAAATTTGTATATACTGTAATAACTAATAATACATCTATATTATATTTTAAAAAAAGGAAAATTGAAAATGTTAAATAGAATAATATAGTAGTTAGGTAGTTATTTATAAGCCGTTTACATTTTAGGGAGTTTTTTGATTTGTATAACACAACTAATTGTCCACTACTGTTATTAACCATGACTTGGTGAGATACATTAAAGTATACACCTTTTATGTGAAACAATGTAGATGGAAGATGTGATTTTTTTTAATATAGTAGGTACCTATACAAACTATTATACTGTCTCAAAATATTATAATAATATTTATAGTTGAAGTAAACTTTATAGTTGTTGTCAGTAGGTGATTTATCGTGATATCCTTTTACATAAAATGATTTATAATTATTATTATAACATTAAATTAGAAGTAGGTTATAATATTTCCAGGCACTAAATACTAATCATGTCACTATACCACATGTTCTTTATTACAATAACGATCTAAAATTATTACAAACTTATAAAGATACATCAAACTTTCCTTTTTAGGGAGACAAGTAATGATAGAAGCTAATTAAATAAGAAAGTTTTCTTGTGCAAAGTGATTTAGAAAATTAAGATGAACTGAAGGTATCACGATCTTCCACATAGTCCAATATTTCAAAACTAAGTGAAAAAGTAAAATATTAGGTCGTATTACTATTTTATATAAATGATTATTATCCCAATACCTACCAATGGCATATCGTATACATTATTTTAGACAAAAGCATTCCATTTTATATTAAATTTTCTTATGAATGTTGATAATTTTATAATAAAATATTATTTCATGCCATAAAATATTTATTTTTGTGATACATATTTAATATAAAAATGTTTATAATGTACATTTTAATATAATAGTAGTTACAAAATTAAAATCTCTTTTTACCCGTAATACTTACAAAGTAATAAGTATTTTAATATACAGAAAAAAATTTTGAGTTTAATTAAATGATTAACCTTTACATTATTGTAACTTTATAAGCTTTTAATTTTTTCTTTATGAATATGGTCTTTTATGTTATTCAGATGTCTAATATTTATGATAATTATTACAATATACAATTATATTTTCATGTTATCAATAAGCTTAAAAATACAATTATTTTTCAACAACCTTTGAGTATCTATGTAGAATAATTCATTATTATATTACTGTCCAACACTGCGCACTAATTGTATTGCTTTACAATGAGATTGCTCTGGATAAAATGGGCTAAGTAAAAATCAATACAAATTATGGATAATTAATCATAAGTTGTTTTGAGTTGAAAATGACGACCTATATTCATTAGTCGAATACGGTATTAAATTAGTAATAAAAAAAGGTTTTTATTGTAATTTTTAATCTTAGGTGGGTAACATAAATTAATTAAATACGTTGTGGGAAAATTCTGACACAAAATCTATTGTTACTTTTAACAATCGTGGTTGTTCAGTTACTGACCATTTACAATCTCTATTTCTTTTTAAATGTGTAACTTTTATAGTTATTAATGCTGTTTTTTAATACTAAAATAATATACATTTAATTATTCCTATTTTATTTTTACCCTTCTTAGTGATATTTTTTTGTGTATTACTGATCAATACTGTATTATATTCACACATAGTTTGAAATTAAGTTCTGTATTTTTCCATATACCATTGTTATATGTAGGTATATTGTGTTTTATAATTGCAACGAAAATACAATATAACAAAATTAGTAGGTATATATTATTAGATATTAAACGTCTTAGCATGAATAAATACTATTATAAGAAAATCTGCTTTCCTTGATTCGACATATGAAGAATATGTCTAATTCAAGATTGTTTCTCGTTTATATCCATCTGCAAAATATTATTATGTAATTTGGAATAAATAATAGTAAATTGTATACATGTTATTGTAACGGGACTGTTTCGATCATAAATACGATCATTGAGCGACAAATATTCAAAATACTTCCGACTAATAAACATTTCGATAGTTTTGAATATTCATAATCTGAACAGTCTATTATAATATGACCTATTTGTTTTTACGGAACACAACCACCTATCAAGTTTGGAAATATTCAGTTAAATGTTTAAAACGGTTTCAAAAATAATCACTTAGTACTTCAATAGTGGTCTGTATTTTGAAAACAGCATTTAGTGTGGATTATGTTTGGTCAGTATAATAAAATAAGTTTATAATAATAATATAATAGATTCATTTATATATGTTTATGTGGCATAATAAGTATATGGACAATGGTTATGTTATAAACGATTTATCACAAAAAGGATTGTTTCTATGCGCAAAAATTAATTTATTATGTAGGTATATCACATAATATGTAAACTGTATGCATATTATTGTTAATACATTTACATAAACAATGACTTCGATGTATCTATCTACGTCATAGTAAATTATTTATTTGAATTATGATTAATTTGACTATACGAGTGGTTTTTTTATTACAATGTATAGATTCTATGAATATATTATAAGACATTGTATACAAATTATACATTTAATGCTATAATATATTCATCCATGTTTATTGCACCAATACAAATTGTAATAGATATCACACACAAAACCTATCAACTTAATTTTAAATCTGAATTATTACATTAACACTTAATATAGTATTACGTATAATTGTTTAGTAAGTTCAGTAAATTTAGAGTAAAATAAAGTTAGTTCATAAATTCTAAAAACGGGGTGTATACTACTACATATAATAGTATTATATTATGTTTAACGATTAATATTATATCAATGAAAATATATTTTTTTATTACATATTTTGCGTATTAATTTTTTTTTTCATTATAAATATTGACTTCTTTAGCCACAACCAATATAGACAACTGAATATAAACATGAGATATTACGGTAATAGATTGATGTTTATGAAATGGAGTATTTAAATCACATCTACAGTGCAGGAGATATAACGACATTGACAACTGTAGCCTGTGCTCTGTAGTGTAGCTGGTATATAATTTCTGGTATTGAATAAATTATTCAGATATTATGTTCAAACCATATTAGACTAGTTATTTGTGTAAAATCAAAATGTTCATAACAATTTTAGTAAATGACACTGCATTAATTTACACATTATAACAAAGGCTATTCAGTTTGTACATAAAAATAAAAAAATTGCAATGATTTGCAAGGAAATATAAAATTATAATGTACAAACCTGATGGGTTTTTCAATATTAACCTTTCAATATGTTCAATTCACAATTCACGTGATTGTACATTATACAACAGAGATTAATTTTCCACTGTAGGAAAATTGATAACGAAATATTATGTTAATTTATACTAAATATTTTAAAATGTATTTATAATTATTTCTTGATTTAAAATGTAGGAGTATTATGGAATAAATTATATTTTCAAATAATAATAGGCACAATACGTCAAATTAACGATATTTTTTTTAATATACAAATTATTAAGGTTCCAAATTATTTTTGTAGCGATACCAATAAACGTGTGCAAGACTTTATTGATGCATAGGTATTATTTAAAATACTTACCTATCTTAACATACTATGATGCATAAATAATATTACCAAATCCTTCGCAGTACGCCAATTATAATGATTGAATCAGTGTTTTGTCTTACCTGAAAAAAAAAATAAAATTCAGTTTTTATTGCACACAGTTTTTTCCGTTAAAAACAATTATAACAACAATATTGCTCCGTTGTAAGTTTATTATTATATGTATCTATATGGTTGTATGCACGGCATGCACCAACAACACATTTCGTCTGGTATTTTGTATTTTTAGTAAAACATAATGTGTGGCCACTAAAATAATTTATTTCCAATATCACTGTTTATCGCAATCACCTATTAGAAGAGTCTCCGTAACACTGATTATTATATTTTATATAATATTATATTAATAATATGGTAATCAATAGTTTATAAGTTTATAAGGTATAAAGTTATATTAAACTAAATCTATATCAATAATACTATACGTATTATTTCACTAGCATATTGAGGATGCAATTTAAAATTTACTAACAACAAAAATACATTATTTCTAGTTTTGTCGCCGAAAAAAAAATGTGTTAAATTGTTTGTAAATAATGGTCGTAATATTTTATAATATTATATTTACTTATCTACTACATCCTTTCACTGATACAAATTAAGAAATATTATCGAATATTTTATTATTTTGTGTGGTAACCATTAGATTACTGTCGATATTTAATATAAGTTAAACAATTAACAACTTATAAAAATGTTTATCACATTTACCAAACTTTTGAAATTTGAGAAAACTTTTCAACCAACATATTAAGTATTTTAAAGTTTTACCGTTTCGAAAAATTCTGTTATTTCGAATTAAGTGCACGTAAAATTACGTCTTACTCTATAATTAACTTTAATAAGAAAAATTGCATTAAATTATATCAGTTTGTTGATAGTTTTCAGAATTATATTCAGTCATTAATTTTATAATAGTTTTTAGTAACTGAAAATGTGACGATATAAATGTCAAAACATCAAAATATAGCAACTTGGAGTTTCTGGTATTATTAATGTGAATTTTTATGGTAATAATATTCCTAGCAAACATTTAAAACATTGTAATAATTTTAGACAGTCACCCATAAAACATGATTTGTGTTAGATTTCATAAACATAAATAAATTGAGTTGTTTAATACTATTATATATTACTTTATGAAAATAAATAAATCATTGGAATATATTCGGAATATTCTAAAGGGCAAAACAATTTAAAAATTTCAAATACACAAATATAATTTAAAATCCACAATTAATTTATTGAATGTTTAAATCAGTGTTACTATTTGTAATTTTAAATAATTAAAAAAAACTATATTAATAATAAGTTACCTTATCTTTAGGTTATTTTATCGATTGGATATTTAATTATTAATCGATTAATAATAATTATGTATATTCAACTATAACTTATATGTATTTAAAAATATATATATATTTATGTTCACTCGTATTATGTTACGTTCAGTAGGTGATTTTTAGCGGAGTTTCTTAACGCAGGTATGTTTATTCTGTTAATAAAAAAATACTTTATTATTTTCAGATAGAGCACGAAAACAATCAGAAATAACGAAAATTAAAAACAAACCAATATTACAAAATACAATATTGATTGAAGGCAAGTTACTGAGTGTTTGTTTTTACAAATTTATTTTATTTTTCTTTAAACATGCATAATTTAAAAGCGTATTAACATTTTTGTGTTTATTTGCTTTACGTTATTTTAAGTAATTATTTAGATATTAAATAACGAAATCTTTCAATTGTATACGTATTATTCTATACCTATTTTAAGATTTTACATAGAGTGATAACATATTATATTAATAACTGTATGTATTTCCTAAATTAATTTTTCTTTTAGGATTTTCTAGTAAAAAAAAAAAAATAATGATGAATAAAATTTAATCAGTTAAGAAAGTATTTAAAGTTTTTTGAAGTAGAGTCAATACTCAATAGGATGTCGCTATACTCAAGAAGTACTGTTATTATAATATCTTATTTTACTTATATTACTTACTGTATTAATTGTATACAGACTGTAAATATTCTCTTTCGTAGTAAATAAAATAAAAAGTATTTTCTGAGAGGAGTGTAGTGGAACACTATTTCGCACATCTAAACTTGAAATAATTTTAAAAATTAACTGCAAGTTCAAAATTCAATTTCTACACATCAAAGTTTTCAAATAAATGTTCTTATTTGGAATATGAAATTTGAAATATTTAATTAAACATAATATTAATAAGAATTACATATAAGATATATTTACTTTTAAATCGTACCATAGTCCATACTTTTTAATAAATGTAACCTTAATAGTTATGTATAAATAACTCTAACTTTTTGTTACTTGTAAAATGTCTAAAAAAAAAATAAAAATCACTAAAAATGTAATTTCAGTATTGCGAGAAACTCAATCCTTTTTGTTTGAATATAAAATCTTAAAGGTAGAATAATGGTATGAATATAGATCGGTGAATAATACAACTTAAATAACGATAAACCTAAAAATGTTTATAAACGCTTTGTTCTACAACAATGGACAAACATATTAATATATAGATTCTCATATACCTATCCTGTTTCATACAATAAGTGTATAAAAATTTTTAATTTTTTTGGCTTTGCGTTCATACCACTATTGAGAACAGTTTTCAGTGTCTGATAAGAATGCGCGTGTCTTTTTTACACGTTTCAAAAGACAATTTTTGTGTAACGGCGTCATGTGTAGGCAATTTAGGTACATACATTTGGTTCGGTGAGTGAAACATCGATGGAAGCAATTTAAAAGCAGTCCTCCTCACCCCCAGCCATTAGGCGGTACCTAACAAACAAAACTAAATAAAAATGGTTGATGAAACACATTTTTACCTTTTTTGTTACAGCATTTCGAATGATTGTCGGTTGATCAAACATTTTGATACGATCCGGCAACATAACGATTACAATCGAGCTACGGGGAAAGGTGCGTTCAAAATTGTGCCATTTGGGAAACAGTGGTTCAGTTTTTTGTGTTATAATATTGTTATGACAATTCATTTAATGCATTTGATAATTCTATAACCATTTGATTACTAATACGCGTCAAGAAGAACAAAAATATACACGTGATAACAGTATTTCGACCAAACTTCGATGATGAATGCACTTCTACCAACCATGCATTCTTTTACCGGATGCAGCTGCACCACCCAACAACGCCAATAAAACCACAAAAAAAAAAATAAATTCATATAAAAATGATTGTGCGCCATAAATTATTGTTACTACAGTATTATAGTTCATAATATCAATAAAGACGACCATATAATATAACTACAGTTTATTTTCAATAATTATTACAGATTGAGATAACAATTATTATAATGGTAAAAAGACTGTTGAAATCACTGATTATAACCAAAACTAATATTCAAACGTGTTCAAATGATGCAATATAATATAACCGCAGACGTATATTGTATTTTAATACTAGTTAGCCTTACTGATAACTAACCATTTTTAATGGTAAATTATATTAATGTCAAAATATATTAATATTATATTTTCGGCATGTGATTAGTTAGAATGGTTGACGTTTGCATCCTATCACCCTGCATCCAAATCGAATGTCAGCTACTTATCGATGTTTACTAATGCTGTAATATTAATATCGTTCCGGAACGATGGGAAACATCCAAATATAAGGTATGACCTTATTAATCCTCGTCACGTCGACCTAGTTAATCGTTATTCTTTGTTTAAATATAAAATTTTACAAAATTTGAACTTCAAATGAATATAAAAAAAATATGCATAAATAGTTTTTTAGATTTTATGTTTAAGTATAAACTACTTATGAATAACGTTGTATTTTCAAGCCCCAGATATAAGAAAATAATTGGAACATTTTATACGTTTCTTGACTTAAAAATAATTAGCACATGTTCGTGATTTTGACAAATAATTTTAACTTCAATCACTCATACAAAAAACCGTGCTTTGTAGGTATTTTAAATATTTTAAATCACTATAAAAAACTTATGTGAGGTCTTGCTAATTATATTTTTAAACATTTTTACCGGGCGAATATTCTTTAATTGACATATTGAAAATTTCGAATGTCTATAAATAGCTTAAAAATATTACCATGAAAATTATTCCATCTATGAAAGATGCTAATATATATGATCATTTGGTGAACATTTCAAATGTCTGCGGTTATAGTTTGAATAAAAACAAAATAAGAATATTGATTTTGTAAAAAACTAGTTTTGCGTAGAAATTCACGTTTTTCCATTCTTTTTTCCAATTATTAAAAAAACTACGGGGTATTTTTTAACCTCTGATCTCATAAAATACCAACTACATCCAGTTTTCTTCCATAAATCACCTTCAAAGTTAAAAATCTAAGCATTTTTACTGCTACAAAAGGTGACTAAAGACACTAATAATAAAAATACACATTGTAAAATTAATATCTAAATCATCGCAATGCTCAGTGTTTAAAATATTATACAATATAATAAAATGTACGAACGAATTATGCACTAAGGCGGGTAAACAAATTTTGATTTTATTCGACATATTTTTCAATTCGGAAAGACCATATAGGTACGGACCGACTGATGTCTTATAGCGTTTATATGTTTAAATGCGCGACTAATAAAACGTTGAGATGTCAATTTTTTACGTCTATTTATGTTGGAGACGACGAGACTAAAACAACGAATCATGTATTGTGAAATTCAAAGTGACTCGACTCGGCGCTGTCTCAAGTTATTAAAGTTTTCGTGTTATTGAAGTTTGAGGTATCTATATACTGTTATGACAACAATTTATAAAGATAATATCGTCGCATACACCGAGAGAAGAGCTGCAAATATGTAATCGTAACAACAACAATAATTTATATCGTAACAATAACGATCGCGATGATGAAAGTTTTGACGTATAGGTCCATCAGTTCCGCGGAAGAAATCTAAACAGACGTGTCATCTCGTCGCGCGGCGGCGGGCCGCGGGCACCGGGTCCCTGGACGATCGGGGGGGGGGGGGGGCGGCGAGGTTTCCGGTCTGCGGGTCCCGTCGCGCACGGCGTCAACCGTACCGGTGCCGTGCATGTGATCTGCAACGCGTCCGGATAGTCTTCCCGGAAGTGATATCCGTCTTCTGAGTCGGCGCCCTCGACCGGTACCGGATGTGCGTGACATCGCGGCGGCGCTCCCGTCAGAGTCGTCACGAACACTATAAAAAAGCAAACGCCGCCGAAGTATTGCATCGTTTCACGTGTAGGTAGGTACCTACAACGCGCTTTGAAGTTTAGCCAGTGATGTTTGCTGGTGAGGAGGATTTATGTCCGACGAGTGGTGCACAGACGTACTACGACTGACGATCAAACCGTCGCCATCGTCACCGTGTCGGTATCGAGTAAAACAATACAATATGATTGTGATAATATTATAATAATATAGCTCGTCGCCATAGTGTTTCCAACCCGAACGAGGCGAAAACACAAACAGAAACCTATTTCTGCGCCTTACATACTAAACAAAATATCGATTCGAAATTAATACCCTTCTGCGATATGATACTGAACGCGCGCGGTGACTTAAATATAAATCTAACTACAAAATAAATTGCGACGAAGACTCGATTTTATTTCAATGTACTACAAAATCGTTAACTCTAGAGACTAGAAGACATATAATTATATAATATTATATAGATTTAAACATAGATGTGGGCACAGATAAGATATAAATTTGAATATAACTTAGATACATGTCTCGTTAAATACGACGAATTACATTTTTTTTTTTTATGTTACGGCAAATTAAAAAGTAAAAACACAATTTCGTAATAAAATTTGAAAATATATTATTTCTTATCTAAACGCATAGATCATATCATGTAAAATAGACCTTAGAAAATGAGTTGGTAATCTCAAAGGTGATTGCCACTCCTGAGATTGAGAAAACCACAAATTGAAAACACGAACCATTTCGTAAATCACTTTATGCTTAAAATGTATTCCTTTTACATTTAAAAAAATAAGGCATGGAAAGTTTTGAGAAGTTTACCTATTTGTTTTCTGAATATTCAATTTTCTTTTACTACTATATTGATAAATAGAATGTAGAAAATGAATATTTCTGTTACGTTTTATTCACGGACCCCACAATTGTATATAGGTAGCAGAAATAATTGAAAAATTCAAATCATAATAATATTGTTGGTCAAGTTTTTGATTCAGGCTTGCAACAAATAAAACTAAAAAAACCTAAAATATTTACTCAGTAATGCTTTTAAAGTGTATTACGTATTGTAATATTATAATTTCATAAATAAAATAATATTTTTATTTTTATTCATATAACAAAAACTACATCTACCTACTTAATGATACCTACTGATTACATAT
Source organism: Acyrthosiphon pisum (assembly GCF_005508785.2). Lineage (NCBI taxonomy): Eukaryota > Metazoa > Arthropoda > Insecta > Hemiptera > Aphididae > Acyrthosiphon > Acyrthosiphon pisum. The sequence continues at coordinate 70,512,522 of NC_042495.1, forward strand.
TTATTGGTAAGATTTTGAATTGACTCTTAAATTTATTATTGATACATTCATCCAAACCAATTCAAAGTATAATTGTATTAAACTATAATTATATTTAATTGACAACAATTTTTTTCTGCTTTTTACCCAGGTACTTTAGTTGCATACGATTTATTTCTTTAACAAAAAAATAAAGTTAGCTATATTGAAATGTGTTTCTTGAATATTTTTAATTTTATCTGATGTTTTATTTGATGCTATTTTTACATTTCAACATATTATTATTACAAACATAACGATTGTTTCAAAAACAAAATAATAATATATAACTTATAAATAATTTAAGTATAAATAACATGTCAATTTATGTGCAAAAAAAAAATTAATTTTAAATACAATGTAACAATGAAACGTAATTTATCATTCAAAAGATTTGTTGTTACATTTCCATTATTGTATTTCATATATTATTAGATTTTCGAATAATTTATACGCAAGACTTGGTTTTGATTTTATATATTTGTTATTTATTCAATAATATATTACTCTCCTTCATAAATAATTAATTATGCACCCTTTATTTGAAAATATTCTTAAGGTAGGTAGTTGTAAATAAAATGCTTAGTCTAATATTATTAAATCACTGTTTTATTGAAATCATGTTATAATAATTTAAATTTGTTGGTAATATTAAATTTTAAAATTAGTAAGAAACAAATTGATAATTAAGAATTCTGTTTTGAAACATATATTATAAAATTTAAAATAGTGGTATATCTTCTTCTTCTTTATATGGCCCTAATACTATTTAAGAGTTTTCACCACCATCACTAAATCCCTCCATTTGTCTCTGTCCTGGGCTAGTTCTCTCCAATCTTGGACTCCCATTCTGAACAGGTCCTCTTCCACTACACCAAACTATATTTTTCTTGGCCGTCCTCGAGGTCTTTTTCCCGTAGGCTTCCATTCCAAGACTACTCTGCTTATATCGTCCTCACTACGCCACCACATGTGGCCCAGCCATTGGATCCGTTGTCCCTTGATAACACTTACTACTGGTGCTATTTCCATTTCTTCTTGCAGTTCTTTATTATATTTTCTCCTCTATGTTCCTTTTTCAGTATCATACACTAGTCCACATATTACCCTCCATATTTTGTTCTCAAAAGTTCTGAGTTTTCTTTCCGTATTGCTTGTGGTAGTCCATGCCTCGCACCCATATGTGAGTGTGGGTCTTATTATTGCTGTGTACATTCTTGCTTTCGTTTTTTTGGAAAATACTTTGGACTTTAAGAACTTATTCAAAGCGAAAGCTGCTCTTTCTGCTTTTATTATTCTTACCTCTATTTCCCTAGCCCAATCATTGTTTTTACTCAGTACTGCACCTGGGTACCGAAATTCATTAACCTTTTCGAAAGCTAGGGATTCCGTATCAGTTTTGTCCTCCTCGCCCAGTAGTTCCATTATTTTTGTTTTATCCATATTAATTTTTAAACCTATTTTAAGGCTGCTCGTTCGAGCACTTGCGCTGCTCTTTCCGTATCTTCTAGGGAGTTTTCTAGAAAATTTAGATCATCCGCAAAGCCAAGTACTTGTATACGCTGTTGTCCTATCGTTATCCCCGTTGTTTCTAATTGCATCTCCATTATAGCTTTCTCCAAGGCTAAATTGAATAAGGTGGGTGAGAGAGAATCTCCTTGTTTTAATCCTGTACTGACTTCGAAAGCTTCAGACATTGTATGTCCAACTCTTACTCTGTACTGCGTGTCTTCCATGCACATTTTCGTCAGAGCTACAAGTTTCTTTGGGATTCCGAACTCTTCCATTATATTATATAAAAGAGTTATTTAAAATAGTGATATATAAAAACTAAAAAATTCTTGTTTAGTTTATTGAGTTTAATTACAACAATAATATTTTGAATAAATACATTTTTTATTTTAAGAACGAGGCTTAAATTACATTAAGTTGGAAAATAATGTAATCGAGTTAAATATTTATATTAATTAAATAAGTAAGTATGTAGTAAATTAATCTAATATCGTTAGTTTTTTTTCAAATATTATTTTCAGAGGAATTTGCTAAACTATCGGTAAAACAATATCTAAACTTTTTCAGTATAAATTGTTTATGGTTATGTAAATGTATCAAAAACTTTGTAGAACAATATGGCATTATATAACATAGTAACTACTAACTAGGTATTATAATTCTGTATACATATTACCTACATAGATGCACTTATTAGTTAGTGTTGATTGTGTGACATAAATGTAACTTGATACTTGTCATTTCTAAGAAAATGTTTGAATCATAAATATGTATTGATATGTAACTCCATTAATTTTATTATATTATATAGGTGACTAATAGGAATTAGGTCATTTTTACATTTTATTCGGTTCTATCCCAGACAGCATTTTGTAATGATAATATTATAAGAGTATTATAATAACGTTATACTAATATTATTCGTTATTATAATGTTATAATAATATTATTAAACAAAAAAATGCTGTCTGGGATGGTGATAAACAATGCATTAGAAAAAATTGGTTAAAAAAATAAAATATCTCTTCTCAGCTAAAAAAACATATTCTTGTTAAAAGGGTGAATTTTTAATATTATTTGATAATATTTATTTTTAGTTTTCAAAGTAATTTTAAAAATATTTAATTAAAATGTAAAATATTCTTTAATCTCTATAATATTGATATTTTCGTTGGATTAAAAAAAAAATATATCAAAGGTTTATAAAAAAAATTTGTATTTAGTTATTTTTAATCTGTATAAGTTATTTTACTATTGTTAATTCATTTGAACAAAATTAAATTAAATTTACGACTTTAAATATAAGTTATTTAAATGGTAATTAAATTTATTATATGAATATTGATATAAAATATCCTAAGGTTATTTCATACACTGATGACCATGATTGTGTGCAATGGCTACAGAGAGGCATAAATCATTAACAAATTTATCCACAATGATGACATAACAATAACACCCAGGGATTGGAGTGAAATTATGACAAGTTTAAAGGTATGTATTTGAATCATTGATGCAGACCAAAACTAGATTACTGGAAATTCAAATATCTAAGTAGGTACCTGCGTCATACAACCAGGAAGAAAAACTGAAGTAATATCATCGTTCTCACAACCACGTGACAAACACAAAGTTCAACGCTTACTTAGTATAGCCAGGCACGTTTGTAGTTTTAATCCAGGAAATGCAAAAAATTCTTCTTACACGATTGACAGCAGAACAAATTATAAATTAAATTTAAACGATCCGATCAACGAGTAAACGGCGTTTGAGTCACTGAAGACAAGACTGTGTAATGAATCGGTAGTACACATGGAGGTAGGTAAACTCTTCAGGGCTCCAGTGACGTAAATACACGTGGACGCCAGTTCTAATTCACTTTTGGGCATACTTTTAAAGAGATTAATAATGCGAACATCAATCTCAACGTATAGTTTTATGTCATTAGTAAAATGATTACCATTTCTGAAACGAGTAACATTCAAATTTACGTAGAAAGTGTGTGAACGCGACAAACAAACCTCCACATAATGTCAAGTGAGTTCTTACACTGTTCTCAATTACAAAATCATAGAAGGAACGTGAGAAGAGTGGATAGATCCAGTAGAATAGCAAGCTGAGGTGAGTAACACTAATATTTGGTCACAACAGATAAAGAAAAACGAATGACATCGCAGTGGCGTTAAATTGTACATTGGTGAAATGGTTATTATTGCCAGTCAGCTAGCGATTGGAAAACTGCCAAAATAATCGACTTCAAGTCATTGAAAAGCCAACTGAAATCATAAAAGATCTTGTAGGAAGATGACGATCTTAATGAAGACTATGTAAACAATCCTAATTACACAATGAGTCGTCGTGTACCCGCGGACAAATATTCTAGTAGCGATTCTACTGTCAGGTCTGTGAAATTGAGGAAAGTTTCACGGCTGTGAATGATTTTTCTATATTTTCTATTTTTAAAATGCTTTTGATGCTGTAAATATTACGATACACGGTTATATGTAGAAAGCTTTCGGACGTATCAAAATATGTCACTATAATGTCAAAATAAATCAAATATAAGTAGGTGGCAATTTATACTGCTTCGCTTCACTGGCCAATGACTAAACCAGACGTGTGTCCCCACGATTCTTAGCTACTAGACCTTGGGTACAATGATCCACTTATCTGTTACAATTTCCACCGATAAAGTAAATGATTTTATTCTATAATAACGAAATTGTTGTCGTATTCAAGAAATTTTCACTTTATAAATTGCATCGTTTTAGAGCGAAAAACCCATTACTATGGCATTTACTGTAATTGCAGTTATTGTTGTTGTTATTATTTTATTTTTAATTTTATAGAACTCAGCAAAGACAATTTATATTCGTAGAATAATGTCATTCACATATTTTAAAATTTAAAAATGCAATGTTTTTTAGGGGAGTCTAGTAAGTAAAACGTTCTATTAATATAATAATAGTATACACAATGTATAATGTATATATTATTCTATATATTATCATGTACAGTAGTTATACAAAATTCATATCCACAGTTATTGGTCTGTATACTATAATGACGGATAGAAGTACTAAATTCGAATCTCTCATCACCTATTAAGCACTATATTGACCATCACGATAAGGAATATTGCGTAGTTGTGTGTGTTTTCCAATGATCGAATTGAATGTGATGATAAACTGACGACTATAATATACATGCCAACGAAAAATAATTGTAATCACGCCATAACTGCCAAGTGTAGAAACGCTAATGAGCCACATTCGTACAGCGCCAAATGCGCGTCGTACACCATGTGAAGTGAGCGTTGCAAAATATAAAGTAATTCCGCTGCTGCTAACCGTGGCAAAAATGGCTGTCGTGTCGGTAATTAGCCCGCGAACGGGTCTTCTGAGCGTCGCTAATGGAAATCTGGCATGCGGAGACAAAATTGTTGATTGAATCTGGGGTTTCTGTACGACGTGTAAACTGATGGATATTTAATGTTTTTCAGTAATTCTGATATAAGTAGCGCCGCAAGAGTAGGTACCTAGATCGCCGATCATAATAATTATAAAATATTGATAAATGGGCACTATATTATTAAATGCTCGTAATAATATTCTGTCCGAGTACAGACGACCCTAGAAACGGGTTTTTCTTTCGTGATATAACTCAGTGAGAGTTATTGTATTTGTTCTGATTAATATTTTACATAGGCAATACGATGGTGAGACTATTTTTGATTTTTCCGCTTCTGAGCTGTTATCGTTATGAGCGCGATGTTGATAATTAGCTCGTATATTATAATGCAAAATATTTTAAATTATTCAAATTTGAAAACTTTTAACTAAATATTTATATTGTAGTATAAAATATAAGGTTCTTCAATGCGATTCGAACGCATGCATAAAAGACGGTATAATATGCCAAATAGCTGCCGAGATCAGTATTGTTTTTAGGGATCGAGATAGTGGGAAAATAAACAACTATTAAAGCAACGAAAATATTTTTACATTTTATTTATTCATGATACTATTTATTGTGACACGCTAAAATATAACAAAAGCGATAGGTTATTTATTAAAGATCTCTTATCTATAAAGTATTTGCATGTCAACTACAGTTTACACAATGTACACAGAATAAATAATAAACGACCATACTAATACTCGAGTATAAAATTGAAACAGGGGTATAAACTCGTTACGAAATGAATTTTAGTTCACACAAATCAACATAACGAACATTATAATCATTATAAATGTAACGTTATAGTTAAATGAATAAATAATTCTAAAAATTACACACATATTATTTTGTTTACGTTGTTATAATAATTTATAATTCGGATATACATGAAAATTAGATTAACTAACAACACAACTATATCGTATACAACCTCAATGGTTAATATAATTTGCGTAGTATCTAAATATTCAATATAGGTAATAGTGTAATACTATAGTGTGTGACATATCTTATTAGAATATATATTATATATAAATATATTGATATTAATATAATTATAATATTATAATTAATGTTAATTTAATAATAATATAATATATTATTGTTTTGGTAGAACAGTTCCAAGCAAAAATATTTCTATTTCTATTTTTCAGAAGTTTCCAGTTAAAACTATCAAGGCATACTACAATCAAAAATATATTTTATTATAAACTTTCAAAGTATTAAATAAAAAATTAAATAAACCAACAATATCATTAAACAATAATAAAAACTTTAATCTGATTCATGTATTTTTTGTATAATTTATACATGTATAAAATATACATCTATATTGTATGTATTAATATTTTATTATTATTCAACTAAAAGCTGATTAATTTGATAAAAATATATTTCTACTGGTTATTTTGTTGAAATCAAATATAAAGGCACTCTATTTATATACTTTCATTATGATTTAATTTATGTACCTATGAAATACTTCAAACAGCTGTAATTTATAAAAATAATTGTATTATATAGTAAAAATTATGTTAAAATAATATTTTTCAGAATACAATTTTTGAAAATGATAAACTATATTGATATTTGATAATGCAATATTAGAATTATTATTAATACTAAACTTAACAATAACTACTAAAAATGTATATTTCTTGATACTAGTATACAACTTGCGTATTTTGGTAATCATTGCTGTTTTATTGTTCTAGCTTGGGGAAAAATCAATATGTCAGAGGAAAAAATGAATATAATTGTCAGTGATATTATTTATTATTCTCTCGAGATGCACAATGGTGCTTAAATAATATAAATTACACACGAACACACAAATACACACAAAAATTCAATTTTCATTCAAACACCTAAAATGTTGAAGTTTAACCAATATAACTATATCTAACGACCGGTAATAGGTACTTATTGCATATACATATTATTATTTCCCGGTATCAAGTTCGAAAAATATAACATGTTATTAAATACCCGTTATTAGTTGTTGTATATATTATTGAATTGCTTTCAACAATTTCTTTCAATGAATTCTGACTGTGAAATATAGGTATTATTGTTTCCATATTTTATTTTAATCGTACAAATTATGATAATAATTGTGTTATTTTTAAATTAACATATTATAAGATATTAAAATATCAAATCACAGAATTAAAAACGTGGCTTTCTATTTTTTTGAATGTGCGTCTAATATTTTCAAAGTATTAAATAAAGGGCTAAAAAACTCAAACTATTATTGTTTACCACCCATCTTGTATTCGTAAGTGGAGTTAGTATGTTAGAGTTTTATTTTTTTTAACCACACTTAACAATTATATCTTTACGTTTTGTTCTTAATCTCACATGCGTGGAAAACATTCCATTTTTAAAATAAAGAGAAGAGAACGTTTTTGAATTTAAACCGTTAGGTATGACTTCTGTACTGGATTAAAAAATACATTAATGTTAAAACTAGCTTAAACATTTATAATTTCGACGAATATGGCTAAGAAAATACATTGCGTAAATTACAGTACTATATAAAGTTTAATTGTATAGCTTTGTAATATTAATTATTCATTTATACAAGTTATTTAATTAGTACCTATATTATTAGATACAGAAATATAAGCTTTGACATTTCAGTAATTTGATAATTTGATATATATTTCGTGGAATATTATATTGTTTGTACATATTTATTATTTGTATTATAATATTAAATCATAATTTAAACAACTACCTACGCTTTTCTTCTGAGAGGAAGATAAACTTAAATTTAATTTGGTTCACTACAGTAAATATACGACGAAAACGATTAAGTTATTATATTTTATCTATTGTTTTCAGTCAGAATGTCATGAATTTTAGTCTACAGAAAACAGCTGTAACAATAGAAAATTCACAGTGCATATATAGGTGCAAATAAATTATTACATTCAAAATAATATTGTAAGATGTTGGAAGACTGAAGTATAAATCATTCATCAGTAACAATTTTCTCACGAATAGAGTTTAAACGGTAAAATAATATCATACAAACATATTATTACTAAGGCTTTTTTAGAATATGTATTAACCGATGTATTAATTGTTCAATGAACTGCTATTACGCAACAAACAACGTTCAATAAACATTTAAGTTTTCCATATGACAATGTATACCTACTGTATTTAAACTGCAACAACGGTAACACCCAAGAAATTAATGTTTACATAATATGATTATGAAGATAATAACCATATCGCATCCTATTGGAATAAAAACTTGTAGTAACAAAGCATGTGTGGGAAAATCAACAATAATTTTCATTTAAAAGTAATACACGATGAATATAAAATATACATATATATATATATATATATATATAATGTATATAACATAAAACTTAAATTTAGTTAGAAGTGATGGAGAATCAAAAGTATCTATGGTACTGTAGACCAACATATTATGATAGCACGATATTTAAGACTGAGGTAGGTTTATAATATAAAGAAAACATATTGGTTCGGTAGAAATGGGGACGTTGTCTGTCGGTGAACACCTTATTATTTTACTATACCAAAGGTTAAAAATTATACAAAATTAGAGTTATGATTTCTTGTGTATCTAATATCTGTACGAACTTAACTGAATTCAGAAATTAAATTATTGCAACGTGTCCGATTTCCGTGTAATAATATGTATTCCTTATTCTATGTTGTTGTAAGCAATAGTTTGTAATAATTAAAATACGTGGTAGTTATAATAATTAAAATACGTGAGAATTATAATAATAATTTTAATCTCAATTGAAAACGTGTTAAAACTAACAATGAATTGCGATTTTTTGATATTTTAATATGATTTACAAAAATATTCAATTTATAATTAGGTATACGATTACCTATATATAATTCAAATATAAATTCAATTGGATCTCATACAATATGTTTATTGTTTATACATTTAATATTTATGTACCTACCTACAAATTTTAAATTTAATTAATGCAATATAATATTATTTTTCACACTATATTCTATACACTATTTTATTAATGATTATAATTAAGTAGCATGAGATAATACTCAGGTTACTGAGAATAGTATGCATAAAATTGTTCTCAATTATTTTTAAACGTAGTATAATTAAAAATTATGGTATCTAATACGCATACTTGTAGCTTTATATACTTTGTGTTTATTGCTTATAAAGTAAACTTAATTAGTTAAAATATAAATTGAGTTGCAACATAAATGCAAAATAGAAATATTTTCCAAATTATATCAAAGCTTAACAGTATAATTCCTTAAATCAATTTAGGTATTTAGGTATATCCCATCGTTATTCATTACCAACAGTGTTAATACATTATTTTGGAAAAACACGTTAATCGTACATTTATAGCATTGTTAATTCATGGACATAAACTGTACTTATAATGTCTAATAATATTATTTCTGAAATAATAAAGTTATTTTTTTTATTATTATCAATAACAAAATAAAAAAAAACTGAAATTATTTATTTTCAATAATAGTTATATTAGTTTTGTTTACCATTTAAAAAGAGGAGTATACAATTAACAGTATACAAATATAAGTGTTCTATAAATACTACAATAATAGTTCTTAGTACAATTAGTAACTACATACAATATTTCAAAAAAGCAGGTAAGTGGATGTCACTCTGCTGTACAGTGGGTTACAAGTGGGTCATAATTGTATAATGGATTGTATTAGATTTGAATTCAATGATATAATACCATTGTATAAGAAAAACGATTCTGAGCAAAGACGGTTTGTCACTCTGAATATTTTATATTGTTATTATTTATTATATCATGTATAAGTTGAATTAATATTATAATTTTTTTATTCGTTTCTATGGTGATAAACAAATCGTTAGAAATTAAAATCCCAAACCAATATTACTGACTATACAATAATGACAATAATAAATTACATTTAAAAAATATTTAGATTACATATTTACATACCTATATTCACATTGATCAACGGTACGTTGGTATTGACTTTTAAGTTTATAACAACAGGTATTACCTATCCAATGAAAAAATACTAGGTATAAAAATTAAAATTTAATAAATGCGAGTCATGTTGGGCAAAAGATATTTCTACTTACTGTATCACTAAAGAATAATAAATTACAAATAGCAATATAAGTATAACACAATATTTTAACATAATATCCTCAAAAATATAAGCTGTCAGATCGACTTTGCTTAGAATCGTTTTTCATCGTACCTATCATGTACCGATTTGGATCTAAGTAATTTAGAAGCATTATATTATCAAGTACCTTGTCAATTGTTTTCTATCCGGTGTTTGTTTTGCGATTATTATAAGCGTTCGGGCCTTTATTTCGATACATTTTCTATATATATATTTTTGTAAATGAGTGGTTTGGTTTAGTTCAATTGGTATAATGTGTTTCAAATACATTAATTTATCTACTGTTATAGAGATCGCTTCTAGATCAGAGGCAATTTTTATATTTTACCAGGTTAATAGGTTAGCAGTGTTAGTAGTGTTAGCACGTATAGTTCTGATTCACCATTAGCTCTCAAACCAACTAATATAATATATTATTTTACTTATAGCATTTTTTAGTTATAACACCAGATATACTATATCATGTAGCAGACAAAACATTTTCTGATTGAATTCGGATACCATTGATATTGCCATCAAGTACCTATTTACCCGAAGAACTTGAAGTCTATGAAATTAAATATTATGGTATTTTTTATTTTTATTATGTATTTTGTATCTCAATTTTTCACAGAAAAATATTAGATTTAAAAAAAAAGTATGTATTTCATCGTCTGCTACAACTCTACTAGTGACTATTTGTAAGAAGATACGATTGGCAATATGCAAAGTCACCCAGAAAGTTATAATATGATACCTTATTTCATTAAATCTCATGATTTTTGTTGTATAGGTACGATTGATAACAAAATGCATACAAACACGTATTTAATGTTATATTAAATATTAATTTAATAGTACATTCTCGATTCTTATTCTTTGATGATAATACGTACATCGTAATTCCATCATCATGTTAAAATTTACGAAGTGATAAAAAATATAGGTACTGTAAAGTCAAAAAGTATAACATTTTATTAAGTTTTTCAGTATATACATATAAAACTTTTCTTCAAATTATTTAAGCTTACCATTCTTATTTTAGAACGTTATTGATACCTATGTTTCCAAAATACCATTACTTTTTTTTATAAAATCTAACGCGAATATTATAACTGTTATCAATATCAGCTGTTGAGTTTAAAATAATCGAAACATTTTAGTGTAATCTAATCCTGTAAAAAATAATAATAATGATTTAAGAGCAACACCTTCAAATGGGATCACGATTTCATTTTCAAAAATAAATGAATCAGACACCATTTTGATGATAAATCTTCTATCTAGGAAAATATATTTTAAATGACAGTGATTGATTGACTGCGAAGACGCATCAAAGATAATAAGATTAATACTTTATGCTTGCTAAAGATTTATGGAGTAAACACTGATTTTTTAATAATATTGCCTAATATATATAACATACAAAATTGTAGAAAGCAAATTTAAAATTGTTTGTTTTAATACATAATATATTCAAAATGAATTACATTATAAAAAAAATTGCGAATACATCACGAGTAAAATGTACTCGAGATGTATTCGCTATTTTTAAACTGAACATTAATTCAAATTTAGTTTGAAAAACAGAAAAACGTTTTGATCTTTAAAAAAAAAAATGTAATATTTGAGTTATTTTTTTTTCATTTGTATTCTTGACCTAAAAATCATAAAAACGTCCTAAAAATAAAGATTTACCTACTCAACTAGTATTATTTAAAAATAATAAATAATATTTTTTAAATTTAAATAAATAATTTCGAATACATATAATTATAATATAATGCTGTTTGGATATCATATTATAATATCATGCAACATATGATCATCAGTAAAACTACCTATATTATTATGTTCACTCAAAAAATAGTTCAAGCATATCAATTTATTACCAAGTAATTGGTAATTCTAACTTATAAAATATTAGATACGATAAGAAACAAATAATAGAATTTAATAAATGATTATAAATTGCTCCTTATTTCAACTATATATATATTTAAGAACACATCATTATATGTAATATACATTACCTATGGCAGCATTAAATTATTATAAAACTGATGAATGTTAAGACTTGAAGACTTGTATACAATATACATATACTTGTAACCAACCCAATTACACTGTATTTTAACTAATATATATATATAAATATATAATAGGTATAATAATTCATTTAATCAATTGATTGTTTTCGTTATTTTTTTTTATCATGATGCACGAAACCATTTTGGTTTCGCGTGACTCGTCTACTTAATCTTCGTCCCTAAAGTAAACAATAAATAACACAACAGCCGTTATCACTTAACGTGCGAAAACTACATTAACCTCTAATCTAATACATTGAAAGGGGCATTAATTATAGCAACAACGAGAATATGTTTCGTAACCATTCTCTAAATAATTTGATTTAAATCCCCAATTTTTGAGATTTAACAACCACAACATTAATATTATGATGGTCGATATATTTTTTATGTATTTAGGAAATAATAAATAATTTATTTTATAGAATATTATTCATAATCTTTAAATCTAATATTTAAACTTTAAAGTTATGGAGGAAGAAAATTTTTTTTAACGACCGTAAAATTCGGAAATTATGCAAATGTTGTGATCAAATTTTAATAACATGTGTGTTACATAAACATCAGTTACATCATGTTTTTTGGAAATTTCAATTATAAAATAATTAAAATGAATTTAAATTAGTGAGAAAATAATAAGTTTAATCATGATTAAAAATATATTTTAGTTTACAATCAGTTATGTACTTGTATAATTATTATCCTAATATAACAGTTACAATTTAATTTGTATTACATTTCAAAAAGTAAGAACGTGCACTACATGTACACGCATACATTACATGAACCATATTATAATGTTAGTTGGTAGTTGTTGTTAGCTTAAAAATCAACACGTTATATACAGTCTTATAAATTCACTAACGTTTTTAAATTATAATTATTTTCTTTCCCTCCGTGTTTTTATGTTTTAAGTGTTCAAATCAAGATGAGTGACATTAATTAAGTGCAAAAACCACCATCAAGTCTGGTGCTTTAAATATGAAGTTGTGAGAACGGCGTTATTTCCGTTAATTTCACGTTTATTAAAAATTAAAATTAAGTATTACGGTGGATTTGGTGTACTAGAGATTAATCAACATTTGTTTTTGACTCATCCAAATTGAAGTACCTACGCCTGTAAAAAAAAACCATAAAATTAACAAAAAATACTGATGTTGTTTCCATGGTAATAATTGGGACTTGGTGAATTGTAATTCCTCCGACATTATAATACAGAATCCCACAATCAGAAGGTTATAATATTGTTGTATTATAAATTATTTTGATAAAACTGTTTTATTCCTACGAATCATATTTTTTTTTCTAGTGAGTTCTAAATGTATCTACTTAAAGGAATATATTATTAATAATAATGATACATGTTTATTAAAATATATAATAATGTACGTATTTACTAGTGTTAGTCGAGTACTCGACTTTGGAAAAATTTTCGAGTCGAGTTCGAGTACTCGACTCGACTCGACTGAATCTTTTTTTTGACTTGTAAATACGAATACTCGCTTTGAGTCGAGTACTCACTTTGAGTCGAGTACTAGCTTTGAGTCGAGTACTCGTGTTATTATTTTTATTATTAAAAATACTATAAATAGTAATTTATTGAAAAATAAATGTTAAAACTATAAATAACTGAAAGAACCCATATATCCGATATGAATACCAGGAAGGTGATACATGATAGTTTAGATTGATAACAATAGTTTTAATTAATTATATAACTGTATGAAAGAAAATATAATATTTTTGGAAGATCTATTTTTAGTACAATTTAAAATACTCGGCCATTTTGTCGAGTACTCGGAATTTGTCGAGTACTCGAATTTTTTTTAATATCGAATTGGAACTCGACTCGACTCGAAATAATTGAAACTCGACTTGACTCGACTCGAAATTAAAAAACAATACTCGTCCAACACTACTTTACCTTATTAATTGATAAAATTGACGAATCATACATTTTTATACGCTATAGATTTTTGGCTTAGTTTAGGTAAGTATTTTAAAATACATATAGATAATAGATATAAACTACATATATATACCAAATATAAAATTAGATGATCATTTTATAAATATGTATTTGTTTATCAACAAGTTCAATAAACAAATTTATATTTAAAAAAGTTGTTAACAATTATTATATGCATGACGTGTTTTATTGTTTTACACACTTAACTAAACCGATAAATTACAATATTGTTTTTTTTTTTATTTATTTATTTTGAGTACACAACCTGAACTTGTAGAATAATAGTATAAGCTAAATACAATTTATACATTGAACAGCTTGACAAAAAGTCAACCATTGGTGACGCTTTCTATTTGTTTATTTTTTTCAATTTATTTCAATTTTGCTTTATTTATTATTAGTTTAGCAGGTCTCTACAGTCCACGACATTAATATGGTGTGCTTGATATGAGTTAAAGGATTAATAGAAATACCATAAGTAAATATTTCGGTGTTACCTTCATACATTTTATTTTGGTTAAAATAGTTTCGTGTCAATCATGCATATTGTTAGAAACAATGATAAATCAAATGCAATTTAAATTTCTAATACTTTTTTATTTTTTCAAAAATATAAATGATATAAAATACTCATTATGGCAAACAAAATATGTAAAATGTATTCTTGTAATAATTTGCAAGTGTTAAATTCACATTATATCCACATAGTATCATAAAATATTGTCCTGGTGTGCATATAAATATTTTTAATTCATATAATATTATACGAATAATTTTCTTCAGCTTTCGAATAAGTTAAACCATTATTAGTTGGAAAATATTTTAAATAAATCATTAACGTAATGGTATGTATTGCCTAAACTATGTAAACATTTACGATAAAATGTATTTTGATTTTGTTAATGCATATTAATATGCAAATCGTAACATTTTAATGTTTTGTAGGTACGTTAGAAGTTAGACGCTTAGTTCAAGCACGGTCGAACGGGTTATCGTTGAAACGAATCAATCAATTTAGTATAATATAGTGGGCGATTCTGCTATTTAAAGTAAATGCTCATAACCCTATAAAATATCAACGTTTTTTATAATACTTTTTGCATTCATTGAATTCATCACAGAACAACACTATTTATAGATTATTTATGCATTTTGTAAATTTAATTTTCAATTACTTTGCAATGTATATTAGAGGAACAAAATTTATTTTAAAACACGTAATACTCTTTGAGATATTGTGTGTTTGCCGTTAAGAGAATCACGCCAAAAGTAAATAGTATATTATTATTGTTTTACAAGAATCAGTCGTATCGTACACAAATCTCATAATAAGTCGTACACGGTTCGAACCGTTGTTTATACGATTTCTTTTAAAGTCCCACAGGCCATAGCTTATACACGGCATTATAATATATCGTGTATGATTTGAAATTATTGGCCATCCAAATTGGGAACTCTCATTTGTGATTTCCCCAGAGCTATACAGGGACGGCACCAGGGCCGCGGGACAACAGCTCGTAAAATCCAATGATTGAAGTTGGCGCTTTCTTTAACTGGCACTTATCAGACGTTACGCATCGCTGCTCCAAACGTCAAATTAACCTATAGTACGCTAGACCATTTCCCAAGTCTAAGTTCTTCCAAGGATCTTATGTACGCCATTGTTTTTCGGATTCGTTAGTCACTATAATATAATATACACTCGTAATGAAACTTCTGAGCAGGAATTTTCTGCTCGTGAGTTTACGCGAGTCTAGCTTAATAAATAAGGCCCGAAATGTAATTATTATATTCTACGACTAGATAATAAAGATTCAGTGCAATTTTTAATGTAAATAACACAGTTGTTTTTAGCGAATTAATCCAGAAAATTATTATATCTTCGGAAACGTAAAATAACGGATAAAATACAGTTAAAGCACCTACATAATATAATTAATGTCAATATATAAACAAAATTAAATATTAATCAGTATAACTAAAATGCATTTCTCATTGTAAACTAATTAAATCTAATAATGTATTACAACCATGCCGCTTTTAAATATAATTCTAGGTATATTAATATTATTGGCATTTATTATAGCAGACATATTTAATTTTATAGTACCTAAAAAAATAAGATAATATATTTGGTATTAAACATTATTTACAAAACATAATTTTTGTTCATTAAATGTATTTATAGAACCTTTAATTAGGTAGCAGTAAATATTTTTAGATTTTAAAAATCTATTTCGTTTCACTAAGTAAAAAAACAAGATATCATTTGGTTGAATTTAAATGATTTTTTTTTATAACTGTCAAATTGATAAATTATAGTACCTACCTATTTAATGAATTTATAAAATACGAATTCGAAAATTTGAATTCGGCCACAGGCGACATCTTTCTTCGGGCAATCACGGTGTCCGGAGATAGAGAGTCCGCCATCCCCCCACCCGGGCATGGCAAATACCTACGGGTGCCCACTTAAAAATTCTTCCAAAACAAATATACACAAGCTCAAAACCTCCAGTACCTTACAGTTCCACAGGCTAATGACCTCAGTTATCGAAGCATCAACCCAAAAAAATATAATAAAACATTACAAATATTACATTGTTATCGACGTTATATATTTATAATTTACCCTGTACAGTGCAATACGTTGGACACATGTAAAAATAGAGAAATATCATATTGCTAAGTTGTATGGTTGGTTTTCGTGTTCTTCTAAGAAGATATATTGAGGTAAGCGTGATTTGGGTCTAGGTGTGGATGTTTTTTCGCCAATTTTGAAATGGAGGGTTCTTTTGGTTTTATTTAGTGTGTCGTAGAAGTTTGTAAATTGATTTGTTATCCTCGGTGATAGATATAGAGCAATCCCGTGTCGTTGTAAAGCTGTTTATTCCACATGAACCAATGGGCTTTCCATGTTATTATCAGGGATTTGAATTGAGGAGTTTTTGTACTTTAATTTTAGTTTTTGATGAAACAGCTCATTATTGAGCATGCGTATGATGGGTCTCATTGTGTTCGTAATTATATAGCAGTAGAGTACATTTCATTAGCAGGATTAATCAGGATTTGCATCATTGGTCAAGTTTTCTGTTAGGTAATATTCTGATTTCTTTTCAAGTTAATTCTTCATCAAGAATCAAGATGCATCACTAAGTATTTCACCGAATCGACCTTGATGTTCTATTGGATTTAAAATACAAAATTATATGCATAGATACTATAGTAATAATAGTTTTCATCAAGGTTAAGTTAGTTACTGTAATATTGTATTTGTGAGACTATATTATGGTATAATAATATACCTATTGTCACTATTTAATGAGGTATTCGCTATATGTATAACTTAGATAGTTAAACTTAATATTTGCAGTTCACTTCATAACAATAAAACTCAAAAAATGTTTTTTTTAAAAATTGTATTTGGTCGTGTGTATATTATATATCTAATATTGTAATATATAAGGATGTTAACTTAGATACTCGATATTACATGAACTACCTATCATGAGGACACCATAATTTTCTGATTTATAATCCATCTTTACATCACATGCATGTACTATTATATACCTATTATTAAAACAAATAATGTATACTTATCCTAAAATGATTTTAACACAAAAATATTATCGTAACCTAACCCTAACCTAATACCTACTTCCGAAGTAAGTACAACTAGGTAGGTACGTATTAATAAAAATATATTTCTGGAAATTTAAAAAAAAAAAAAATCAAAGAAAAGTTGGTATGTTTCTGATGTATATAAATTTAATTTTAATTTTAGTAGGTATGTTTTGACAATTATTTAATTGAATTTTGATTTTTCATATTTACCAATATTTAGTATACACTATTGACATCTAATTGAAAGCTAAAATAGTCAACTGCAGGTGGCAGACAATATATGGCCATTCAGATAAATATGTTTAAAATGATCAGGTAAAGTAGAATATTATATGATTAATAGTTAACAGTGGCGTACATACGGGGGGGTCGGGATCAACCCCCCCAGGACCAAAAAAAAAAAATTGTGATATTATTGATGAATTTCTTATTATTAATCATCCGTGTATACACAAACATAAGTTATAATAATTTGACTATTGAGTATAACACTATACTTTACCAACAACGAAAAAATATTTCATAACGAAATTGTGGGTGCCGTATATCAATCAAAATAGACATTTGATCGTACACAGTCAGTTAGTTGCGTGCGGACATTAATACGACCAAAAACGTACCCTTCCCTTTTCGGCCGATTCACTTTTCGACCAAAAAAAATTTTAATATGATACACAATGATTTTGTTAAGTTGGTTTCAAATAACTACTTTAAAAAGTAGTGAACCAGCAACCTAACCTAAACAGTGCTAACAAAATGAGTAAAAAAAATGAATTATGACAGGAATTGTAATTATTATCATAGTTTTCTATATTTTATTGACAACAAAAATTATTTTTATAAATATTATTACGTATTAATTTATACATTTTAGTATTTTATACAACTTATACACTTTTTAATATTTCTTTATAAGTATAACATAAAGACTTATATGTAATTATTATCATTATTTATTTATAACCTACTACTATATTTAAAAATAACTAACAAAAAAAATTTTTTCTACATAAAGGCAGGGACTGGAACCTCTTGGGTGTTTCGGTTCCGGTTCCGGTTCTGGTTATTAAATTAATTTGTTTAAGGGTTCTGATTTTGATTCAGTTTTATAAAAAAATATAAGGGTTCTAGAACCGGTTAATACCGGTTAATTTCGGTTATTTTCGGTTAATTTTGATGTCTGATTAAAAGATTTATTAAAAAAATAGTCTGAAATAATTTATTTATTCATGTTTAAATTATATTTATTTCATGAAAATAGAAGTTATTATGAAAAGTTAGAAACACAATACCAACATCTCCATTGCTGACTGCCGCTGACTCGGCGCACGTCGACAATGTCATATAAAATGGATTTTCTTATCTACTATTTTAGATTCTGAGCGGAGCGAGGAAGCTATTGTTTTTATAATGGTGTTTATTTTTTTTTTTTATATATCCTGTTCCTGCATACAAAATTTCTTCCAGAAAGAGTGATTCGATTTCAACATATAGTACCTTATCTTTTAGCAAATTGGATCAAAATGGTACTTTAGAGAGGTTATTTTCTGATTTTCTCAATAATTATTTAATGCCACGGGAAAAACCACCGAAAAATTACGAAAAAACGCTAAAAATGGAATTTTAATTTCTAACGCTTTGTTTATCACCATAGAAACGAATAAAAAATTATAATATTATAATATTAATTCAACTTACATGATCAAATAATTAATAACAATATAAAATATCCAGAGTGACAAAACGTCCTCGCTCAAAATCGTTTTTCTTATACAATGATATTTTATCATTGAATTCAAGTCTAATACAACCCATTATACAATGACCCCCTTTTAACCTGTGATTGTTAGGAAAATGGGTAGTTTTAAAGAGAAGGTTTTAGTGTTGGTTATTTTTTTGAACCCCTCCCCCCCCAGAACAAATTTGAATGTACGCCACTGATAATTAATACACCGTTTATCGCAAATCGCAACTCGAACCGTGTTATATAGAACGTACGGTAACTCGTCTGCTCATGACCGAGCGTTGAGGCCATTGCAACGAGAGTTCCAAGTTTCTAGACAGTGGTGACTGGCGATCATGATTCACGGAACTCTCAAATCAATCAAGTTATGATTGCAAAGTTAATTCATTTATTTGTTTCTTCTCTTCCCGCGCCCAGCTTAAGTTGACGCGCGATTAACGACGGGCCAGGTGTAAGATTCCATTTTATGATTTCAGTGGCGGTTCGGCTCCCGCCGCGAGCAACTCCAAAACGGCATTATAACAGCGATAAAACAATAATAATATATGACGTATCGACGATGATCGTTTTGCGGGCGGGCGAGATTAACAAACAGATTTGGAAATTCGAATTCCGTAGGGGTTGTGGTATATGGCAAAAATGAAAGTGCTCGGACACACAACGGTTTGCCCTCCATCGATCATCTTATGTATGTGTATGTGTGTGTGTGTGTGTGTGTGTGGGAGCGGAAGTGTGTTTGTGTGTATGCGCGTCTGCGTGTGTGTCTGTGTATTTTTTCCCTCTATTATTCTTCGTTTTGTTGTTCTTGTTTTATATTATATTTTTATGACCGTTTGTATGATGAATGTGTCTATTGGGATATCAAATTTTACATTATAGTTGTCCGAGAAAATTCTAAAAATCCCATTATCGATGTAAATCTTTATCAGTTTTGGCAGCGTGTATCAAAAGTATCTTAACGCGAAACTATATAGTGATCAGTTTACAATACTAAAACAAAAAAATCTGTCGTTACAATATAGATTTACAAGAATTAGTAGGAAATGTAATGTTTGTACGATATTGAATATTTGCACTATAATTAAGTTATAACTAGTTATAACTACTATTGTATACACTATACACGTTTTGAACAATATTTGTATATATATATATAATACATAATAAATAATTTATATACATTTCTCGAAATGTTAATGAAATCTGAAAAGTAAAAGACACTGTGTCCTTTGACTAATGACACAAAGTAATTTTGAATTTTGAATTTTAAGTAAGATAATAGTTTCAACTTACACAATATGATAAGTTGATGTTTGCAGAAACTTGTATTGTAGCGGAATATGAGCTGAAGGATGGACCCAAGACATTACTTTTGTTCAATATCCGTGCAAATGTACTATTGTTAAGAATTCACAGTTAGTTAATAAAGAGAAATCGCATCTTCAAATAAAGAATATTTTTTTTTTAATTAGCTAGTTTTAAAACTAATTTTAAAAAAAAATGTATCTAAAGTACAAAACCACAATTTTTATACATTTTCAATTAATATATTAAAATATTAATGGTCTGAACATTTTTTAATAAATCAAAGCGCTTCAAATAATATTTCTATTTTGTAGCGGTTATATTTTATTTTAAAGTATAATAAATATTTAAATAATTCACTTTTACTTTTATAGTGTCAGAGGGTAGATTTAAATAATATTTGGCAAATGTTCAATATTATCCGTTATACCTACCACCGTTGGAAAATAATTAAATTTAAACTTATTATTTTTAGATATTTACATTATGTTTTTCAAACGTGTAAATAATTATTTATTATAATAATTTTATGACTGTTTGAAATCAATTCAAACGTTTGGTTTTGTTGAAAATTAACAGAAAAATAAATAATAGTTTTAAGAACAATTAAGGATTAAATTACATAATTTTATTAATAATCAAATTGATAATACAACAATTTTGTGAAATATATATGTTGGTTATTGCCTATATTGGTATTTAAAATAAAATTATAAATTCATAAGTTCAATACTATATTTATTGTACGATTTAATTGTAAACAACCTAGGTAGAGATGAAATATGTTGGGTTTTTGTCAAGTTTTACTTACCTTTTGGCTGGAAACTGTGATTTTATAATTAATTTAATGTAAATGATAATCTATTAAGTTCATTTACCGATTTGGAGTTAAAGGACTGAATGTATCACAAAAAAGTTGAATACACAAACTTTAACAAAAAAAATCTTTTTATAATTTTTAAACTAGCTGATCCAGTTTACCCGTTGCTCATTAAAAGTGCGGCAACTCAATATGATTCAAACTTCGTTAAATTAGTTACCAGTGGCGGTTTTGGGGGTGAGGCAAGTGAGGCGCCGACTCACTTGTAAATTTCAGGAAAATAAAAAATATTTGTTTTGAATTTTAATTTATATAATTCAGACATTAAATGATTTAGAATTTAAGTTTAATAAACAGCAATATTGACTATTATTTTTTTGTATAGAACTTGTACAGTTGTACCTACCTACAAACGCGAGAATGGCTGCGCGTCACTGTAATGTAACTTACGAGCTATTATAGCCGTTTCCATTTAATATTGCGCCCTGCGCCGCCACCGCTAAAGTGCCGACAGAGAAGTTGCCTAAGTTTGTGCATGCGATGTGCGTCTACGCACACACATGTAATATCGTAAAATAGTGTGAATAGCGCATGCGCAGACCGCCGCCAGAGGCGACTAAAATCAACCGCTCAACAATATTATAATTTTAAGCATTGGCAGCAGCCCGCCGGCCACCGTGTTTGTACGCATTGTATGCGGGTGGGGGGCTGCGCGCTGTTGTCTATTGACTCTATAGCACTGACTAATTTTTTATTGTAACTGGCTAATCTTTCCGCTCCATTTTTATAACCCATACCATTTAAAGAATACATTAACATAATATTTGGTTCCTGTGTTAGAGTAATAGTGAATTAATTACTATTTAATATTTTTCCGCCTCATTTAAAATTGCATGTCAAAACCGTCAATGTTAGTTACCTATTTAATATTTGGTGTATAGTGTTCAAAACTTAAAAATTTTCATCTCGAATCTTGAATCTCAAAATACTTGTGCAAGGACCACTTTAAAATGTTAATTTTGGAAGATATTTTCTCAAAGCACACTTGGTTAGTACGAAGGTACCGTAAAAATTGCAAACCTCAAGCTATCATTATTTACTATTTAGGCTTTACCTACGTGTTGAACAGTCAGTCAGTAAGGACACGTTCGATTGTATTAATATAATACTATTATAGCTATCCTGCCCGGTGTTGGCCGTAAGACACGCTTGTGATAATGCGAGCAGTATATTTTCAGGTGGGCAATCCACCTGCAGATTATTGTAGACCCCGTGAAGTGTGTACGTAATTGCGAATGATTTATTAATGTTTTATTGTTTATGATATTGTGCATATTTAGGTCCCCGGGACAACGGTCTAGAAATTAGTGTACACAATTTTAGGAACACAATTTTTACCAATTTACTTATATGGTTTTGACCGAATATAATATTATAAAGTTATATTCAATCATAACTAATGTGTTAATAAAACATTCGTAATTACGTACGCACCAACAAAATAATATTATTATTTTAATTAATTAATTAAATAATTAATTATTTATTGGACAGATTTCATACTTTTCCGTTGAATTTTTCCGATATTTGAATAGATATTCTGCTATTTGGGGCGGAGACGAATCCAACAAATAAGAGATCATTACAATACTGGTCCAGCCGTTTTCAAGTTATAAATGGTGTAACTAACTAGATTTTATATATACCTATAAAAGATATAAATGAGTTTTAACTTTTTTTTGCATGAATAATTAGTTAAAAATTAAAAGCATTTTCGTTTTTTTAAATTTGATAGAAAATAATTCTTATATAATTTACTTATAATATAATATTTCAAACTTGAAGATATAAATATTTGTTTCTCAATTTTATCAAAACTAATGGAAGACTATGTTTATTCATTAACACAACAGAATAACAAATATAGAAATTCATTCGGCATATAATTGCTCATTTATTTTAAAGAAGAATAATTATTGCATTTGATTCTAGATTCTAGGTGAATGAATGTACCTATTGATTTTACAATGATGTGGGTTGTTTTGTGTATGTGTACCACTGTACCTACATGATTTTTTGTAAAAAAAAATGCTTTTATTTTCAACTTTGGAGGTGTTTTTTAGTGAAAATTGGATATCGTTGATACTTTTAAAAGATCAAAATTCCGTGTATTTATCAAAATAACAAGTGAAAGGTAGAGTATTATCTGTACCTAACTCAATTTTTCTTATCAAAATCTTAAACTTTATCTGCTAATCGAGTAGTATGGACTATTATAATTGTAGTTTAATTGTATGTGAATAAAAAAATTGCATTTTAACTGCTATTAAAATTTAATTTAATTAACTTCAGTTATATTATTATAACCAGTGTTGTGACTTATCTAGATAAAAATGTCATTATCTATTATCTTATATACATGAATGTCTACTGGTTATTTTTTTATTTATCTTAGATAAAAATTTCAGTTATCTATAATAATTTATCTAGATATTTTTTTATATATAGACTATATACATTTATTTAATATTATAGTATGATAAACATTTTTACATTTTGTGTTCGAAAACCATATTAATGGAATTCCATAGAAGGTAATTTTAAATAGTATGGGTATTTCCAGTAAATATACTGGTTGCGCAACGAGCTATGATAAGAACATAAATGTGGTTCCCGAAGTGTCCTTGATAAACTGCGATAAACTGTTGATAAGAATTAACGACTAGCGCTCTCATTATATTATCACCACGCATCAGTGTATTTTACTGCTACAATTTCTAATAGACTAATAGAGCGCGCCGTAATACAATTCTTATCAGTCAAAATTTGAAGACACTTCGGAGGTCTCGTTATCACACCTCGTTGTGCAACCAGTTTATCTTAATCGTGTTCATAAAAATATGAATTATAGGTAATATTGTTAGTCAATGCATAGAATAGATTTAATCAATTAAAATTGATTTTCATTTATTGGTGGGTGTTGCATTAATATTAATTAATGTAGGAACATAGTTTTTTTTGATCATCTGTGGCGGCAGAAAAACCACGTTTTATGTAATATAATAGTATTATTGTTATATAAATTGTATTATAGTGTATTACTGGGTATACTGTTTAATATTTTAGAAGAATAATTAATTTATGTATAATAATATATCATGATATAATATTTATATTGTATATTATATGCATTTGATACTAGGTAGGTACGTACAATATTTTGTTTATCACGTTCCAAAGGCATTAATATCATTGTCAATTTTATTACTAATAATAGTCCATAATTAATATACAAATCTATTGACTTCTGGGTTTTTAAAGAAGAATATTAATTGTGTTAAAAAATATTGATAAGTCTTTATACCCATCGTTTCAGTGGCTTATTTAGGGTGGTTAAGGGGCCCGGCTACCCCCCTTGGTTATTTGTATAGTATACAGCAAGGCTATATAGTACTATAATATATAATATATGGTATTTAATCTAGTGGTTCCCCTCACCTAGGGAGATTTCTCGCTAAGCCACTGTATAGCTCAAGTATATAAAAATACTTATCTATTTGTTTTATCTAGATTAATTCCATTTATCTATCATCTTTATCTGGATACTTTAAGAATTGTTATCTATTATCTTTATCTAGATAATATTTTAGTTATCTATTCCCAACACTGATTATAAGGAGTTAAAATCGTTCCAAAAATTATTTTTTCCAATAAACAATATAATACTAGTCACGTATCTCAACAATATAATTCGTCATATACGTTCGTTTTATAATTGAACAATATATCAATATTTTAAAAAATATTAATATGTAAATACATAGGTATAGGTCGTAGGCACATCTACTTAGTATCTATTATATTAGTTTCATTATTTTACATTAAATAGAACACAAAATATTTTCATGGATAATTATTGTTTGTTAATTATTGTCTTTTCCTGTACAAGATCCTGATCGTGTAAATGGTTTGCAGAAAGGTAACCAACAACATTGAAAAATATAGAGCTTTATGACAAAAATTTGGAAAACGGTGAATACAACAAAAGAATTATTTATGCGAGGATTCATAAACACTGGGCATTGCCACATAAAATTGGTTTAAAAAAAAAAAAAACATTATTTTGAAAGTTAACAACAATGGTGAAATGTACTTCAGATCAAGAATTGTTTTAATACGCATTTGAGTATTAAACTGTTATCAGCAAAAAATCGATTTCTCGTGCTTTTGAATCAATATTGTGTGTGCAGTGTATCCTTTTAATATTTACGACATTTGGAATTTGCGTTTACGAGGTATACATTTAACCACTTCTAGACGCTATATTATCCCTTCGTGGAAATAAAATGATAAAAATTCTCTGTCGAGTAATTTGCTCAATAATGATCACTTCCGAACACCATTCCGACCGTTTCGTGCTTATGATGTATAATTAAATTATGACAATAATAAAATATTACAGTGTTATTCTGATTTCTGGTTGTCTTAAAATGTCAACAGTTATATACTTACGATATTTCTTAATATTATGAAGATAGAAGTTGAGCTATAATGTTTCAAATACATGTTTTACATTATAGAACAAATTTATATTTATATAGTGCATCAAACTTGTATATACATTCAACAATTTTCGAGTAATCATTATTTTAATTGAATGCTTGAATTCTTTGAATTAAATGTGGTATTATTAAGAACTACGAATTTTGAAGCAAAATATGTTGATCATTCATAGTCATCATTTGTTTTGTGCAAAAATATAATTTTAATAATGAGACGTAAGAAACTTTCTTCCTTTAATTATTATATAGGTATTATATTATCCACATTATTAATGTGGCACTTAATAATATTGCAACGTAAGACTTATACACTATTCGTAAAAATCAATGGTGTGAAATCATTTTTAATTTGTAAATAGATTTTGTGGATCACCGTCGTTTTTTTTTCTCGTTGACCTATACCTATGCGAATTCGACGAGAGACGCTTAGCTGTGGGCAAAACATATCTGTAAAGATAGCAATCATATTACAATCATACTCCAAATCACTGTATTTATGCCCTACCTGTCTGTCTCACTGTCAGCACATTATAATAACTATGTGGGCCACGTATTAATATCGTATAATAATTATAATAATAGATATTACACGTGGCTTAAAATATAATTCTATTGTAACTCGTACGACCCTTTCCCAGATCCCAAATAATATGTCTACAAAATTTACTGCCATTTGGTATCAAAAACTGTGGGTTGTCATATTATACGTCATTAAGATAATATAATCCAACTTATAATTTCTGTATTACCCAACCATATTTTATAATCGTTATGATCTATTATTATCTATCGTTTCGTTTTTCTTCAGTCGAAACATTCTCAATGGATATTCGTCAAAATCGGTCCAGTATTTTTTTTAGTTTATAAAACTCAATCATAGACTTTGTCTCTAATATTCTATAATTATAACTGTTATTTAATTTTACATTTATATATAAAATAGTTTTACTAGCCAAATAATATAATACAGTTTATATTAACATTAAATACAGTCATAATAACTACCTATTTTATAATCTGTGTCTAATTGCAACCCTATGTGTATATAGCATAAACAAAAAAATATACAATTTTCGTGAGTCCAAACAATAAATTCATGTATGAGCCCATACCTTATAGCGATACATCGAATGCAAAACTTAATTGTTTTAAAACGAAGCTCCAATCCCTCATAGAGTCTCAAAGAATCTATTAATATAACTTTTATTGAAAACGGTTTTACTAGTTTTTGAGTCTATAGATGACGAACAAACAAA
The DNA here is from genome assembly GCF_005508785.2 of Acyrthosiphon pisum. NCBI lineage: Eukaryota > Metazoa > Arthropoda > Insecta > Hemiptera > Aphididae > Acyrthosiphon > Acyrthosiphon pisum. The sequence goes on from NC_042495.1 coordinate 70,540,038, forward strand.
CATTTATTTCTATGTATTATATGACTAACGTGTGTATGTGTATTATGTATCTGTTATTGTCTAGGTACAACGTACAAAAATACAATATCTTAATGTTAATATAAAATATAATTCAAAATTGTAAGGCTATAACCTTCTTTATACAGAAACGTTGTTCCACAGCATAATATTATCAAACTCAGAATAGAGTTTATTTTATATGGCATTGTCTTTTGTTTCACTTTTGTTTTTTTTACTTTTTCAATTGTTTCTAAAACTATACAATTGTAAAAATTAATTGTCTAAAGACTCTAAAAAGCAGCTATAAAAAACTTTAAAAGTGTCCATTCAAACTTACAAACACTGTTATAGTCAACATAAAAATATAATTAACAAAAGACACACACCATTAATAATAAAACCAATAGCTCTCTATATATATATTATTTGAATCTAAATCCATGGATTTAACTTATTTATATCCAAATATAATTTCTTTAAAAATATTGGAACTTTTTGATTATACTATTTTTATTGCATCATAATTTAAAGTAAAACGATTAGTGAAACATTTTTAAATGTACCAGCTATTTTTTATATTATATATTATATAGCTAAATTTGTTTATATTTTATATTTCTCTGATTTAAGAAAAATAACTGTATTATTCATACCAACACTCAGAAATCGATAGTAGGTGGGGAGCACATAATATTATAATTAAATTCCTTGTCGAGTTCTTAACTTGATATTTGCATATTTCAAGAATATTAATGAATATTTTTGAGATTATTATTATATCTGTATTCTTGATGGATTTTTTTAAAGAATATTTTCGTGTGAAAAGTTAAATTAATTATTTATATCTAAATTTTAACTCTGAATAAATTTCTCAAATTTACTATCATTACATGATTTTATCTAAGAATATCTAATTACACACAATTATCTATTTTTAGTTGATTCAACATATTCTTTAAAATTATAAATTTTGGATAAATGTTTTGTTAAAAAATCACTAAAATTATTTATTGTACTTTAAATACCTAATAACATATATATATATATATATATATATATATATATAAAACAATATATATATATATAAATAATAATAATAATAATGTACAATATTACCTACATAAATCTAAAAGTATGATTTGAGCTTCTTAAGCTAATATACATCATAACTAAGCTGTGCAAGAAGGAAAAACAGTACCCAGAGCATACTATAATTTTAATGCAAATCTATGAATTTACAGATGATCATGTTAAGTATAGAACAGCTAAATATGTTAAGAGAGTTAAATAGATAGAGTTAGTTAGATAGATCTAAAAATTTTCTAGAAACCTCCTTCAAAGGTGATGATCTGATAATTTTTTCTACTAGAAAATATTATGTATTCAATAACAAAAAATGTAATTAATACAAAAAACACACATAATTATAAGATGATTTGTTATATCTATAGTCTATATATCCATCTATCCGCTCAGAGTCTTATGAGATCATTATCAGATTAATAAAATGTTTTAAGAAAACTAGTTATGTAACATATTTTTATTTCTGTATCTAAATTTAGATGTATAATATTCTAATAATTTAATTGCTTGAAATTGACGATTAATCCTAATAAGTAATATTCCACTACATACTGTTGATTAAATTAATTTGAAATATAATATGAAGTATTATTGTATTAAATTATGACAACTAGTTAAGCCTAGCTTATAAAAATACATTTTATTTAACGGTCTAATCAATAAAAAATCGTTAACAGGCTATAATGACTGCCAATTTAATTATATTATTAGGTATTTCCATAATTTTATACTAAGTTTTTTTTTGTCTAATTTAAAATCGTTCAAATCGAATGAATAAAGAGACAATATAGCCAATCAACATAATTTAAATTAAATTCAAGTATTAAGTTGTATTATTCGATTAAATACCCGTTGGCCATTAGCATATACTCTGCTAGTTAATATTTGACGATTAAACTATATTGAGTTGATTTGTTTTTTTATAGTTTGTTCTACGAGTTTATTAATTGTAGTCACAGCCCACAGATTCACTTAATAAATAATATAAAAAACGATACCAAAAAAATATAATTTAAAATATTGTTTTAAATAATCGAACTGATGTACGTACCAATATAAGGCGGTTTGAAGCGAACCACTTTTAAGGAGTCAGATTTAGGCAATATTCTATATCCTTCGTGTGTGACTATGTTTGTAGCGACTGATCATTAGTGTGAGTTCCCCGAACGCTGTATTTAATTAAAGATAAGCTACGGCCATAAGATTCTCGGAAATCAGTAACGTACATACGCGCAGTCTCACGTCACTATATTCAGCGATCATAAAAGTTTCAACATAAAAGCCCCAAAAATCAGAAAAATATTCACCCAGTTTCAAAAGCCCCGAATTATTTACAACATATTTAAATTCCTTATTCTTTTTTCTAGGTTATATAAGAAATGGATTTTCGATTTTTTTGTATTGTGTAGTTAGTACCTACCCATAGTAACCAAATGGACTTTCTTTCAAAATTCACCTTTAGTGCTATAAAAAAAAAAAAAAAAAATCGAAAATCCATTTCTTACATAAACTAGAAAAGAGAATTAGGATTTCAAACATTTTTCAAAATTAAAATTGTCGTATATATTATTAATTTCCGCTTGAATCCGCTAGATGCACGAAAAAATGATGAAAAAACTACTCATTTTCGAGAGCCTTAAGTTTATATTTTTAAAATCAAAAATGGCCACTGTCATACGTGTTGTAAAATATTACCATTACAACTAGATAAATTATAGTAATACGCATTGCACACAGTAGGTAGTCATAAACCGTAATACAATCAACCTTACAACAATTGTCTTAGAATATAATTACGTTATCGAAGTGCAATTCTAAATGGCAATCTAATTGCACAACAACAATAACGCATGCGTTTTAATGAACTTATATATAATCACTAGGGCTCGGAAGTTGATGACCTTAAAAACAATAAAAAAATGATCTAAAAAAAATGCAAATATGACATAAAAATGACAAAAAATGTTCTTAAAAAATGACCTAAAAAATTGCAAATATTAGTTTTAAACTAATAAAAATACATTTTTTTAAAAATGTTTTACTCTATTTTACTATAAAATTCTATATAAATTTATCAAAGCTTCGAATTGCTCAAAATATGACAATAATTTCCTTAAAAATGAAATAAAATAATAAAATGTAGGTATAATAATATTC